>NC_067142.1:80998359-81311484 GCF_903995435.1 Acomys russatus
AGTGTGCATGAGTGTTCCAAGATGCTTCTGTAGGATAGCTGTGATCTTTGGTCAAACAATGCTGACAGAACTGTGACAGAATGAACCTGAAACCCTATTTCATATGCGAGGCCACATGTTGCCCTAAATAAGTAGAAAACCCAAACGGAAGAGCTAATAAAGCTGGAAAAGTCAGAAGAAACAATACATAAACAATCTTTGTGATCTCCAACCCAGCAATGGTTTCTTAGATTTAGAACCAAAACTATATGTAGCCAGAATAAGTACATAAGAATCTGACTATACTGATATTAAAAATGTACACCTAGAAGCATATTAGTATATCCATGTGCACACACCCACAGGAACATGTACATATATGGACACATACAAAGCAATAAGGGCACACACATGTGCACACACCCTCAGGAACACATACATATACCGACATACACACACAAAGCAATCTCAGCACATCTACATGCATACACCCACACATACCAACACACACACACACACACACACACACACACACACACACACACGCACACAGAGAGAGAGAGAGAACTATCAAGAAAGTTCAACCGGCATGGAGCAACAGAAGCATTCATGAACCCCATACCTGCTAAGTTCAGATACTCAGCCCATACTCAAAATTCTTACATTTCAATACCATAAGGACAAATACTCAATTAAAATTTGATCATGGATTTGAATAAATTTCTTTTGAAAGAGGATTCACAAATAGCCTATCTGCGTATAAAAAGATGATCAATATTGGTATTCATTATGGATATGCAAATCTAAACCACAATGAGAAACCATTTCATACTCACTTGGAAAGCTAGAATTTAAAATAAGGAGAGAAGATTGGCAGGATGGTGTACAGCTGTAATCCCAGTACTTTGGAGGTGGAGGGAACTGGACCAGGAGTTCAAGACTAGCCTGGACCAGGTAACAAGTTCCCAGCTGGCTTGGGCTGTATAGCATAGCCATGTCTCAAAAAAAAAAAAGGTAAGGGAAGAACATATTCTCTCTCTCACCCTACACACACACACACACACACACACACACACACACACACACACACACATGCAGCTTCTTGGTAATTTCGTAAAACCTTAAATACAAAGTTATCCCATGATTAAGAACCCTGACCCCAGGTATATATCCAAGAAACCTGAAAACATATCCACCCAAAACTTTGCATTGAAATGTTAACAGCAGCACATCCAAAATAGGCACAGAGCAGAAGCAACTGGGATGTTACTCTCACTGAGGGAAGAAGAAACCAAGTGTGTAAAAGGGCTGAAACATTACTCAGCTTTGAAAAGAGGTGAAAGGCCTATGCACACATTTCAACAGTGATGGGTATTGAAAATAAATGTAAGCAAATGAAAGAGACAGATTTTGATTCCCACATGATTCCACACACTTGATTTCAGAACAGGTCAAATCACAAAGACAGACAGCAAATGCTTCCTGGATGCAGAGGTGGCAGGGACAGGAAAAGATGGCTAAGACTGGGAGAGGGGCTCATTGTGAGATGATAAGAATGTTCTAGAATTGGATTTAGATAGGGATGGTGCTGAGTAACACAGAGAGAATACTAAGAGACACTGAATTTCTTAATTTAAAAATGACAAATTTGATGGTATATACAAGTACCTTAATGAAAAAAAATAGACATAGAAGCTATTTTGGGGGGCATGGTCTTTATAATGCAGGATAAGATGTTTTTATTTGGAACACATTAAAGGTAAGGAGGGGAACTTTAAAGGGGAGCTGGGAAGTACCAGTGATGAAAATGTAGGCCAGTAGATCTGAAGTTTTCATGGAAGACAGAGCTTTTAAGAGTGAGAGAAAACAACTTGAACAAGTAGCATAAAATGCCAACAAGAACAAGAAAGATGAAAGACAGTGCAAGAATGGCCAGCGCAGAGAGGACCAACAGCTATCTGAGTGTTGAATTTCCATCATTCAGGCTCAGAGACTAAAGGTGCTTGCTGCCAAGCCTGAGACCTGAGTTCCATCTCTAGGAGCCACATTAGAAAGAGTGATCTGTCCCACACGTGTCGTCTGACTTCCACATGTGTGCTGTATTACTCATGGGCTACATACCCCCCATCTTACACAAATAACTGATATTTTTAAAACTGTTAAACATTACATTTCTCTGCCATCTGTATTCTATGCTTTCCCCTATCTGATTTTGAGTCTTTTTTTTATCAAGTTTGTCAAAACAAAAGCTACAATTCTTTCTTGTTTATTATTATAGTTACTCAACCACAAAACTCATAATACAAGAGTTGAGTTAATTGTATCCAAAAGGGACAAGGTAGAACAAAGAATTATTCACAGCTAAAATAGGAAAATATAAGCTCAATATATTTGTCACTACAGAGTCAAAAGACATTTCTAAAACACAGAGACATTTGAATAAAAGATTTATGTAATAAAGAAGTTTATGTAAAAATAAATAAATAAAATGTTTGAAAACATCTCTCACATTTAATACACTTAGAAAAGGTATTTTTCAAAAGCTCTGTTTAAAACTATATTAAGTCATTCAATTGCGGTTCTATTTAGAAAGGAGATTGCATTGCCATACCTAAAATGAAGCACGTTTTTAAAAATAATAAATATGTAAAATAATTTAACACATCCATGTGGAAATATAGGAACTGGACATGGACAGCTCTTCTATTGTATGTTACTTCAAAGTATGACAGGGAGAGAGACAGTAGCCTAAGAACGAAATCCAAAATCAACTTATTACTCAGCGCTACAGTTCACACGTGTGCAAAGGAGAGCCACTTAACAGTAACAGTGATTCCTGAGTAAACCCAATCCTCCCCCTGGAAGCACAGGGAGTATCACAGCCTCTCTGTCCCTCTGGGTTTCCAACCCGAGACATTTAGGGTCAGAAGTGCCCACCTTGCCTTTCAATGAGCGTGGATAGGCAATGAATTAAGTTCCAGTCGATAATAAAGGGGGTCTTCAAGGGAGAAGGTGCCCAGCTTAATACATAGTTTGGAGACAGCCACCTGGGGCACATCTCAGTGTGTTGCCCATTACTATTTATCCGTTAAGATATATCACATCCTCCTGGTACGTCTCGAAAGACCCTGGGCCAAAATAGCAACCAACTTTCAACAGAGGCAAGTGTAGGTTTTGACTTTACTTTGAGAACATTTTGGAAGATGACCCTTCTCTTACGACTAGCCACTACTACGGATGGTGGGTGAGAGAGAGACATCGGGCAGAGTGAGCTGTGCCTGTAGACAGGCTCACCCTGAGTTCTGTTCACAGGACAATCTTATGTCTCCAAGGCCTATGGACCAGGTCTCACCCCCCAGTTAAACCCTTCTTTGTTTTGTACTCAGTGAGGAAAACTGGCATTCTCTCAGACAAACTCTGTCGATTCCTCTTTTAATAAGGATGCAAACCATTCATTCCTGAAGAAATTTCTTTTCTAGGGTTTCTGACTTCACGAAAGTAGGTGAAAGTTTACCAGCTTGGGTGATAATTTCAACAGTGGGCAAGAGACTCTGGGCTCAGGAGGCCACACCCACCTAAGTCAGTCGTCCATCAAAGTGCACGGGGGAAGAAGTTCATGGGTTTGGAGTTATCATTTCTCTCTGAACCATGTCCAATTCGGAAGAGGATAATAGCGCCCGGCAGATCTTTTGTTTAGTGCTTCTTATATATAGTAAAACACTGTAATTTAACAGCTTGCTGGGGGAACAAGGATTTGTTCCAGTTCCTGATTTAAATGTTTATGCTAATTGCTATTTATTGGCCCAGATGCAAATGATAGGTTGGCCAAAGTGAAATTTTATGAGGAGCAAACTCCCCCCTTTTGTGCAAATTGAAAAAGTGAACAAGAGGAGGGTGAAATGAGCCGAAGATGGTCTTAATGGCTGCCTTTTAATGGGGAAGATAAAATTAAGACTGATTTACGCGGCCAACTCCCCTGTTTTCTCTTATCAGCTCATTTGGCAGGAAAAATGTAAAAGTAATTGTCCCTCTTTCAATGTGGGCCTCAAACCATTATTTATTGGCTGAAATTAATCGCTGTTTATCCTTCACTCACGTGGAAATCGCTCCATCAGCATTACGGTTCTCAGCAACTCAACTAGTCCCTTGCAATTTAGCCCACAGCAGCCAGCGTGGATCCTGATGAGGCGTGCCTTAATTTTCTGGGCTGTGGGAGTTAATGAAGACTCCTTCCTGAGGTGGACATATTTGTATTTCTACAACATTAATATCAAAGACCCATACTTTCTCTTTGGCAGCAAATAAACTTTTTTTTTCCCCCAAGAGGAAAAATTATTGGAAGCTCGGTGCATGGGAAGAGACACAAACAGAACCATGAAGCTGAACTGACTTCACGTGTTTCTAAAGAGCCTCTTGGGGAGCCGTGTGTAGACCTCATCCTCGTGGAGGATTCCCGGCAGACTGCTAAAGAAGAGATGAAGGCGTGTGTTGTAGAACCAACGACGTTTTGATCCTTTGTGGTCCACCACGCCTCTACTGACCTTTGCTTGATGCATATAATGACAGCTTGTATTTTTCTTTCCCCTGGGGCAGAGATCCGGGGTCATCTCCTGTTCTTCCTCAGGGGCCATCTGGAGCCCACAGTCTGTCCTGCAGATCCATGTCCCCCTCTTTCCAATCAACCAGTTGATCCTCAAGCGTCTGCGCACGCACACCGTCTGTACCCCACAGGCTGCTTTAGCTGAGCGATTAGCGTGCAGAGCATGGGGCCCTCCAGGAAAGCTGGGGGAGCCACTGAGTTGTACTCAATCGCCTAGAAACTGCCCTGTGGGATTGAGCAACAACTTTGAGGTTTTCAGAGATGTGCGCTGTCTCTAAGGGTCCCCTTGAGTCTGTGTGAGATCTTCGCCTCACCTGAGTGATTGTATATGAGATTTTTCCATTTAGGTGAATATTATGAGAACGCTTTCAAACGTCTATACTTCTCACAGTTCAAATCTGATGTCTTAGATTGTCTTAGAATAGATTCTTAGTATTTCTTTTTCTTTTTTAAATTTGAAGTAGCTTTTTTCTACTGAGAAAAATCCACATATTTTCTTCAATTGTGTGTGGTTGGGGTGGAGGCGGTATTAGAACCCAGGCCCTGCACATGAGACTGGTACTCTATTGCTGTGAGCTACCTTGCTAACGTTACTTCAACTCTTCTTTTAGTTTTGGTTGGTTGGTTGGTTTTTGGTTTGGTTTGCTCTTGGTTTTGGTTTTGGGTTTGGGTTTGGTTTTTCAAGACAGGGTTTCTCTGTGTAGCCTTGGCTGTCCTGGACTCCCTTTGTAGACCAGGCTGGCCTTGAACTCACAGCAATCTGCCTGCCTCTGCCTCTGCCTTTCTGAGTGTTAGGATTAAAGGTGTGTAACTTCAACTTCCTAATGATTAAAAAACTAGTAAATGAGCATTTGCTACATAGGAAATCTGCATCCAGATGTTGGCTACAATTTAGTCATTCTTTCCTCTCAGCAATTGTTCAGTGTCAGACACCATGCAAGCACCTGAACATTATCAGAAGAGTGACCCTCCAGACATGAAAGGTCCCACCTCCAGGAACTGCATCTTCCAGTAGATAATGGATGGTCCGAGAATTCCTTATGTCCTTATTTCTACATCTGTGATTATGAACAGCCACATGACAATCTGCTTTCACATTTTACTTAGCCAATTGGGTGAATACATTTGTGTGTACTTGTTTTCTTTGCTTCTGATTATTTCCTTTCCAGAGCTGGTGTGACCTAAATTTATAATCCAAGTTCCTCCAGCCCATCAGCACCAAAGCCTCAGACCAGGGAATCAGTTTTTCTGATTCACTTTGTATATTATAATCACACCACACATCTTGGTTTTCTTTCAAATTATATAATTATCTATCTATCCATTATCTATCAACTATCTATCTATCTGTTTATTTCTGTAAAAGTTGTTTTTATTTCCTCAGAAGAAGGAACGAGATGAGAGTGGTACCCGAGCATTATGAATACGTGGCTTAGGCTGAGCCCAGAGAGTTTCTGTCTCGGTTCTATCTATCCCTAGGTTTAGGCCTGGGAGCTTCTAGTCTCTGTACAATCCAGTCTTCTAAAAGCCCAGACCTTGATGGCTTTAGCCTCTAGCTTCTGCTAACGTAGGCCTAGGATGTTTTCAGTCTCTAAGACTTACTGTTAAATAAGCTCTCCCTTACTAGTTCTTTGTGAACTCTAGTCGGTTGGTTCAGCTGGCTCCCAAGCCGAATGATTCAAACTATCTTCTCTCTGCTTTCACTGAATTGCTTTTCTTGGAAAAACTGCCTCTGAACTCCACAAACTCAACTGAACTGCACCAACTGTCTCCACAAACTCCCTTGATCTCTCTGAGCTATTCTTAAGCGGTTTCTCCTTCCTGTCTGTCCTCATGAGAGTTGAGTGTGTCCTATCTCTGACTTATTCTGTCAACTCTATCTTTGACTTGTCATTTTGTCTGCCCCTTGATTACATACAACCTTGTTTGGGATTAAAAGTGTGTACTAAATTCCAGCCTGCCCTCTGGTGTGATTAAGGGTGTGTATTACGTGTGTGCCTGTGGTCCAGCCAGGTCACACACACCTAGGTCTTTGGATGTGATCCCTTGCCAGAGCAGCTATGTTGCTGGATTAAAATTCCTGCACATATTTCATCTAAAATTTTAGACTTTATTAAGTAACCTTTTAATTGTGTATAAATGTGTGTGCCCCTGTCACGGCACAAGTGTAAATCGTAGTCAGTTCTCTCCCTCCACCCCAGGGGTCAAACTCAGGTCATCAGGTTTGGTGACAAGCACCTTTATCCACTGAGTCACCTCACCAACCCCTTAGGTGTCTTTATATTATAATAAATTCATTTTAAAACAGCTGTCCTGTTGTTCTGGCTCCTATAGGAATTGGGCTCAGTCTTCTTATTCTTCTGTAATTTGCATATTTAAATTAAGTACTACCAGATATTAAAACGGTTTGTGTTGATCTCAACAGCTCTAACCTTCCTGGAGAATTTTCTCCAGTTTTATTGCAATATTGACTTTAGAATCTATAGCATAGATTTGTATTTATTGATGCTGTCTTTTAACTATTTTTATTGACCCTTCATTAGTATTGAACTGTATTAAGAATAAACAAATAAAATTGTCAATCTTTTTATTAGAAAAAAAATCAGGAGTGGAAGGAGAAGCCAGGGCTATGGTTCTGCAGTTAATGCATACATCTCTTGCAGAAGAGACAAGCTTGGGTCTCAGTCCATGTTAGGCAGCTCACAATGGCTTGTAATTCCAGGTCCAAGTGATCTGATGTCTCTTCTGCACTCACCCACACGCAGCCACACACATACACACATGACTAAAAATAAAAATAGAATCTTTCTTCAAAATGTTATTTCTAAATAGGTTTCTCTCTTACTGATGTGAAGGAAAACTGGTACCCCAGTTCATTTGGGGTTGTTAATAAACTCTAGTTTATTAAGATGAAGAATTTAATGTAGCATGGGGAGTCTAGAGTAGCTCAGAATCTAATGCTTGAAAATTTTAAGTCATTTCATAATCAAAATGAAAAGTCAGGGGTAAAAATGATGACCCAATTTTGAAACTTTAAACTATGCATCAATACCATCAAAGACATGGAACTCTGTGCAGGAACTGAGTTCAGTGTGAAGCTCTCTAGACACCAAAGCAACAAAGGAAAAACTAAAATTCTTGTCAAAAAGCTGTGTAAGATCATCCAGAGCAGGTGCATGCACATGAGTGGGGGGTGGGGTGGGGGGAAGGATGTCCATTGGGCATCGCATGCGCCACAGGTCGAGTTCTTCTTCACCCAGAAGCTGCACCAGTGAACACCAGAGCCTTCTGGGAGCACACAGACACTCCAGTGTGGGAGACACATGGCAAACACAACTGTCTGTGAAAGGTAGCTCCAACACCAGCTTGCCATAAGGCAGTCAGCAGACTGCTAACCTGTTTCCACTTAGCTCCAGGACTTTGTTGTTTAAAAATACATCCAAATGATATGAGTTGTATGAAAAGTTTTAAAGGGATTTGGAACACTGTAGTCTAGATTTAAAGTTAAAATCAGATCTCAGTATCACCAAAGAGAGGAAAGAAAACCTACAGTTAAAAAGGAAACACAAAAGGATGCTGGGAGTTCGAGCACACCATCCTTCTCATTGAGTTAATGGTTACGAATATTCCTTGCGTTTTTTCAGGCTGGAGATTTGATCAGAGAAGTCAAGGTTATCCTTCAAAGTGGTTATAGAAGCATCTTCTCTAACTAAATATAGTTACTGTAACAAACAGAAGCCCCCCCCCCACCAGACAAACAAAACAGTCTCTGCACTTGAGATATTCACCTACTTAGAAAAGTAAAAGAGGGCCAGGTGTGGTGGTACACGCCTTTAATGCCAGCACTTAGATCTCTGAGTTTAAGGCCAGCCTGGTCTACAAAGCCAGTCCAGGACAGCCAAGGTTACACAGAGAAACCCTGTCTCAAAAAACAAAAGATAAACAAAAAATGTATTTAGTAAAGGGTTGTCTCTGATCTTAGCCATTCTAGTAGGTATAAGGTAGAATCTCAGTAGACTCTCTGTTCAGATCTAGCCAATGGACAGCTCATTCTCCACAGTTGTGGAGGGAGTGGAGACTGTCTCTGACATGAACTCTGTGCTCTCAATTTGATCACTTCCCCTTGGTGGGGAGCCCCAGTGGGCACACAGAGGAAGGGGATGCAGGCTATCCTGATGAAACCTGCTAGGCTGTGGTCAGAAGGTTGGGGAGGAGGGCCCCCCCCCCCATCAGAGGTCTAAGGGAGGGGAATAGGGGCAAAAGTGGAAGGGAGGGTAGGAACAGGAAGATATAATCAAGTAGGTAATAAATTAATTAAATAAATAAATGAGTTGTCTCTGTCTACCGCAGCTATAAGGCTAAGGCTGGTCTTTACAGTTTGCTTCATTCAATTCAAAGCCTGAATCCCTTTTCTCTTTTTAATATGAGATGGTTTTATAAATTGACCCACCTACAAGTAAGGTAGGGACTTTAGGGTCTCACTGAGCTTAGTCCCCATTAATTAAGCATAGGATGAATTAGTTACTCTTCAATGATAATTATCTTAGCTTTTAATCTCTTGCTGGATTTCCCATTGGCTTTACTCTTGGCTTTCTGAAGAGTGAATATTTAAGCTAGAAACTGTTTGAAAAGTAGGTCGGCCTGTGGATTTTCCTAAATTCCTCAGACATTCGGAAAGAGCATTTTAAGTTGGTAACTATTAAGTTGTAAAAAGTTAGACAAATCTTCACTGTTGTTAGTGTTTGTGGTTACTTTGACAAACTATCATAGAGCCAGTGGCTTATAAACACGGAAAATTGTTCCAAATGATCCTGTCCCAGAAGCGCCAAGGTAAGCAGTGTAGCAGAACTGGGTCTTTCCTCATCGTCACAGCCATGGTAGCAAGCCCTCAAAGGACAGCTCGGAAGTCTGCCTCATGGATTACAATTCCCACTCCTCATTATCCCTTTATGACTCAGGATGTTTTAAGCTACCATGAGTGTAAGTAGACCCCAACTCTACACTCAAGAGTCCTGACGCTCCTCAGACACTGTGCACACCTGGGTAGGCCGCACATTCACTCTTGTTTCACAACCCAACCTGAGTCTCTCTTCCTTTCCTCATTGACTATGTCTAGTCAGTCCCCAGCTATCATATTCCCTTTCTCTTTCTTTGGGGAGGGGGATAGGAGTGGGGTGTGCCTTTTTATTTTGTTTTTTCTTTGAGACAGGGTTCCTCCGTGTTGCTTCGGCTGTCCAGGACTCATTGTGTAAACCAGGCTGGTCTTGAACACACAGCGATCTGCCTGCCTCTGCCTCCCTGGATCAAAGGCATGCACCACTACGCCTGGATTAGTATTCCCTTTGTCGTCACTATTGAAAAAGAACAAGGAACTTCAGAGAGACAGGTTTATTTGGCCCACGGGTGGGAGGAGGAAAGGTGCTGTTGTGTGGTGCTGTTTCTGGTGAAGGCAACCCTGGCTGGAGAAAAGCAGGTGGGTAGCATCAAGGCTGGACTGTGTGCAAGAGGCAGAGAGGCCACAGTGAGTCCAAGAGACCCGCTTGCTCTCCTAAGCCCTTCTGGGTGTAGCACTCTAAGTGACCTAAGTAATGACCTTCTGAGGATTCTACCCCACCCCACCTAGACAGAACATTACCACCCCAAGGACTAAGGTTCTGATCCATGAACCCTTTGGGGGACAAATCAAATTCCTTTCTTTCTTTCTTTTCTTTTTGGTTTTTTGAGACAGGGTCTCTCTGTGTAGCCTTGGCTGTCCTAGACTCTCTTTGTAAACCAGGCTGGCCTTGAACTCATAGCGATTGCCTGCCTCTGCCTCCCAAGTGCTGGGATTAAAGGCATGCGCCACCATGCCAGGCTTCAAATTCTAATGACAACACCAAACTGTGAATTCCACTGCAAAATGCCCCTTACATTCCATCTAGAAAACACGCAAACACTAGAAAACCCACATTTCTTCAGTAGAAGACTATAATCCGGTTCTGGCTCGTTTTACTTTCCCAGTTCATTTCCACAGCACAGCCAAGCCCAGCAATCATTTGCTCTGGAACAATACCAAGTTTTGTGTCTCTCCACCTCCTTTTGTCGTCTCCCCCCCCCCCCACCTGCTGCTGCTCCCCCTCACTCCATCCCCAATTTAACTTGTTGAAATCAGATCCATTTCCAGGTTGCAACTGCAGAGGACGACCATCTTGCTTTGGAGCTTGCTGAGTAGGCCAGGCTGACCGGAGCCCCAGGGATCAGTCTTTTTCAGCCTCCCGGGCTCCCCGACGACAGCCACGCCCAGTTTTCAGGTGGATTCTGGGTATCCAAACCAAGTCCTCCTGCTTATGCAGCCTGCTGACCCTGCTCTCTGTCTCTCTGAATCTCCTCTCTCTCTCTCTCTGCCGCTCTCCCTCTCTCTCCCTCCCTCCTTTCCTCCCTCCACATTATTTTGTCTATTTTAAGGCATGTATTGCCCAGAGTGCAGTATTACAGGAAGACTTTTTATAATATCGCCCTTACTCCCTTGCGAGTCTCATACATCCTGTCTCAGTTGGTTTGGTGTTTTGTGAATTCCAGGCACATGAGACAGGCTTGGATGACTAATGCCATGTCACCAGTGTTTGGAACTACTGGAATGTGATGGAATCTATAAGAAGTTTGGATTACTGGAAGTCAGGTCACAGGTATTTCACGGCCCCTTCTCTCTGCTCCACCTTCTCCCTTGGCACACACAGGCTTCAACACAAGAGAATCAAACAGCCACCTGCTGAAACCTCAGAAGCCTTGAGCCGAAATGCATCTTGCTCAAAGCTGATCATCTCAAGTCTTTTATTTGAGGGCTTTGAAGCCGAGTCTTGATGGTTCATGTAGGAGGTTGGCTAGCAAGCCAGCATCAGTGGACCTCCACAGAGGACTGTGCAAACCTTCCCTCCCTAAGGATGAAGGAGCAAGCAGAATCCTGCTAAATATTTTCTTAGGTCAGGTACATTGAAGAGAGAAAAAGAAACAGCCCACTGGGGAATTTTGAAATGTCCTTGAAGAGTGTGAAATTAATAAAGGTATCTCCAGGCTTTTTTAAAAGTGTCTTCTGATGTATGAAAAATGCCTGTGTGGATTACAAATCCATCATGAGGTGGGTGCTAATGGGAGCAAGACCTGCAAAGGTAAAGCCGCTCAGACAGAACAGTGTAAGACGGCGAGTGTCTTTGTGGCACATACTGAGCCACCTTAGGACCCAAAGCAAATAAACTTCAGTGAGAACATTTACACACGGACCCCGCCACCCATTATCTCTCCTCTCCACACAGACAGGAAATGAATCTCAGGGTCTCCCTCTGAGCTCTGAGGTTGTATTTATCCCGAAGGGCTCATATACTTACTTGTTAAATATTGCTTCGTTTTGGAATATGAAAACTATTTTTCCTGACTTTCAGAGGAGTGCTTCAGCAGGAGCATGGCCGTTCATTTCAAAGTACCAAAGGAAAGGGGAATCTGGGCAGGATGGTAGGGACTGGAGAAAGCCAGGCAGCTGGCAGCGCTGCCAAAGCCAGCATAGGTGGGAGAGGGACCATGCCGAGGGGCCTGACGCTCAAGGAACAATAGCTCAGGTTACAGGTACTGAAATGGTGTTGGTTTTTAGGATTGAGGAGATCAGGTTCCTGCTCCTGCCTGTGTGGGAAAAGCAAAGGTGAAAATGATCTGGACTTTTTGCACAAAGTAAACGTTGATTTTCCTATTTCTTCAAAGGTCTGCTGCCAATGGCCTTAACTCTTACGCCAGTTTGAGTCTTACTTTTAATTCTGAGAGTAATAAATTCCTTGGACCCAGAAGACAATCACAGCGTTTTAGAATACATGTCATAAGATACAATTCACATGTCATACAACTTACCTACTGAAAGTGTTTGAGTCAGTGGACACTAGACTATTTATAGATATGTATACTAGCACCAGGGTCAATGTGAAGAAATTTCATTGTACCTTAGAAAGATATCCATGCCCACAATTCTCTCTCTCTCTCTCTCTCTCTCTCTCTCTCTCTCTCTCTCTCTCACTCTCTGCATGACATTTTGTAGTATGAAGATCCTGTGTTTTCTTTGTTTGCTTGCTGGTCCTTTGGATGTTTTCTTTTATTGGTTATTATAAATAATGTTAACATGAACACTCATTTATAAGTTTTTGTGTGGAAATATGTTTTAATTTCTCATGGGTAGAATTGCTGGATTATACAGAAATTCAGTGTTTAGTCACTTGAGAAAGAAGGTGATTCTTTTCCAAGGGATTGAAGCACCTCATACTGCCATCAGCAGTGTTGGGCAGCGTGTGTGTATGCGTGTGTGCGTGTGTGCAGGTGTGTGTGTGCACGTGTGTGTGTATGTGTGTGTGCACGTGTGTATGTGTGTATGTGTATGTGTGTATGTATGTGTATATGTTTATATGTGTGTGTATGTGTGTGTGCACGTGTGTGTATGTGTGTGTGCACGTGTGTATGTGTGTATATGTATATGTGTGTATATGTATGTGTGTATGTATGTGTATATGTTTATATGTGTGTGTATGTGTGTGTGTGTGCACGCGCATGTGCGTGTGTGTCCAGCATTTGTTATTGTCTGCCTTGATTGCAGTCTTCCACATGGCACACTCTGACCGGGTTTATCAGTCATGTCTATTGAGGTCAATAGATTCTAACAGCTAGGTGGATTGCACTATACTTGTAATCCTGGCACTTGGAAGGTTGAGCAAGGGAGCCTGCTGTGGATTCAAAACCAGCCTGAGCTACATAGTGAGTACTAGGCGAGTCAAGGATATATAGTGAGATGCTGGGCAAGCCAGTTTTTCTCAACTTGCTCCAAAGTAGGGTTACACTGGAGAGGGCAGTGCTCCTGGGTTGTAGAATAAAGCAAGCCCAGTAAGCAATGGGGAGCAAGCCAGGAGGCAGCTCACCCCACTGTCCTTGATTCAGCTCCCTATTCCATGTTCCTACTTTGAGTTCTTGCCTTGACCTCCCTTAGAGACAAAATGTTACCTTGAAATAAAAGATAAAATAAACTTTTCCCCCAGGTTACTTTTGGTCATAGTATTTCTTACAGTAACAGAAAATAGATAGGGAGATGCCTTCTCAAAATTTAATTAAGTAAATAAAATATAAAATTAAATAAGTGCATTTAATAGTATGCTTATCTGATTCATAATTTACATCATAAAGGTCTCCAACCTTCACAAGGATGTGTCTGAGGAAGTCCCCAGTGTCATCTAATCTCCTTATTTAGGCTTATGCCTGCCACACTTTATCTTAATTACTGTTGTAATCAACTTTCAAGAGTTAGAACTCTAACATTGTTTCCATCCTCTTCCAAGATTATTTTACAACGCTATCTAAATTTTGGAATCAAATTGTTAATTTCTACCAAAATAAACAACAAAACAAAACAAAAAACCCAAACCAGCCAACATTGTCAGAGCAATTGCAGTGAGCATCTGAGCAGGGGGCCTTTCCTCACTAACATTTGTCTCCCACTCCATGAACATGACTTGTTTCTCCATTTTCAGACTTTTCTATAAAGCAGGTCATGTCCTTTGTGGATGGAATGGCACTACATCTCCCATTTCAACATGAATTCCTTTAATAATTTTTTAGTGTTTAGTTACCCACAAGCCTCTGGTACAAATGCCCAATAGAAATAGCCAGATTAAAGATGTTTTCTTATTCTTGAGTCAAAAAGAAGCATTCTATTTCATCACTAAGTATCATCAGTATACTATTGGAGCAGGGTTGGTTTTGTAATATTTTTTTCAGTCTTATTTTCTTTCTTTCTTTTATGGATTTCCTTGGTTTGTTTGAATTTTAAATCACAAGGCATTAGATGTTGTCAAAAATGGTTTTTCTTTCTGTATCTATGAGATGTTCATGTGATTTGTGAGTTTTGTTTCTCATTCTGTTAATATGACATATATATATATATATACTGATCAACATATATGATATGATATAGATTGATAGATAGGATAGATAGATAGATAGATAGATAGATAGATTGATAGATAGATAGATAGATAGATAGATAGATAGGATAGATAGATAGCCAGACAGATAGATAGATCAGGAGATGTTAAACCAACCTTTCACCTCTGGAGTAAAGTCTATTTGGCTATAATGTATAAATCTTTTCTGTGTTACTACAGACATCTCAAAGCTGCATGCACTTCACCCAACGTGGCCATGTTGCTGCCGGTACAGTGGTTGCAAGAGAAATGAAAGCACTACACAGATGAGTCAGCATTTTGTACTCATTGCGATGTGTTGACACTGTTGGCTTGAGCTAGAAGCATTACTGAAAACCCTTGATTTCTTTAGGGATTACAAGGAAGCTCACGCCATGAAGACAGTTGAATGTATCCTCATCAATCCACACTGCCAAAGCTAAGTCCAGCCAGTTTTTTGCTGTTGCATACTAGGTGCTCTGCACATACTTGTAGGTCGCTTAAATGAGAGAGCTGTGGCTTCGAAACTGGCCTGAGAGATGTGGAAGCAACTGATGTATCAGTCATGTCTGATGTCCTAAGCACATGTGTGCTCCATAAAGAGACAGAGAGATAGCTTCAGGCTCACTACTAACTGTCAGATTGGAAAGCCATCCCAAAAAGCTAGAAGCCGCCATATTGTGTTCTGGAACACCAAGCAAAAAGGATTGGGATGTTTGAAGTACAGCTTTACTTCAACCCACAAGTGTGTGCGATGACAGCCGATTTTTCTGAGTCACACATTGCTGGCAATGTGTGTGTGTGTGTGTGTGTGTGTGTGTGTGTGTGTGTTTGTCTCAACCACTACAGTAATATTACCTCATGCTCAATTGACTCTCTAGTCTGCATCTCTTGAATGTACACATATAGCAAATGCTTGTGGTATAAAAAGCGTGTGGTAATTGAGGGCTTACTTGCTCCCCCCTTCCGCCTTTAGGGCAATGTTTTATGGATCCAAGGATGACCTTGAACTCACTATGTAGCTGCAGAAAGCACAGAATTTGTGTTCCTTCTGACTCCACCTCCTGAGTGCTAGGACTGCAGGCATGCATCAGTAGCCCAGTGTTCTTACGTTGCCTGGTGATAGAAGCGAGGACCAATGGAGAGGTGTTCACAGTCCAATATCCAGTTCTCCAATTAATGGGTATCGTAAGCTGACTGATGCACCGGGTGGGTGATGCTCTGAATCATGATGGCTCTGACAAATCAAAGCGACTTCCAGGAAAAGAGACAAAACATTCCCATAACATGTTTTTAGGACATAACCGTAGCTACCATGATGCTATTCCAACTGTCTAGCTTTAGTAGAACTATCACTTACCAAATCAGAATTTTTGGATAGCACCAGCAGTGCCATTTCCCTATTTGGTAAGCCAAGCTTCTCTTCAAAGCACCTTTGTTTTTTTCCTGCTGGAAAACAATAACCAAGTTCTATCAAATCCGTTAAAACAACAACCACAGCAACAGAAAGAAAAAACATGTTTTCCAAGGTCAAAACACACACTAAAATCATAGAGAGGATATTTTGCTCTCCCACTGTGCTTTGTGTTTTCCCAGTTCTAAAACACCTTCAATGATAATAGAGTTCCCAGGATTTTTAAAAATGACTATGATGAATAAAAAAAAAAAAAAAGGACTGCAATTCGGATTATGATTTTTCAAAACATTAAAGCAAACATTCTAGAAGCAACGAAATAGGGTCTGCTTTGTGTTCAGTCTTCAGTCCCTATCCCACTAGGAAATCAAATTGCATTTAAAGCATATGTTTAATGTGGTGTGTACTTCTGTTATGTCACGTCAAGATGACAATGAGGCACTTTAATGATAATACTGATGACCGTGGTACCCTTTAAGTCTCTCTTGGCTACTTATCCGGTGAGGTTTCACTTGTGGGTAAATAGATGCCTGACTGTAACTGTGCAAACCAATAACAGTTATTCTCATCCTTCAGAAACAAGGCTTCCTGGCTTCCTGGGATTTCAAAGGAAATCATTTTGGTCTTTTAAACACAATAACTGGCAGTGGGAATAGGAAAGCAGTGCTTCCATGCCTGTGTTGTCTGGAAGCCAGGAAAGGGTTAGCCTAAGGTTGCCAGTATAGTTTTCTTTTTACCATGCTCCTGGCTTCATAGGTGATTTTGTTTTGGGAAGTGAATAGATAGAGAAATTATTCTACTTTAAATAAACCCATCAGCTTAGAGAGCAGAAAGAATCCATTTTGGATGTGCGCTCATGCACGCTCGAGCATACACACACATGCGTGCGCACACACGCAGACTCACACACATACTCACACTCACACACACAACCTCCCAACATATAGGAATATAATTTTTGTCACCCCATGACTCTGTTTCCTAAACCCTAGAGTAGCAGCTACTTTGAGTTTAGGGCATCTAATGCCAGGTGACATTTTGGAGTGCTTGCCCCTCCCCCACCCTCTAGTGTCAGAGACTTCCTAGTTAATCTTCTTTAAGGTCCTATTCACTTAATGGAAATGCTTAGCTGCATAATTGCTTTGAGTCTAGTGCTGTTCCAAATGGAAAATATAATAATCTAATGGTATTGTCTCTATAAGCGAATGAGAATTTCAGGAGTGGCTGTTGGTGCCACCCATGTGATCCAGAGAGGTTAATGCAGTTAAAGTTATTTCACAGTCCATTAAGGAGCTTACGGTGACCTCACAACCTTTGCGCCAACAACACGGAATCCATTATCATCACAATGGAAGAGCCGTGGGTTCGGCTGACTTGACAATGGGCCGGGGGAAATCCCAAGTTAGTACTTAGTTTAAAAAAATGCACTTTTCTTTCTGCTTCTTGGGTATGGCTATTAATATGCCCTCCTGTAATTTGTAACATTAACATTGCTGAAGGTACGGAAAAGGACAAGGAAATGAAGATGTCAGAACTGCTGACTTAGTTCGGTGCGCGCTGCTATCGGCGGTGTGTGGAGGTGGTAGATATCTAACGCGGAAATCAAGACGGGGAAAGTCAGGGAACTCAGTTAAATTAATGATACATTATCTCGGGTTGTGAAATTCATTTAGGCGAATAATAGCTTTCCTCCATCACCGTTAAGGTTAGAATCCATTCTGGGATTTAAGATATGATTTAGAGAGAAACAAACACTTAGGAATACAATCAATCAAAACTACAATACATGTTACCAAACTCGAAATTTCAAAGAAACGCGATCCTGCTGGTATTTCCCCCTCAGAGTCAGCAGCCCAGAAACAGGCACCACTGCAGACAGCTAGTGTTTACCTTTCCCCTGTGTTGTGATTGAGTGACAGTCTTCGCTGCCACATTTAAAGAGACATGTAGTGGAAGCGGTTAAGAAATAAAGATTTTATCAACTATACTGATTGATTCACAAGTATTAATTAGTATTTTTGTCCTCTAAGATGAACTTGAGTGCACAGGTCTCCTCTGGAGAAATAACAAGTGTGGAAATTAAAATGAGTTCTCCCAGTACTTTGTATCAATAAGGGAAAAAAAAAAAAACCCAAACAAATACATAGTCTTGCTAAAAATAAAAATAAAAAAAATTATCAAGGTGAAAATGTAAACAGGGCTTTGAAAGAGTCATTTTCTTTCCAGAACCCAAAAGGAGTTATTTTCAAATAATGTAAGGAAAGCATTTGCAGGTAATTGAGAATGTAGCTGTACATTTCAAAGACAGTCCTTGCTGGGGTCACTGCCCATGTCAGCCCATCTCAACACAATAAGGGTCCAGTGCTTATTATAACCCATAACACCATGCTCTCGGCACCAGAACGGCACCTGTGCTGCTTTCCAGGCACATTGAGACGGCATCCTTTCAGGGTTTGCTAACTGAGAAAATAATAAAGAGGCTTCACCTGTGTCTGGTGAGACAAAAAGGAAACCTTGATCCAACATCGGTACTTACTGAGTGAGCACTGTTCTCTCTGAGGAAAATTGGTTAAACAATGTTCAGTTCTAGTGCTTGAAACTGGTGTTAAATCTACCCTTTTGGGATATTTAAAGCTGAAGGAATAATGTCTCCTGCTCAGCGTTAAACCTGGTGCATATAACTCACAAATATATGTTTAATAAATAGTTATTTATATTTACTATTGAAAGAATCCGCTGAAAGTACCATTGCTAAGCTGTGATTTATAAGAACATAACTCTGAGAAAAAGGATTATTTGCCTTTTGAGGTTTGACACTAAAATTGTTTTGACTATAAAAATTAACCAGGAGCATTTTTTAAAAAATCATTTCATTTAATTCTGTAACTTGTTATATAAGTCACAAAACAAAAACAGCAGACTAACCTTTAGTTATCCATGGCAAGTCACTAAAACTTGAGATATTTCAAAGATGTGCCCAGGAGGTGAAAGTGTACCATTTACTGATCTCCCTCTCTCTCTCTCTCTCTCTCTCTCTCTCTCTCTCTCTCTCTCTCTCTCTCTCTCTCTCTCTCTCTCTCTTCCCCCTCTGGCAAATAGTTGCATTAATAATCCACCTAATTTTCACCCTAGTGACCATATCTTTCCTGATAAGGCAGAATTCCAGACAAGGGCAGTGACTGAAGAGGGTGAGATAAATTGGCCAGTAAGAAAACCCAGTCACAACAAGTGAACTAAAGGGAATATATATTTTAAAGGAAAAAAAACAAACAAACAAAAAAAACCCCCACAAAAAACCATGAAGTGTTCCTAGGTCAGAACGTGAAGTGAACTCTGTGTCCAATGTGGATGAGGGCCGGAACCACAATCTGTAGCTCTCTTTTTCTCAATATACAATATCAAAAATCACTCTAAAAGACATTTAGGTACTTGTGTGCCTGACACCAAAAACATTGTACCCCAGTGGGGCTGACTTTTAACAGCATACCTGATAATTATCACTGTGACTATTATTAGCATTTGCCACAAACTGTCGATACAATTACTGCTTTTAAAATTTTTTTCTTAAATAGTATTGCTACCTCCAATGCTACCCCTCCACCTTAGGTCTTTGTGTGTTTCCTTGAGGAAACCGCTCTCTGTAAAAGAATTAATAATAGAAAAAGGAAAGACCCTCAAAACTCTGTCAAAATATAAAACATGACTTATAGAAGACACGTCTGGTTCCAGGCTGGCGCACACGGGGCAAATTTGCTTTGCAAAGAGACGCCTCTGTTTGACTAAAGAGAAAGTTCCCGAGAAGCTGGCAGAAAGCGAGAACGTGTGAACGCAGCTTCCAAAGTGGGTCTCAGACTCCAGTAGCCAAAAATAAACCGGTTCCTGGCTGAACGACATAAGTGCAATTGTGAAATTGATATCCCTCCTTGGCCGGGTCCCAGACAATATGTTGCCTTTCGGGGGCTGATCAACGTGATGGATGTGATCTGGGAAAGCCAGGGAGGCGCTTCTCTTTAATCAAACATACTGTCCTCAACACACGTGCACACACAGCGAGAAAAGGGGGATGGAGGAAAGGAAGGAGGGAAGGATGGAGGGAGAGAGAGAGACAGAAAGAGAGAGAGAGAGAGAGAGAGAGAGAGAGAGAGAGAGAGAATCCTCTTTTGGGTGACTCAGAAATCTGAGGGGTACAAACCAAGCTCCACATGGAGACTGAGACATAAGATGGCAGTAACTGAACAGTTTAGTGCTTTTCAAAGTGAAATCAAAAGTCGCTTTAGTGTCGTAACAAACTTAGTAAACACATGCCTCTGAGATTTTTGGTTTTTTTTTTTTTAATAAAAAATTAGGTTCTTGGTCTTCTCTCTATTTAGCGGTCATGACCAAGAACAAGGGCTCTTTCCTCCTTTTACTTTTCCTCCTCATTACAAATATTTCCACCATAGATTTTACTGTTTTGGTAGTCATTAAAATATCATCCAAAGTCACAGAGAAAAAAAAAATCAACCGAAAAATCTCTTGGAAACCAACATTAAACTTGCAGACACCCAGTTTATTAGAGCTGTGAATTCTAAATACCAACCTCCTGAGTTTAAAATTTACTGAACAGTCACTTAACTCAGAGTCTTTCCTACCACTGTAGCAGAAAGTGTGTCTAGTGGCAGCATCGTCATTTCCCGAGGTAAACATCCTGACTTACACCGACCTGGCCGTGCCGCTTTCTTCTGTAGCTGCTGTAATGACTCCAATTGATTCTGGCTTAAAAGATCAGCACCGGGGGTCTCATCTATTTATTTTTCAGGGTTTCCTTTAATGTCAAAAGGTTTCCAGGCTGGTTAATCCTACTGCACCTCCCCCCCCCCCACACACACACTGTTGTCCTATTCACGCATAATATGCAGGAG
The DNA here is from genome assembly GCF_903995435.1 of Acomys russatus. Classification (NCBI taxonomy): domain Eukaryota; kingdom Metazoa; phylum Chordata; class Mammalia; order Rodentia; family Muridae; genus Acomys; species Acomys russatus. Next base: position 81,019,216 of record NC_067142.1, read on the forward strand.
CCAGATTGTCAGCTAATTATGTCACAAGCAATCATCGAACAAAGACCCACTGTCCTCGCCTCCGGAATGAGCCTTGTTTCAAAGCCACTCCAAGCGGGGACAAAAATCAGGCCCTTTCAGTAAAGGAATCTGGAGCGAGGGTTTTATTTAACTCTGCATCCCAGTTCAGCACTGCTGCTGTCGCCTTGATGTTGTGGGATGCCGCTAGCTGTTATTTCTCTAGCAGCTGTGTTGGAGGGTACCCTGGAGCTTGAGGGGGGCCCCAAGCTTATCATACACACGCTGCTGTGGGAAGACACACTGCTATGACGTCAATTGTACAAACGGATTTACAAATAATAGGTTTTCCTCTCCGAAAGGCTTTGATGAGCGACCTGCTCTTTCTTCTGCCAAGGCTGAGTGTAGAGGACAAACGCAGCAAGTTTCCAGTGTTTTCTGTGTATGGAGATGAGATTATTTGACATAGCTGATCAAAAGAATTCCCAAGATCCTGGACAATAGAATAGAGGCTGGGACTGAAGAGCAGCAGGCTGTGAGGATGGTTTTTGGGTAACTCATGAAACGGCAGGGCACTCAGTGGTGTGTTTCCTGTCCTTCCAATGGGCCACTACAGAGCTAGCTGACTACATCCGCCTTGTATGGAAGCAATCCCAGCATTAGCCCTCGAGTTCTGAGTATACTCTACTTGAGAAGCAGACAGGTAGCCAAGCTATAAGGCAATAACCTATTTGGATAAAATATTCACTGAGAAGAAATGACTAACATTGATATAATTTTCATCCATTTCTTTGGGTTTTAATGATAACTGCTTATTTAATATAATAATCATAATCTTATGAGGAGCATTTCTTAAAATCTTACAAGGGATGGGAACTAACACACCAGAAAAAAATAACATGACCATACCTTGTCAGTAAATAGAGGTGGTTTTCTGTTTTGTTTTGTTTTTTTGTTGTTGGTTTTGTTTGTTTGTTTGTTTGTTTGTTTTTTCACACGACCACTAGGCTCAGAGAACAGGAAAGCTTGAGACTGACTTCTATGGTTGTTAGGCTGTTTCTCTGGGTGGAAGCTTGAGAAGGGTGTTGGGTTCTTAGATCCTGGCAAACAAAAGATTAATCTCTTGGAGTCCTGCTTAGTTGATTCCTTGCTCTGATAACGAAGATTTAAAATTCTAAACCCAGGCATCACATGCCTGGAATCCCAGCACCTGGAAGGCTGGAACAGAGGAGCTGGAGTTTAAGGTCATCGTTAGCTACATGAAAAGTTGGAAACCAGCCTGGGCTACATGACGCACTGTCTCAAAATAAGTAAATAATATGTTTTCATGCAATTTTAAAGTACACTAAATTAAGACAATCAAACTGGGATTTTAAGTATGTGACTTCCAGTGTCCGCAGGACTAAAGCTGTGTTTCCCGTGTCCCTCCAGTGGGCCACTACAGAATCTCTGTTTGCTAATCTCATAGTGCCTTTAATTGCATGTGGATAGGGAGAAAATCTATCTCCTTTCCTTATTCTGTTTTTCCCTTTTGTTTTTAGACAGGTTCTTCCTCTGGTCCAGACTAGTAACCCACTTCATAGCCCAGACTGGGTTTGAACTTGCAATGTTCTTCCTGTCTCAGCCTTAGAAAAAAAATATATACAATTATAACTCATAATCTATCCTACTAGAAATTGGCAATCCAGAAATAAAAAATCATCAAAATTATAATTTTGATAATAAGATTGTAATTATTTTAGTACGTGCTTGAGAGATATAAAGAGGATAATATATGGTTGCGCGCGCGTGCACACACACACACACACACACACACACACATATATATATGCGTACATCCTAAAGGGCTATTAATTAGCATGTTTACATATGCTTGGGGTGTTTGTTTTTATCCCATAGGCAATGCTTGGTACATAGACTAACAGACCTCAGCACCCACAAGGACCCCCTTGCTCTTGAGTTAGGTAGCAGGTTCGCAGGGAAGCACTCATGGTCTTTTGGGTATCACTTCTTCTAAAACACAGCGGAGTGGGTGGAGAATGAAGACTATTTTTAGAAGGACATTTGAAAGAAATGTCTGGTCTCGTTGTGACTGATGATCACTTGAAGCATAGAAGGAAGTCATTAGCTACTTACAATGACACAGATGACAATCTCAGGGGAAAGGAGTGGTCATTCTTGTTTTAGTGTAATATATTGACTCTCTGGGAATTTCCCATATGCATACAAAGCATTGTTAACACATTTAGCCACCCTCCACCTGTAACTCCTCCCAGGCCCATCCTCTGTCTCCCTACCACTTTCCAATGTAAAGATTGTTGTTTTTTTTTAATTAACTGAAAACCTGTACTGCACGTATGCTGTTGTCTGCGTGGTCTTCCTCTGGAGTGTGCTTGACCTACCAGGAATCATATCCTTAAAGAAAACTGATTCTTTCTCCCTCAAAAGCCATCAGCTGTCAATAGGTCCTTAGTTAGGGGTCAGGGCCCATTAGGTCCTTCCCATTGCATGCTGGGATGTTGCTTGGCTCGATCTTGTCTGGGTCTTGTGGAGGCAGCCCCAGGTACTGTGAGTTCATGAGCACAGAAGTCCTGTCATGTCCAGAAGATGCTGTTCTGGTCCAATTCTCTGGACCAGGTTATGACCTGGAGCATAGTGGAAAGTTCTATGCTGAATACAATGGCAAATTTCTCAGTTTGTAAAGCTCAACCTATTTAATCTATCTGGAAGAATGTTTTTATGTAGCCTTGAAGTTAAGGACTAAGAAAATCATACTCTGATTTGCTTCTTTCAAGGTGTCTTTTATCTTATTTTATTTTAAAAAGACGTGTGTGTGTATGTGTGTGTGTGTGTGTGTGTGTGTGTGTGTGTGTGTGTTCTAGACCTACATTTAGAGGGTCTTCCTTCAGCTCCTGTCAACGAGGCCTATTAGGAAGTGAGTAAATTTAATAAACACAGAACTGCACTAAATATGCATCAGCTAATTTGCATGTCTGCGTGGGGCCAAGTGCAGTCATTGTAGGTGAACAGCTGTTTGCTCTGTGTTCCTGTGAGCATGGAAATGAGGTGCTTAGAAAAGTGACTCACCATCAAAAATAGCAAACTAGGGCTGGGATGGGGTTCCAGAATCAGGCCATGACTGTCCCAGGCACACTGCATTTAAATTAACCCAGAAAGAAAATCTGCTTATTAAGTTCATTAGATAAAGCAGGGTGGGGAGGGGGGTAAAAAAATAGGGCCTGGTACCTATACTTTCTGTTTTTCAATTTCATAGGACAATTATTTTATTCTAGAATAGTCACCAATTTTTAAAATTAAATACAAACTCATTTGGAAGAAAACTCTGTTACGTCAATTAGCTTCTGCCTCTGCTGTCAATGGCAATAAATATTTACACTATGGGGGCTGGAGAGATGGCTCAGAGATTAAGAGCACTGACTGCTCTTCCAGAGGTCCTGAGTTCAATTCCCAGCCACCACATGGTGGCTCACAACCATCTATAATGTAATATGACACCCTCTTCTGGCCTGCAGGTGTACATGCAGGCACAACATTGTATACATAATAATAAATAAATAAATCTTTTAAAAAATATTTACACTATGTATAATATAAAAATATAATGCAAAGTGTGACTGAAATATTGAGGACAGAAAGTGAGGTAGCACCACAAATGACTTAGTCTTATGTTTAATTCTATCAGATTCCCATAGCTTATATGAGCTTCCAAAAACAGACCTGAGGGCCTGGAGAGATGGCTCAGCAACAAAGAGAGATTACTGCTCTTGTGGAGGACCAGAGCTCTGTTCTCAGCACCCGTGTTGAATGGCATATAGTCATCTGTGAATGCATCTCCAGGTGACCCAATGTCTTCTTCTGGACTCCAAGTGCACAAAGCTACATATTTACTCTGTCTGTGTGTGTGTGTGTGTGTGTGTGTGTGTGTGTGTGTGTGTGTAATAAAAATAAATCTTGAAGAATAACACATTTGAACATGTAAAATTTAAAGGTATTCTTCAGTTCTATCAGTTTTCTTCTGCTTCCAGAGTTTATGACAAAATGACATTTAGCCACCAACAAACTTTGCCTTACTATAAATAAATAACCTGTGAATTTATTTGTTTTGGTTTTTGAGCCGAGATTTCATAGAGAACAAGTTTGCCTTGAGCCTGTCATGTAACAGAGGATGGCCTTGAGTTCCTGGTCCTCCTACCTCCACCTCCCAAGTGCTGGGGTTCCAGACGTGTGCCACCATGCTGCAGTTTGTTTGTCTCTTTGCTTGATTTCATCTTTATAAAAGCCACACGTGTGTTTTACATGAGGAAGAATAATGTAGCAACAGCTTAGGCTCCCTCGGTGTTGATGAAATGTGTCCTCGTGTGATGAGTGTTTACGTAAAGAAGTCATAACTGCCAAAGGACGATTCACTTCCATGAGTCACACATGGAAACACATTTATAATGAGAGTCTTAACAGAAATATCTGCAAGAACTTTGTACCTACATGAACCACTTTTTCAGTGACTGTCCCTCTTTATAGAGACTACATAGAGTCACACTCTGAAATATTCTGACACTGCTTTGGAGGGGAGGGCACATCTCCAGGTGCTCCAGTGACTCGCTGTAGCTGAGCGTGGCAGTGATGCCAAATTCTTATTTGTCCTTCACATGGAGTCCATATTGACTGATTCAAAAACTCCTTGTATGGGCTATTATTTTCAAATTGTTTCCCAAATTATACTGCAATTGAAAATTGGACAGCTTTTCAATTGCTCTTGCATTCCGATTGATTACCAATACAGTTTTTCAGAATTAAGAATATCAGTCTATTCTCTTCCCTGGCATCATGTTGACTGTGTGGTTTTCATTTAAATACTGCAGCATGGCTTGTGCCAGACTCTGTGTTAAGATAACACACAAGGCAATCAATCAGATTTATTATCTCTTCTCTTGCCTCTAGGATGTGTATCACGGTGGGGGGAAAACCAGGATGCCCCAGACATAATGCTGCAGTCACTTCAAGGTCTCCTAGGACCAGTGCCAAGGCTCATCAGACAAGCCTCAAGGTTTGTAGCATGCACTGTAGGTGGAGGTGTTTGTGATAAAAAAAAAAGGAGTTAATGTATTTCTGGAATAAATGCATTCTGATAGGGTTAGGTTATCGGATCAAATCAATAAATATTTATTGAATGATTGCTATGAAGAAGGCAGTAGGCTCAATCTCCGAGGGTGGGAAAGGAGTGCATGGCACACCGCAAACTTAAGGGCTTGGACACTCCTCAAGAAACACTCAGAAGTGTCTCAGTAAACGGCAAATTAAAACAGTCCTTGAATGTATGGAAGGCATTTGTGATCCTGTACAAACACCCTGTGCTGTCTTTGAAGGTCCTGTGAGCATCACCAATGGTCCTCGCTTCTGTATGAAGCAAGCAAGGGGCAGGCTAGAGCCTTTTCTCAGGGCCACAGAATGAAGCAGAGGCAAGGCTGAGTCATTACCTGTGGGTGGATGATAACTCCTGCCTTCGGAGTCAAGCTGTCTGGGACCAATTGCTAGAGTGCTAAGATGAGCCCTTTGCTCTGACTGGTCTTGTCCGTGTAACATAAGCACAATTGTGATGTAATTACTTGGCATAAAGTTGGTAAACATTTCAATTGTCATAATGCACTGGCCTTTCTTGATCAGTACAGGGCTTCTTCTGCACATCTGGGTCTAAGAGTTCTGATTTTATATAACTAAAGGGAAACTACATATTCCTCTTTTCTCTGGCTGCTCACCTAACATTTTGTCTTATTTGAAAAAAATTTATTTTTAATTTAGTTAAATTACTTAAATTTATGCTCATGAACGTTTTAGCTGTTGGATTCTCTGAAACTGGGGTTTCAGATGGTTGTGAGGCCCCATGTGGGTGCTGAGGATTGAACTTGGGTCTTCTACAAGAGCAGCAAGTGCTCTTAACCGCTGAGCCATCTCCCCAGCCCCTCTTGTCAGATTATAAAAGTATACAAAAGTTTGGATTTCGTAGTGAACGTCGATCCACACACTAATTACTTCAAGGTTGCCTTTACATATGCTTCTTTTGCTTTGTGGCATATACTACATACCCCCAGTCTTCTAATTTCGAATTATTTTTAATATTTATTTTTTAAATCTTGTGTGCATTGGTGTTTTGCCTGCATGTATGTCTGTGTGAGGGTGCCAGGTCTTGGAGTTACAGACTATTGTGAGCTGCCATATGGGTGCTGGGAATTGAACCGGGGTCCTCTAGAAGAGCAGTCAGTACTTTAAGCTGTTGAGCCATCTCTCTATCCCCTCCAAAATATTTTAACATAAATCAGAAGTATAAATGTTTAGGAATTATTCATACCATAGTATAAGGAGACTTACAGTGGTATGATAATGTGAGAGGAAAGGATTATGAAATTTAAACAGGTTCAAGATTGCTTTAAGCATTGCCTATTGGACGTTTGTGCAAGGCTGCATTCTTTAATCTGATTATTCACGAATCCCAAAAAGTGTAAACATGGATGGAAACAGTTTGTTTGAACAAAGTTGAGAACTTGGGACTAGACAAATTGCTTAGTGAAAAAGCACTCTCCTAGAAAACGCTCAGAGAGTGAAGGTCAAATCCAAGGTCATTTACAAGGTGGCCTATACAAGAGCAAATGATTTCCCCCTTTCTAATATGCTTGTATTAAATATAGCACTGGTTTTTTTCCCTCATGTATCTCAGGATAGTCTTGGGCTTCTCACTATGTAGTCAAAGATGAACTTGAACTTCTAGTTCTCCAACCTCTGCCTCCTGAGTGCTGAGGTAACAGGACTTCACAGCACTGAAGAGTGTAGCTGGGGCCCTGTGCATGCTGGGCAAGCATTCTGCCCTCTAAGCTGCACCCCTGGCCCTAGCACAATCTTTACAGAATATATATTTATTGTGGCCCATAGTCACATGAAGTCACGTGTGAAATTTTTTTACTGATGGTATCATGCTGGCATTCAAAAAATTACATTTCCTCATTTTGGATTAAGGCTCTTTAAGCTGCAGGTACACAGCTAGGATGGTGTGGTAGCTGCCTCATTAGGGTGCCTGTGACTCCAGCATTCTACACTCTTAAGAAAACTCCATTCATATTTTCTCCATTTGATATTCTACTGCTTTGCAACTTGCTCTTTCCACTTGGTAATGGAGCTATTTCATGGTCTGTAAAGACTTCATTCATAGTGTCTCATTCAATGACAGGCCATGATTAGTTAATCTCTTATTATGGATGCTTCTCTCATGTCTGTCTTTCTATGAAAGTGTTAAATAGGCATTCTTGTCTTCTTTTCTTTTTTTAATTTTTTATTATTAATTTATTCTTGCTACATCATTCTTGTCTTCTTACTTCCACTCATGTGTTTGCTATTTAGGGAGAACACTCTTAAAAGTATGGACTGGAGAAACTGAAAAGGCAACCAGAGACATCGAGTGATATTTTTTGAGATGGACACTATGGAGTACCAGCCAGGACAGTGACCAGGTTTTAGACCTGTTGTTTGAAAAGCCTTCATAGACGTAACTGAGACGTTTGGTTGCCAGAGCCTGGGGGAGAAGGCAGGTGTGCTGAGGTTGACCTGGAATGGTGTTAGGGTATTAAGGGTCTTGGCGCAGGATAAGATGATATTAACCAGGGAAAGACATGAGTAAAGAACGGGATCAAATTCCTTGACATTTTAGAGCATTCCACAGGTATTCCAACATCCATAAGCGTGGTCACCATGATGACTGATAAGAATACTGCTGTGGTCAGGGTCTGAAATGCCCTCCCAAGGCCCATCTACAATGTTTGGTCAGCACTTTGTAGCATTATTGGAATATGGTAGAGCTTTTAAAAGGCGGGCCGAGTGAGAGGAAGCCACCTACCTGCCTTATACAGGATTTGGAAACCTCCACCCTTTCTCTCAGCCTCCTGGTAACAATGAAGTGAGCAGACCTTTTCTGGGCCGTCACAAGCCCAAAGCCAAGGATTCGATTGACAAGAGCTGAACTCTCCGAGACGGTGAGCAAAAAGAGTTTTCCTCACTATAAGTTGATTTTTCTAAGGCATTTTATCATGCCAATGGGACCATTTGTAACAACTGTGACTAACACAGAGCCTACATAGAAGAAAGATCCAGGAGACTCTGATGGCTGAGAAGAGTGTAGAAGAAGCTTCTTTGAAAGAGAGACGGTGGCCCAAGTGTCCAATATTGCTGATGTGCAAATGCAGATAAAGGGGATAATTGATTATGGAGTTTGGTGTGCAATTCACTAAAAAGCTAAAAAATATCAGCCACATGTATAAGAAGCATCTGATCTTATTATTTCAACTGATATAATTTTTGACCCTCCCATTACCACAGATGACAAAAGAAATAAATGTATAATAATCAGTGAAGATGAGGAGAAATAGACATAGATTCAGAACTCATGCTTTCAGTTTTTAGCCTAGCAATCAGGCAATATCAGACAAAATAATATCATCATGTATAAGACTGTCAACTCAGACTTTTTTCTAACAGGAAGAGAAGTGTAAGCTGAAATTTTTTTTTCCAGCTGAGTATCGCAAATGGCTCCTGTTAATCTCTCTGCTTTCACTCTTAGCTCCCTGCAGTCGCTCACCTTTCACATGAACTGGGACTTTATTTATATTTAGATGTGTGTGTGTGTGTGTGTGTGTGTGTGTGTGTGTGTGTGTGTGTGTGTGTGTGTGTGTGCGTGTGCGCACGCACGATCTGCCTGTAAGTATATATACTTTGTATGTGCCTGGTGCTCCGAGAAGAAGGCATGGATCCCTTGGAACTGGTGTTACAGGAGGGCATGAGCCATCCTGTGGGTGCTGGGATCTAACTTGCATCTTCTGCAAGAGCAGCAAGTGCTCTCAACCTCTAAGCCACCTCTCCAGTGCTCTCAGCTGCTCTGGGTTGCGGGTAACTGCCCAGTGATCTCATAGGCCTCTTCCACGGCCGACATCCTAACATTTCCCGAGACCCACTCTCTCCTTATTAACATTGGCTTTCCAACTCTTTCCCTTAAAAACTCCAAACTCTTCACCGTTAGGGCTTTGTATTTTCTTCAGTTCTTTCAGACTTCTCTCCTGTCAGTACTGGGCCACTGTTCCTAGACCTCCAGCCTCTAGGAAAGCACCCTTCAAACAGAGATGCATTCCCAGCTCTTCTTTTTAGTAGCAGAATATTATCTTTTAAATAATCTGTCCTCTATCCACTGGCTGACAGTGATTCATTTCGAATACAGGAAAAAAAAAATACCATGTATATTGTGATAGTCTCTGGGTAAGTCATCTGTTTCCAGGAACTCGTACATGCTTTCAGTATTGTTACCCTAGAGCCTATTTTGACTGCTTGACTTCCTTCTTACTATATTTGGTATACAGAATCCTCCACATACATTATTCCAGATGAACTTTGTAAAAGGACAATTTGTCAACAGAAGATGTCGTCAAACAGTTGTGAGCTGCCATGTGGGTGCTGGGAATTGAATTCAGGACCTTTGGAAGAGCAGTGATTGCTCTTAACCACTGAGCCATCTCTCTAGTCCAGGCTGGCCTCGAACTTGTGAACCTCCTGCCCCTGCCTCCTTTGGCAAATCCTGCCAGCTGTGTACCACCACAACTGGCCAGTTTGCCAAATTCTGAAAATGGTTTCTTGAGATGTTTGTGAGACGTTCTGATTTTTGAGTGACGATAAGGGGAAATGGTGTCCTTTGAACACTGAGTTTTTTCGTCCTCCAGCAGAGACTTATCTCTGCATTTATTCCCACATGAGCAACGCTCTCCAGCAGATCGCTATGGTTTCCATGTCATTCACACTAAGGCTTGCAAGGCTGCTGTAGCATGCTACACTGACATCCTCTGCCCTTGATGGTCTTGAGATGCTGTCTCCTACCGTCTTTCCTCAGTTGTCTTTCCTCCACACTGAGCTCCATGATGATCCAGGACCTTGATGCTCTTCTAAGCATCCCTATGGTTGCCATTTCCTGTGCCGGGAGGGGCATATCACCTTTTGGAAAGCCTCAGAGCACAGGCCTCAGGTTCCCAAGTCTCTGGAAAGCCTCAGAGCGCATGTCTCAGTTTCCCAAGTCTCTGCTTCAATGTCGACCTTTCTGGAGGCTTTGCTTGGCCTCTCTGAGTTAAAAAGAAAATAGCCCCCTCTTTTACTTCTCCTTTTCCTGAACCCTGAAGTATGGCTTTCTCCCTGGCATCTATTTCTACCATTTTTTTTTTACATACCAGCTTGCAAAATTTATTTGTTTGTTATATCTCATCTCCAAATAGGATAGAAATTTCTGAAATGCAGTGTTTTATACACTCTTGTCAGAGCTCATATGAGCGCATGGCACTTGATATATATTTATTGAATGCCAAATGAGTGATTTTCTTAATATAACTATCTAAGTCTTGCTAACTTTTTATTAATTTCCAGCATTTAATTACTTTATTCCTATTTTAAGTAGAACTATATTTTAATGTTATCTGACTTGTCATGTATGATATAAAAATATGACCTAGTTTTTAACAAGCATTTCTTAATCAAATTCCAATTATCATAATAGATTTTGAGTTATTCTATTGGAGTTACATAAAGACAATTACTTATTTTCTTTGCCCACATTTTTGGGGGGGCGGTTGTGCCTCCTTTTAAAGGATTATTCCATTGCCTAGAACTTTCACAACAAGGTAACAGACTAACAGTGTCATGTCTGAGTTTTTAAGTAACATGTTTTATAACAAAGTGCCACACATTTTACCCTCCTCCCACTGTGGCAGCTGACTGTCGATTGCACACCATGTAATATCATCTGCCAGGCCTCTGTGCTAGAGACCTTTAGAGTGCTGTACTGTTACTGTCTCAAACTGCCATACCATGATCCCACTGGAGATGGTAGGCAAAGTGTGGTAGGACACTGAGGTTTCTGTTTACAATGGCCACCATTATGTGTTGTCACACAACCACATACATGGTTGCTACAACTGTCAATGATGTGGCATATACAGCTCTCTGGGAGGGGACACTGCAAATCATATAGCTGAGGCCGACACTCGAGTGGTATCTAACTATAAATATGCCTTTGATAAATTATAGCTATGTATGAAATTGCTCTTCTATTATTGACCTATCTCTATATCCCAGAGATAAGCCAGTGAGCTTGGGTCACTTTGTGCCTGAAGGGCATTCTTGCATTTGTATATTCATTCAATGTCTGTGTCGTAGTTTCTTTTCCTGTCACTGGAATCAAACGCTATGACAGCAGCAATTTAACAAGGGCTTCCGGCTCCAGGTTCCAGTCTGTCACGGTGGAGGAGACAGTAGCAGGAGCTTGACAGAGTTGATCACATTGTATCCAAGGTCAGGAAGCAGGGAACTCCTGCTCACTTCTCCACTTACAAATCCCAGCAAAGGAAATGGTGCTGCCTGCCATTAAATTAGTGTAATCCTTACCCACAAGCATGCCCATGAGGCTCATCTTTCAGGTGATTCTATACATGGCAAGTTGTTGGTTAACACTAACTACCACAGTACTAGGGACTGAGAATCGACAGTACCTGCCTTCCTAGAGCCTGTGACCTGGTGGCAGAACTAGTTGTTTTAAATGAATTATTCAATTGTAACTGAAATGAGAAATAAGGTTTTACTATAATTAAACAACTAAATAGAGGAGGTCTGGGTAGCTGCACAAGGAATAAGTAAAGATGTAAGAAGGTCTATATACTACCCGGGCTCTATAGTAGAGTGGAGAACACCACATTTCATTAATTAGACTAGCACGGTGTAAAGAAAGCAGCAAAGTAAAGACTAGTTCCAGGTGGTGATGGGGTCAGCAGAGCTAGGTAACTGTAGAGAGTTTTGCAAAAGAGATTGAACACTTGGTCTGTTTTTAGAATCATAGAAGACCTTACATATATGATTTTAATTATAGAATCAAGAAAGATTGGAGTAAAGAAAATTTTTTATGATGACCAATGAGGAAGTGAATAGATTCACTTATGAGGATTAGGGCAAGACTGGGGGTCCTAACGGTGAAACTGACTGAGAGAGGTAACACTGGATTTGGTCAGACAGGTATAAATGAGAATGTGTCAAGGGTATATCATTTGTAAAACTGGGTATTTGATGAAGCAATGACTCAAAATTAATAGAAAGTAGGAATATAGGAGGAGATTATGAGTCTAATTCCAAATTTTACATCCATGAAGTCTGTAAGATGGACAAGTCAAGGTGTTACAATGACACTTGGATGTGTGTATGTGGAGCTCAGAGTGGGACAGCTGGAGGGAGCAGTTTGAGAGTCTTCGGGACAAATTAAACTCATTAATGCCCTTTTCATCAACATTTCAACCTTCTTAGGTCTTTTTCTATGGAGGGAATAAGTCTTGATTGTACATTTCCCATCTATTTTCCTCATCCTTTGCCTTCCAGCCAAGCTTCTTGGACATGGAGGCTACTGAAGGTTTTCCTTCCAGTCCTGCAGTCTGCGCGTGCAGAGTCTGACCACTCCACTCTTGGACTTCTCTTGATGCTAAATATTTTTCATGACCAGTAGAGAAATAGCCAGTTCTGACAATTAATTCCACTTGTAAATCCATCTCTTTTATTAATGTGTTTTCTCCCATCTGGGCCATCCACTGTCAGTGTAGACAGTACAGTGCCACAGTAGACATCCTCTTTTATTAGAAGCTGAATTCTCCACCTAGTATATTTTATTCTTACAAAGATAAATAAAAAGATCTTCTTGCTCAGAACAGCAAAAGGAGAGTGGCAGAGACAGCACTCAGGCAGGTCCCTGACCTCATCAAAGCCAGAGAGATGCTACTTATGAAGCTGGGAAGATGGGAGTGGCGTCGCTTGAGAACTCAACAGATGATCTGGTTTCAAGGACAACTAATTTGCTATCACTTGAAAGCAAACACTTCTAGAGCTTTTATTTTCTCTACTGTTAAATTCTCTGGTATGACTTTCCATCTGCCTACCTGCCACTCGTCTCTCTGCTCTTTCCTGCTAACAGTATCTTGATCATAAGATGTTAAAAAAAAAAAAAAAAAAGACCGTACTAGATTAATATAAAAGAATACATTTTTATCTTTTCTTCCTGCCATAGATAAATATCAGCCTAATGTCTAAAGGCATAGATATATCATGTCCTGGAGGCAACAAGAAGAAAGATTTAAGAAAGTCAGAGTATGAATTTAGTTTTTTCAGTAACTAAATCTACACAGCAGATAGTAACAATCTTCTTCAGGATGACTGAATTCCTGTTTTTATAGTCAACAATCAAATATACCTTACTTGCAGCCAAACATGTTTTCTTGTAGATTTGTTGGCGGTGTTTAGAATCAACATTTTAGGCTTGGGATATAATATAGAGTAAACTGTTTGCTATACAAGCATCCGACCCATATTCAACCACAAGAACTGATGTCAAAAAGCTGGGCGTGGTGGTGTAGGAATCAGAAAGAGGCAGGGTTGGAGACTGGCTCATCGGCTAGCCTGGCCTAATAGATAAGCCCCAGCCTTGTGAGAGACTCTGTCTCAATGATTAGGGTTAACATTGCTTAAGGTAAAGCATCTCAAGGTGTCCTCTGTTCTCTCTCTGCCTCTGTCTCTGTCTGTCTCTCTGTCTCTGTCTCTGTCTCTCTCTGTGTCTCTGTCTCTCTGTCTCTCTCTCCTACAGACATACACACCCCATGTATACGCACAGAGGTACACACATATGCACACAGGTAAGCAAGCACACATGCACACATATATATCCATCAACACAAATAAACAAGCGCACACAAAATGAAACTTTTCCAAACAAATGAGATACTTTCGCATGCCATATATGTTATAAATTACTTGTATGTGCCACACTGTCATAACTTCTTTGCATGTTTTCTCCAACTCATACATCTGCCTGTCTTGTTACTGACCCTGCAAGGTCTGCTTTCTGATTATTTATTACCACACAGTTTGGTCTTGATAAGATTTCTCCTCTACTTCTGCCTCTGCAGTCTCTGCTTTCTAAGCTGCCCGCCTCTCCCAGCTCTCATTACCCAGGACATGAGAAACAGATAAAGTCTGCTGCGCAATGCTCCTTCCTCCTCATAATCTTCTATTATTTCACAGCCTTTTCGCCCAAATGCTTCATTTTAATCAAATTGTCCCCTTGACCTAAATATATCTACCAGATCACATGCTCAGTATTAAATTCAACCTTATCCTTTTCCATTCCTCAAATCCATCTCATTTCCCAAGACTCAGCTCAAATCCCACCTCCTCTGCTGAAGCTTGCTCATGCACCATGGCCTGGCCTTGTCTTTCCTGCCTCTCAAATCCAGCTTTTAATATTAGTGTTCTTTTCATCTTCCCTTACACCTACAGGGAGCCCAGCTACGTTGGGCTAATCAGTCATTCTCCAAACAAACTTTATTTTTGTCCAGGCTGTAGTTTGCAGGCCAAAGCACCCTCATTCCTTCCCCTATCCTGGAAATGTTCATATCAATGGAGACACAATCCGAAGTCTTCTTCATTGGAAGTCTTTCTTTAACTCGAGGCTGTGGCGACAAGTTCTCCCTATACAGTTTGTTCATTATGCTGTTTGTTTCATCGTATGCTTACATGGTGATTGCTTTTCTTACCCAGACCTACCACTATGCCAACTTTATAGTGTCTGTATTGTGTCCTCAATCATAATTCATCAGAGTAGGCCTCTCTGCTCATCTCAGCCAAAACCCCCCGTTAATCACAGAAATAATAAGCCTTCAGACAGGTAGTGACTTACACAGAGTCACAGCATTCAGTTCAGGGCCCAGCCCTGTGTCAGTGCTCAGAATAAGAAGACGAATGAGAGACAGCCTCATCCTACCATGAGCTAGGAGTCTAGTCAAGATGTCAGCTATATTTAATGAATAAATCACAGCTCTATATTTGGGGAAAGAAAATCATTATGACAACCATATATCGTTCCATATATTTTCTAACACTGCCACAATGCAGAAGATGAATTCCATTAAGACAGACAACTATAGAGAATTTTTGTAATTAAGGTAAATTAATTTCCTACAAATTTAAAATCTAAAAATGAAAAAAAATTAAAATCTAAAAATGATGACCCATAAAGATGAGCCATCAACCAAGATAACTTAAATCAAATCAAACTACATTTACATTGGTTTGTGGCTGTTGTTTGTTATTATGAATTGTAGAATGACCTTGAATTGCTGATGCTCTGAGTCCTGTGATTTCAGGCTCACGCCATTACATCCCACTTATGCAAGTGCTGGGGACCAAACCCAGGGCTTCATGAAAACTCGGCAAAGACTGTACCAACCCAGGTACTTTGTGCCCTCTACAACAAAGGTTTTATTGTTACAACCATCCCCATTATTATGTAAATACAAATATAAGCAGATTAAGCAAATATACCATATTCTATTTAATGTGTATAAATTAACCTCTGCTTTCTTGTTTTGAGAATAATAGAGCACTCCTCGTTAGTGCCCAGACTGTCACGTGTCAGTCCATTTAGTCTTTATTTTGCAAGGGAGTTGAAAACCAGAACTGTGTGTGATCTGTCCAGGGTCCTTAAGTTATCAGTGTAGCCACTGGCAGCTTGTTTTCCAGGCTGGCTTAGTCAATGGTTAGTACAGTCACAATTCTGGGTGAGGACCACTCCTTCCCATTTTCAGACACAGAGAGTCTATTTAAGGAACTTCTTGCTTTGCTACCTCCTACTTAAAGACCCACTGTATTTATTTGTAACAGAACATACTGTGTATCTACAACATACTATTGGTTTTTTCCCTTTTATTGAAAGCAGATCCTTTTCTCACATAATGCATCCTGATTATGGTTTCTCCCCTCCCTGCCCTCCTCCCAGCTCCCCTTCACCCTCCCTTCCATCTGACCCACTCCTTTATGTCTCTCATGAGGAAAGAACAGGCTTCTGAGGGATAATAATAAAATATAACAAAATAAAAATAAGATAAAACAAAACTATCTCATCGGAGTTGGACAAAGCAAACACAAAGTGGAGGAGGGGGGAAGAGCCCAAGAGAAGGCACAAGAATCAGAGACCTACTGGTTTGCACACACAGGAATCCCATAAAAACACTAACTGGGAAGGCATAACCCACATCCGGAGGACCCGCTCCAGACCCGTGCATGCTGCCTCAGTGTCTGTGTGGTCGTATGCGCTTTGCTCAGTTGATATGGAAGGCCTTGTTTTATCGGTGTCCCCCGTCCCCTCTGGCTCTCCCACTATTTCTTCCTCCTTTTCCACGGAGTTCCCTGATTGGTAAAGACATCCCATTCACGGCCGAGGCAGTACATTATCTTTAATACAATAAGCTATCCTAGTTATCTTCCATAACTATTGTCACAATTTCATATATTTTAGTCTAAAGGAAGTACAACCCACGGCCCTGAAAGGAAGAGAGCACTTCATGACCAGATAGGATCAGAGGGCCATAAGGTGCTGATGTGATGAGCAAGTCCTTTAAGAACTTAAAGAATGAAGTGAGGGCAGTTAAAAGTGAGCTGGCATTGGTTTGGTCTGGGTGCATCACATACTGTCTTTTCCCCCTTGTAAAGCTGAGTCTGCAACTAACTGTATGTTATCTTCTCTGAAACTAAATGCTTGGCAGGAGCCATAGCTTCTCTGCTCGAAACGTGTAAAGAAGACGCCTACAAAAACTGAACCCCCCCAATTTCTTTTACTTGGAACTATTTTCAAATGAGCTTCAAATGTATATTAGTGGTAGGAGAGGGGAGCTGGGCTCTAAGGCCAGGGTCACTCTGGACTTTCCTCACTACAACTGATGTGTAGTTAGTTCATCAACAGTGACGCGAAGTGTTGATGCAGGGGAGGCTCCTGGGGCTAAAAGCTCCAGCCTGGCTTCAGGCTTACTTCTCCATCTGGCAGCAGGACTCAGGAATCCTTCAAAGTGAACCTTCAAAATGCTTGTAAGAGAAAATCCACCAGGCTCCACCAGTCAGCTGTCTCTGCGCATTTGGCAGTCAAGGAGTCAAGCTCTGAGTGAAGTGGCCAAAGCAAGTCAGAGCAGGGTGGGGCTTGGGTTTCCTTTATCCTGCTTGGACGGTTAAGGAACAGGTGAGCTTCGTTTTCCTAGTGGGCCTAGACGATTCAGACTGCTGTAACCACCTCATAGGTCTGAGTAGCTGAAAGGACAAATGTTTGTTTCTCACCGCCGAGGAGAAATGGAAAGACCCCAATTAGGGTGCCAACATGGCCAGGCCCTGCTGACGACCCATTCCCTGGTTGGCAGAATGCTGCTTTCCTGCTTAGCCTCAGTGATGATGGGAGGGAACTCTGGAGTCTTAATCTCTTGTAAAGATAATCTGAACCCCACTTCCTAGTGACATAGTACTAAGGGCTTAGGATTTCGTGTGGTTATATTTTCCTGGAGGGCAGTGTCTGTATTCACAGCATGCGTAGAAGGCAACCACAGAACGAAATCAAAACTCCACCCACATCTCACTTGTGGAACCAGAGAGTTCTCTGGGGTTAACAGGAGCATGGGTGAGGGGCTGGTTATGTGTTTGCTTTTGATGCATGTTCTCACGCATGTAGTTCAGGCTGGCCTCCAACTTAAGACAATCTTCCAAAGTGAGTGTACTACCATGCCCAGCCAGAAGATTTCAGCTGGGCACCAGCGTCATACCCCCCACGAGTGACATAAAGACGCACAGGAACTGGATATTCTCCTAGTTTGCCAACCCGGAAGTTGCTATTTGACCTTAAGTGACGATCACGATTTAGAATCATCTTCTTGTGATTTTAACCACATTTCACAAAACACCTGCCATGTTTTTGTGCCGGCAGGCAATGCTTAGCGGCTTCTTTTTTAAAAATATATTTTATTAATTTATTCATATTACATCTAAATTGTTATCCCATACTTTGTATCCTCCCATTCCTCCCTCCCTCCCATTTTCTTCTTATTCCCCTCCCCTATGTCTGTGACTGAGGGGGACCTCCTCCTCCTGTATATGCTCATAGGGTATCAAGTCTCTTCTTGGTAGCCTGCTATCCTTCCTCTGAGTGCCACCAGGCCTCCCCCATCCGCTTCTAATAAAGCTCCGTGTTGTGGCACTTCCCTGGGCTCCTTTCTTTATGCATAAGGTAAAGTTCCTTTCTCTTTCCCAAGTGCACAAAGAAGAGCAAGAGTTTAACATGTCAGCTGCTAGTTGAGTTACTTCCATCTTCTTTGCCTGCTTCTCTGGGGTTTCTTTGTTGGCTTGCTTGTCTGATTCCAAGAGATCTCTCTAGCAATCTGTTTTGCCCGTAGTGGCTGACAGTATCTCAGGGGACCTGGCTTAGTAAGATTGATGGGAACCTCCGTCTTACCCATTTCCTGGCAAGATGGCTACTACCCTAGCTTCTCCTCCCCTGTTCTTTTATCTCTTTCTTTCTCTCTTTTTTTCCCACCCCCTAATGATGGTACATTTGTCTTGCTGAAGACGTAACATTCGCCGCCAAGGATGAACACTAGGGCTCAGATCTCTCGTTTCTTGGCAAGCTCACACACTTCACACCAGCCCTCCTCGGCACTATTAATATTATATATAGATGCCCTTGTCACAGATTTACATTCCAAGATCCGAAATCAGCACGGGAGGGTGAAGCTCGCACGAGGAGGGGGTGGAGGGGAAAAAGGCTGATTTATCGTAGGGGATGTTAGAGAGTAAAAAGGAGGTGATCAAACTTATATTAATGCCTTGACCTATATTCTTTTTAAAACTGATTTTTGCCCATTTCAGCACAGGAGCGTTTTGCTGCCTAAACCCAGAAAAGAAATAGAAGGAAGACCCAAACACGTGGCTGTCATGCCCGTTTTTCTTTTTATTTACTATGAAAATGTTCAGACAGTAGTTCGTGTGTGGACTTCAGGAGGGAATATGGAGACAGATTGTTAGAGTGACCTGTGTGGTGGTTTGAATAGGCTCCCATAGACTCATGTGCTTGAATGCATGGCCATAGGGAGTGGCACTACAAGGAGGTGTGGCCTTGTTGGAGAAAGTGTGTCCATGTGGAGGTGACTCTGAGGTCTTATAAGCTCAAGCCTGGCCAGTGTTATACACACAGTCTCCCTCTGCTGCCTGCAGATCAAGATGTAGAGCTCTCAGCTCCTTCTCCAGCACCCTGCCTGCCTGCACGGCACCATGTTCTCCACCATGGTGATAATGGAATGAACCTTGAAAACTGTAAGCCAGCCCTAATTAAATGTTTTTCTTTGTAGGATTTGCCATGGGTGTGGTGTCTTCTCACGGCATTAAAACCCTAAGACAATCTGCTTCCCCTGCCCCCAAAACCCCTTAATGGGGGTAAACATGGGCTGAACAAACAATATTCTGAACCAATTGAGGTAAGATTTGTCCACCCTGGAGGCTGAGAGATGGCTCAGTGGTTAAGAGCACTCATTGCTCTTGCAGAGGACCAGGTATGGTTCCCATCACCCACGTGGCAGCTCACAGCCATCTGAAACTCCAGTTCCAGGGCATCCGACAACCTCTGCATGCACTGCATGCACACTGTGCCCATACATCCATGCAGACAAACACACGCACATGTTATAAAAATAAATCTAAAAAAGAAATTGTCTATCCTGGTTTGACCTCATTTAACAGAACTCCAGACGACCTTGCCATGGGCTGGCACCCAGTCCTGTTTTGAAGGTGAACACGAAGAGCTGACACTTAAGATACAAGAGAAACATTTATGTGGTCTACAAATTAAAAACATATATTTTGAGGACGGGTCCTGATTTTTTTTCAAACAAACATAGAAGTAATCTGTTTTCAACTTGTTTTGACTCTATACCAAAGCTGTACGCAAAGATCTAGGCTCTCTCTTTTACTTGTGTGTCTACGTCTTTGTTGTTAGTCAGCTGTCCCTCAGACTTGCACTATCCAGTCAGTACAGACCTGAGTCTGAGGAGTAATCAGGGCATTGGGGACTGCTGCTTCCCGTCCTGCGCATGGGTGTTTGCATCTCTTGAGCGTTCATTCATTACTCAGGACATTCAAATCGGATGCTGTGGGGTTTGCATTTGCTTGGTCCCAAGCTGGAGATGCTCCTGAGGCATGTCTAGGAGATGCAGCACAGCTGGAGGGAGTATGTGACAGGGGGTGGGCGGACGAGGATGGAGCAGGTTGACAGTTTACAGACTGGTGTCCTTCCTCAGTGTGTTGTTTCCTCCACTGTGTGCTTGTGGTTCAAGGTGTGAGCTCACTCTTGGCTTGCTGCTCCAGGGGCCATGCCGCGGTGATGGTCGCTTGAACCATAGTCCAAATAAACCTAAGCAGCCTTTTTGTCACTGAGGGATACCCCTAGCCTATATGGCAGCTTTTAAAAGTACTTCCTGTGTTTATTTCTTGTGTGGCCGGAGTGTGCAATGCCCCTACACAGGCTCGTGTGTTGGTAGTACTATTCTGAGAAGTTGTGGGACCTTTAAGGATTGTGCCCTACTTGCTTATGGTGGGCCTGTGGGGTGGCCCTTAAAGGTTATTTCTAGGTTGGGTCTGAGCTCTGTCCCTTGGTCTATGCTACACAAAGAACTCTGCCACACATACCTGATGCTATGGATGGCGTCTCCCTGACTTTCCCAACATATGTCAAATGACTGAACACACACTGAAGCCATGGGTCAAAATAAATCTTTTTTCCCCTGTTTCCATGAGGTCTATTATCATAGGTCAGAAAAGGAACTAATACACCCCCTTTCGAACCAAAAGCTCAGCATCAGGACACCACAGTTGGAAGCACCAACTACGTTTTGACATTCAATAGAGAATGGAGCGTGACAAGGTCACTCTAACAGTTCTACCCATGTACAATTGAAAATTATACTTATATCCAGGCAATGCTGGCTTGCTGAAATTCTGCATAGTACTTCATTGAGTTTCTATTGAGTGCTAACCTCACTGGTAGGTAGGTAATGAGTTAAAGTTAGGTGTGGTGCTCGTCTCAGCGAGTTCCTCTGCTGTCATATCTATTTTCACAACATGGTCTTGCATGAATTTATGAGATATGCAATTGATGATGCTGTTTCTGTTAGTTTTGGCTTTTTTTTTTACCCCACATTTTGTGTGTCGAGCAGGTAATAATCAATAAAACCCATCAGTGACCACAAATCCAGATAGGAGTCTTTATTTCCAAGGCCTGTTACCATTTTGAGGTGTCCCCGCCCCCCCAAAGGCTGGGTGTTTATACCACAGGTAATACCCCATAACAATAAGTGTCAGAATTATCTGCCTAGAGTCAAACTTTTCCGAGATGTTGACTGTCTTGTTCTCAAAGGTATGTTCTCTTTTAAACCTGGCTATTTCATTCTTCTTCTACAGAAAGAAAGGGACTTTTGGGACAGGACGGGTTATGTGTACAGGATGGATAGAACCAACACCATTGTCAGGAATGCACCATGGATACATTTCCCTTGGCTGGCAAGGGGCTTCTACAGACCTGAAAATGATGGAATGTTTTCACTTCTACCCTCGGGCCCAGAACAAGAGGGGCCCCTGGTTCTGGCTCAGTGTGATAAAGAGTCCTATGTATTATAGAGAAGAAAGCACAAGATACATAGATTTTTTCTGAAGAAAGGGTTTGAAGAAGTTTTAAATCATTGGGTAGCTGGTAATGCCAGTGAGCCACTCTTTGCAGACCCAAGAGTTAGTGCCCCGGCCAGGGTGCAAGCTGGAAGTTGCTGATGAGTGAGAGATGGAGAGCTCAGCTCCAGACAGGAAAAGAGACTAAATATGGCTGTTCCAGCCTCCCATATTAAGTGTCCAGGCAGCAGGCTTCCAGACACTGGCTTCCTCCTGTCCTGTGCTCAGGAGTGAGTTTTCAAACTTCCTGAGAATCCGAGTGGGAAAGGCATGGCTCAGCGAAAAGAATCAGTCCATCTCTTCCCTGAGAGCTTGGCAGTCTGCTCTGCATTCTGGGTTTGGGCTAGTCCAAGCAACTTGGGATGAGGCTTCTTTACAAAGTTGTGTCTCCCTCAGGCCAGCCCATCAAGGCAGTTTGACAAAGGTATCTTCAGGGAGTCATCTTGAGGTTGAGCTCCTGAGCTTGGGAAGAACAGATGGGGCATGAGCCCAGTTCAAGCCTGAGATCTGTGGGAGGCAGATTCTGTTCACATTATAATTCTGCAGAACACCCTCTTTGGGGTGCTGGGGTGCTCCAGGGACTCCCTCTGAACAACTCAGATTCTGACTTTTCTCTGCCTTTGGTAATGATTTCACAATGATAGTATGGTCCTGATTTCACCCTCTATTTCTTTCTTTCTTTCTTTCTTTCTTTTGTTTTGTTTTGTTTTTTGTTTTTTGAGACAGTGTCTCTCTGTGTTAGCCTTGGCTGTCCTGGACTTGCTTTGTAGATCAGGCTGGTCATGAACTCACAGTGATCCACCTGCCTCTGCCTCCCAAGTGCTGGGATTACAGGCTTGCACCACTGCACCCGGCTCCATTTCTTTTCTTTCCATCCCCTCCTCCTTTTTCTCCTCCTCCACCCTGCCTCCCTCATATGCTTTCACTAGACAGGCCCCCAGGCTCACCTCAAACTCTTGAGTTTTGGGGTTCAAAGAATGTATCATCATGCCTGGCTTCTTTCCTTTGCCTGTCCTCCTGGTACAGACCAGATAAAGGGCACACTCAGAAAGACTGAGCTGTAGGGACCCACCACCCTCCACAGATGCTCCTGGAATCATGGGAAAGGCTGGTGTGTTAGGTAAGGAAAAAGCAGGGCCTCTTCAGCTCCCAGCTGTAGATGTAACATTCACAGTGACTCTGGAATCAAGGACCTTGTCTCAGGCCACCCTAATACTCACTTGGAGCTTGGGTGCTAAGTGGTAATATTATATTAAGATCTCTATTGGACTTAGCTGTTCTGGTTTGGTGGGAGATCCCCCAGTGACTGTAAAAGGCCAGCCGCCAATGTTGTTGGCCTCTTAACCAATTTTTTTTCTGTAGGAACAAAAGTTGCTCATCTAAACTGTTCACAGAGGCAGTAATCTACTTACTCCACAAAATCATTGCAAATTAAGTCAATAGGTTTTCAGGCAAAATGAGTTGAGAGTCCGTGGGGAAAACACTGTTTTTTCTTGTTTACCTCTTTTTTTCCTACTGAATATGACCAAATCTGTTGTCTCCTGGATGACTATAGCGTGCTAATCAAATTTTCTTGGTCTTCTTTTTTAGCAACATTTGAACAAGTTTAAAATTTGTAAGAGCTCCAACTATGGAGGCTCTAGGTACAGACTGAGCACACTTCAACACGTCAGAACTGCAAAACTTGCATCCCAAGTCCATAGGAGCTGCCGTTAAACCAAAACAGACCCGTGCACAGGCTGCTCACCAAAAAAAGACCTTCCCCCCTCTCCCTCCTGCTCCCCGGTGTGTGTGTGTGTGTGTGTGTGTGTGTGTGTGTGTGTGTGTGTGTGTGTGTACGCGTGCGCGCACCCGTGCCCGCGCGTGCACGAGCATGCATACAGATGTATGGGTACGCAAGCATGTAGAGTTCTGAGTATTGCTCCTCAGCGCACAACCATCTTGTTTTTTAGGACACTGTCTCTTACCCGCTGGAATTGGCATGTAGACTGTAGGCCCTTGCTGGAATCCCCAGGGGTCCTTCTGGTCCTACCTCCCCAGTTCTGTGATTACAAGTTTATGTAACTGTGCTGGACTTTTGGGTGGAAGGAGCACCACAGTCCCATATGGAGGTCAGAGGACCACTTAGGAACAGGTATTTTCCCTTTTTCATGTAGGTCCCAGGGGTCAAACTTAGGCACTCAAGCTTGGCAACACGTGTTTTCACCCACAGCACTATCTTGCAGGTTCTGCACGCCTATTTAAATGTGGGTTCTGGGGTTCCAGATCAGGCTTGCAAGGCCAGCACTTGATTGACTAAGCCTCCTCTCCAGCCCCATGGAAACTCTCTCAGGACTATCAGAGAGCTCTGGGTGCACCATTCTGCCTTCTTGGTATCTGCTGGTTCATGTGAAGGTGTTCACTGGCTGCTCCCATAGTGTTTAGCACCACAGTGAACTATTTCAGGCAAGGCAGGACTAGTGTGGACAGATGTTGATATGCAATTCAGCTTCTTGTTAGATCCCTGAACTTGGGCAAGCAATTTACTCTCCACTCTCAGTCTCTTCGTTTCTAAGTGTGAGAACTTTTTAAACACAGAGGGGGTTAAAAGCTGCTCAGAGCAGTGACAGTACCTGAGGTGACAGTTCACAGAGGTAAGCAGCTCCAGGATTGCTTGCCTGGTGACCAGTGTGTCACCCAATTGCTGGGGCCGATGCTTCTTCTGTTCCTGTCTCCAGCAGGGCAATAGTCAGTAGTCTGTATTATTCGTAACTAAAGTGGACCTTATAGGCTGGCCATTAGGAGATTTTACTGAGTCGAAAGGAATGTGCTGCATGAATGCTGTCATTGTGAGCAAAGCCTGAATGCCCTGATCACTTAAGACTCAGCGCACGGCATGGTGTCTGGAACAGAAAGGAAAGTCTGTGGATTTTGAAACAGTCCATAGAAAACATGTTTAAAGTGGCAGAACCGGTCACCAAAATGAGGAATTTCCATCCTGTGTTGTGCTCTTCAGTTAAGACTCATGAATGTAGCTTGCTTAGAAAAAGAATTCTTGCCGAAAACAAAAATCTATAAACAAACAACTTTAAGACTAAAAAGAAGTTACTATGTATGTATTTTAGGAGAGGATTGTTATCTTTATATTATGCATTCTTGGTGTTTAATTTGTTAGACTCGTCTGTTCAATGAATTAAAGAGAATTTTTATCCTGTGTGGGTCATTCTAAATACATATTTCATCTTTCAAACTGAATAAAGAGCCTGGGGAAGCATATCAGAGGTAGAGCATGTGCCTAACATGTTTGACACCCTTGGTTTAATCCCCAGCACCATCACAAATAAAACATAAAACTGGAGGGGCAGGGAAGAGACCCGCATTTCACTAATAGGACATGAATTTAGTTGTGCTCAGATCACCAAGTGATTATTGCTAATGTAATTACAGGTAAATCAATTTCCTTCAAGTTTTGTTCATAATTTTTATAAATGCCTTTTAATGTTTTAAATTTTAATTTTGTTAGGAAGTTGGTATGTTCAGGTTAGGGAATTAAACTGAATTACTTTCAATGCCCAGGATTCTTAATTGGCAATCATGGAAGTCTCCTCTTGCCCACTTTATAATTTACCATAATTACAGGTCTATAACATGTTTATTTAGTTATTCAGTGTTTCTTGTGCCTTGAAGTAGGAAACAGTACAGGGGCATTTAAATGTGCAGCAGATGAAAAATGGCTTCCTGTGATCACAGATGCAACTCTGTGAAATATCTAGGACATTGTTTAGCTCCCAGAGAAAAATGGAGAGGTATTCAAGTGGTCCTTCAGACTAAACGCTTTGTTAGTAAAGAAAGGTAAATGCTTAAGTTATAGCAAAATAATTTGAAACAGAAGAAAATAAAGGAATTACTCATCAGTCAATCTGCTTACTATCAATGGCTATAACTATGCGTTCACTGTGCCTTCAAAAACTGTAGGACAAGCCTCCATGCCCATCCCTCTGTATCCTACGTGCTAAAGTCAAGGTCAGGAAAGAAAAAGAGAACCGAGAGGCTAGAGTCCTTGGGAGGATAGCTTCCTAAGAGAGAAGGGAAACCTGATCATGCTGAGGACACAGGTGCATGGATTGTCTCCAACAGGCACGAACATTCGATCCCCTAAAATGCATTTTAAAATAGAAGACAGGGTCTGAGGAAACTCTGTAATGACCTTGGCCCTGTGGTCCTCATTTGGACATTTTAACAGGTTAAATGACATTCCAAGTAGGGACAAAGGAACACAGGTGGGTATGGGGAGATCGGCACAGTATTCAGGGCTGGTAGTTTGTGCTGAATTCAGCCAATGAGAACTTGATCTGTAGAGTCAAGTAAATCCTGACAAGGAGACAAGAAGACTTTGAGTTGGGTAACACCATGTTTGGGGCTGGAAGCTTGCTGCTATAGTCATAAGCAATCTAGAGTGCTGGGGAATGGAGGAGTTGAAATGGTGTCAAAAAACTACAGTAGGGCAAAAACCAAAGACTAGATGAACTGGGAACTAAAGACTTGAGTGTGCTCAGTGGGGACCTGGTAAGAGGTTGGGTAATGCAACCAGGGTTAGGTAAAACTAGTGAAATTCAGACTTTGTGATCTTGGAGGTGGGAACCTACCATAGTTGATAGGATTGTGAGGGTGAAAATCTTCCTTTCTGTTTCTTCACTGGAAAAGATGCCCACAGTTGGCAGGAAATAAGATATATTAGACTTATCAGGTACTGTATTCTTGTACGGACTCAAGGATTTGACCTAAGGACAAACACAGGCACAAGGACAAACAGAAAAGCTGAGGTGAGGTAAATAAGCTCCCGGATGGAGAGGCCACAGCATCCTGGAAGCTCAGCCTGTTTATTATATACAGTTGAGCAGACAGATGGGTTACTCCAGCTAGCTGAAAAAGGAGGTGAGTTTATGGTGCACAACTAGATCAATAGGGCAGCCTTAGCTAATCTCAGCAGGAATAGTCTCTGTAGGGGAGCAGTTCTTAGGCCATCAATATCAAAGGAGGGGGCAGCTATGGTGATAGTGGATGTGTGCTGTACATAAACCCAGAGGAAGACTTTGCCAGCCCTCTGAGACTCATGAGCCAGGGAGCAAGGGGACTGCTGTTTCCCATGTGTCTGTGGCTAGGGTCCTTGACATGGTCACACTCATGGCAACAACACACATAACTCAGGATTTCATCCTCCAGGGCTTCCTCCCTGCTATGTAATTAAGCACTTACCATTTCTCCTTTTTGTTTATAACTCAACATAAATGTGTACTTCTATGGAATGAATAGAGTTTCACTTGCTTTCACAACTTAAATCACCAGTTCATAAAATATGATGATATTGTTTTCTGTTCTTGTATAGCAAGATGGTATGCATTTTGGCACTTTTTTCCTTCTTGTATACCAGGATAATATGATGGGATGTTGATGTTCTTGCATAAAAGCATCAGATATTGACATATATTATCCTTATATGCCACAAAAATGTAAGGTATACATCATAGGGTAGGCAGAGTGTCTCTCTAATCACAAATTAAACACACCCCCCAGGTTACCCACATCGCCACCAACACAACAGTGTTTTCAGCTCTGTGAGAATAGAATCTCTCTGCCTTACCTCTGTACATGTGCATGCATGCATGCGTGAGAGTGTGTGTGTGTGTGTGTGTGTGTGTGTGTGTGTGTGTGTGTGTGTGTGTGTGGCAAGTGTGAGGTGCCAAAGGAGAAGGAAATGCCACATTTTTTTCACTAGTTGCATGGTGTAACTGTGAACCACCTGTCCTGTGGAGGTAGCGATGAAATAACTGAGCCCTTCTCTTTAGTGGGGTGGGGACCTGAAGAGTCACTAGGAAACGTGATGACAGTTTTGCACGCTGGAGCGTCATTAAGCTTGCTAACTGTCCTTCATGAAGAAGTGGTGGATGTCATACAGTGCACCTATTCCTAAAGTGTGGCATTTTCCTCCTTCCGCTTGGCAAAGAACATTTTGTAGAGTGCACTTGAGAGTAGCTTTGATTTTTCATGAAGTCTGGGAAAAAGATTAATGCTTTTTTTTAACTAAATATTTCATATAGAATTAGTTTTTCAATCTTGTTCTTTATATTGCCATAGTCTGCATAACATGATTTAAAATTCTGGTCTCTTGTGGCTAGTTCCAAAGTACGGTTTTGATTAATCAGAGAATTGGTTTAATCATTTGTTGCAAAGAATAATAAATTACCACAGCTGAGGACTCCCCAGCTCTCTTGAACTAGATCTGTTTTGACCTGCTTCTAAATATTTGACATACGGTGCCACATTAGCATGTTCAAATATGGTCGAATTAACGTATAAACCCTGGAATGAAAATACCATGGCTTGGAGGTTAGGAAGTAGGTAAACACCAAACTGCATTAGGTTACTATTGTTCTACCTAATGAAAGAAGAGGTCAAATGCAGAACAGTGGTTAAATGCCAGAAGAATGGGCCAGAGAGGACAGCGGTCTCTAGCACTGATATAGTGGAACTAAGTATCTTCGAAAGCGCAAAGTGAACAGCATCAAGTTCACAGATCGCTGGCCCATGCCCCCTCAGGGTCGATGTTTACTTATAAATATCTACTAGGAAGAACCAAGGCCATATAAAAGTTACTGCGTTTTTAAAGTGTGTGTGTGTGTGTGTGTGTGTGTGTGTGTGTGTGTGTGTGTGTGTGTGTGCGCGCGCGCACTGCAGGGGGAGGGAGTAACTATGCACACTCATGTACACACACCTGGAGTCCAGATGCAGATGGTGACATGTATCTTGCTCTGTCTTCTTGAGACAAGGCCTCTTCACTGAATCTGGATCTAGGCTAGCTGCTAAACAGGCCCTGTGGGTCCTCCTATCTTCATCCTTTACGACAGGAGGGTTGTAGACATGCAGAAGTTGTCCTCAAGCTTTTTTTCATATGGGTGCTAGGGATTTGAAGTCAGGTCCTTTAACCACCGGAGCATCTCTACAGTCCCCAGATTATAGCTCATTGTCCTCAGTATTACCAAACCCCACATTAGATGGTAAAAACATAGGTGCCATGCCTCATAACATAAGCCAAGATGCAGAGCCACCAAGGCTGGCTGTGATCCATGATTTTTAATGTCACTTTGGGATTCATTTTTGCTGCAAGCCAACAGAGTCCGACAGTTATTTGTCCTCATTTTCCAAGGAACTCCAACCTTCTGCCTTAACTCCCTGACAATTGAGAGACAGATTAGGGACCAAGGTGCAAGGCATTTTATTGTTTCTGGAAGCTTCATTACTTAGAACATCAGATACTTAATAAATACCTCACAAGGTAGCACTTCAGCTCTACGTCTTGCCAGAGGCAGAGGCAGAGGCGGGCAGATCTCTGAGCTCGAGGCCAGCCTGGTCTACAAAGTGAGTCCAGGACAGCCAGGGCTACACAGAGAAACCCTGTCTTGAAAAAAAAAGGTCATGGATCAAACCAGGTATGGTGCACACACCTTTAATCCCAGCACTGGGGAGGCAGATGCAGATGGCTCTCTGAGTTGGAAGCCAGCCTGGTCTATACAGTGAGATCCAGGACCACCAGGGCTAGACAGAGAAACCCTGTCTTGCAATCTAAAACAAATGACAACAAAAATCATGGATTGTTTTAGAGAAATGTTTATTTTCAGTGATGGGTTGAGTTTGAAGGAGGAAAGAACAGGAAGTGGATGTCTAGAGTTAGAAATACAGGTTTTCTAGTTATATTACAGTCCTGAAGTAGATTAAGAACATTCCAGAAAAGCCTCTGAGCCACTTTTCCCCAGTACACTTCCAGAAAAGAATCAAGCCCTGCTGAGTGGGATGGAATACAAGCAGAACTTCTGTTTCTGAACTGGCCTGGGTTCAGTACAGCCCGTTAGAGGATATTTTAGTTCTTACATTCTCTAGAGGCAGGCAGCGAGGACGGGGTAGGGCAGAGATAGGGTGGGAAAGGGGGGGGGGTGGAGGAAAGGTGGGAAGGTATGGGATGTTGTGGGGAGAATGTGCTTCTGACTTTTTGTGATCAGACTTGGAATGAGTCCTTCAAATCACAGAGCTTTGACTGGCCTAGGTTCCTCCAGCACCAAGAATAGACAGCCGTTGTTGAAAGACAAGCACAGTAAATGAACAAGGAAGTAAATGAGAAAAACAAGGGTGTGTATATGACATTGCTCAATGGATGGGTGGATGGATTTTATATTAATTTGTTATATGTTGTTACACAAGAGATCTGAGTAAGATCTCTGAAATTAAAATGTAGGGAACTCAGGGACTTTCAAAGTGACAAAACACCATGATTTTAAGGGCCTTTCAGATTTGGGGGTGGTGTTGGGGTTTGTTGCATTCTAAAGTTCTGGGTTGTTTTTTGTTGTTGTTTTGTTGTTGTCGTCGTCAATGAAAACAGGCAGGGAAGTAATTATCTTAGGAATATCAAGAGGCGTTTGAGTCCTTCCTTAATTTCTTTTTTGTTAACTGATGAACATCAGAATTTCTTCTACAAACCCAGAGAGAAATATGTTCAGAACCTTAAAAGCCACTCAAAAGAAATCCTTCTGGGAAACTCATTCTCAGAATGTTGTTATATTCTTTTAGGCGCTGCAGCTGTTCCCCAGCACGAGGTTAAATTAAGTTTAAGTGCTGTTAAATAGAAGGTAACCATTAGAATATTTTAAAAAATATGACTGGCATCCAATGTTTTAATCAGACAATTTGCCAATTACTCTTCATTGCGGAGCCAGCCATCAGCTGGATGGGTGACTGTCCTCTGACTGCTGCACTCCCCACCCTCCCAGTCCTCTCCCTCCTCCCTGCCCTCCCCCTTCCTCCCTGTCCTCCTCCTCTGTAAACCAGGCCCTATTTCTCTTTGGACACTTCCTCGGATCTTAATAAGAAGAGCTTTAATCTAAAGGGATCTAGATCATCAAGAAAAATTAAGCTTCTGATAACAGCAAAAAGTCGTAAGAAATGTGGACAAAATGAGTCCTCGCATCACAGACTTTGTTTACTGGTGGGTAATTAATTCTGTACATATGCTGGGAACATCTGCCATAGCGACCTGCCATCGGATCTGCGAAATGACTGCTGTGCGCTTTCCCCGCAGGTCATTAGAGGCTCCGAAAGGAAGGGAGGCTCCTTGTTTTTGTTTCTTGCTGCTGCCCTCAGCCCAGGCAGCTTTCTCTGGAGTTCAGACTTCCCTCATGTGAGCTTCTCGCTGTGAGATGCCCCTCCTGGCTGCTCACTGTGTCCCCAGCAGGTCTCTCTGGTCATCTCCTCTCTCCAATCAGGTACAAATGCGGAGTTCATAAGCAGCTACCAAGGTTTGGGGAATGGAAAGTTCCTGGCGAAAGAGAAAGAACGAAGGCCAGCTGAACAGGATCCAATACAAACCTGAGCGTTTCCCATTCAGAGAGATCCTGATATAAGATGGGGTGCCTCAAATATGTAAGGGATCACCCCGAAGAGACTTGGTCTTGACAGAAAGTAATGGCATAGAAGGCCATGGCAGGGCTTTGGGAAATTCCATTGTCTGGTAGGGTCAAGTGCAAGGATAAGGAGGTTTGTGAAAAGGCTAGCCCCACCTCCTTCCTGCTTGCATCTCTTTTAGATGGAAGGACAGTGAGTGACCATTGGCTTAGCACCTTCAATGGGTGTCACACCCCCATGACCCTTCTTCCTGTTCTGTTCCTTACTCCCCAACCCACTGGTTTGTTTCATGAGCTCATGAGCAAAAGGAAAGGTGAAGACTGAGCTGGCAGGGAATTTGATTTGCTGTTCACTGGTGTTTCTTTGTAACTTTCACAGTCTGATAAATCAGTTCGATTTCCTTGAATATGTCTCATTCAACAACACTTAAGTTCCCACTGGGATGCAGGGGAAGTGCTTTGCTGCTCGGTGGCCTCATCCCTGCCAGCGAGAGGGTTGCATGGCACAGTAGGGACATGCTCAGGTGTTCTTGGATGTGTGACATGGGAGCATGGAGCTCTGACTGTGATGACCTTGAGATAGTCCATAAAACAATTACACTGGAGTCCTGAGGGATGCGTGTGACTTAGCTGAGCAGCGACGCGGCGAGGGCCGTGGACTCACCCTGCCCAGGTTTATATTCATAGCTCTTGATATCTGTCCACAGCACCTGCTTCATGTTTGCCACAAGCTTCCAAAAGTTTGTAGGAGTGAAATGCGTAGACTGTTTCCTAGCATGCTGTCATGTCATAAAGTTTTCAGGATTAAAGGGAAAAAAAAATCTAAAGCAAACCAAGGAGTGGCACGCTGTGGTGTGTCCCAAAGTCTAGTTCCAGGTCAATTGTATGTGGTGTGCATATTGGCTGGAGTTGTCTGAAAGTTAGTCATGAAAACCTAGAAAAATTACCCTGCAGGGAATTTCTCTTCCTATTTAAGCCTGTGTTGGACTTCCACGTGGCTGATGGAGACTCTTTAGACTCACCGCAGCCTGGCCCGAAGGATATCGCTTCTTGCGGCTCTCTACTTCTGTCTGCTGAAATTTCCATCTCATGGTCCCGCAGATCTTTTTGCCAACAGTCTTTGTTGGAGAACGTGGCTGGCCATGCGTGTTTGTAGAGCCATCGATAAGAGCAATGATCCTTGCTCCTAGCCCCCTATGTCTTACATCAACAAAGCCAGGCTCCGTCCTCTTCCTACCCATCAGCCACCTCACTGCTTGAGTCACTCACTCCTGAATACCCACGTCTCTACGCCTTCCACCACCTAGACCAATATCCATGTGACTCCAAACACTGCAGATGATTTTCAGGGAAGCTTTGAATGACAGTCTAAGAAAACTAAAAGTGAACTCAGTGAACTCTGAAAGTCTTTGTGTAAGAGGTCATCAGTCAGCAGAATGTAAGATTAGAAAAACAGGATAAAAAGAAAAATGCAAAGGACAGGACAAGAATTGATACAGCATGTAGGACAGATAAGGGGACATTTCCAGAATAAGAATGTGGTACCCAACTCCAGGACTGCTCTGAGATCATGCTTGAGATTTGGGATTATGTGATAAAATGTCCTGTGATGGCCGCCGTTTCAAGAGAGCAGTGGCAGTCAGGGGCAACATCAGAATGGTTAAGAAACGAGCCACTCTTTAGGAGGAAGGAGCTGGCGCTGCTGATCATTCTGGATGCCTGGGAGAGACTGGGAAGAAATTCTCAGTGCTGGGGGCAGATCAGCACCATCAGCCTTTTAGGGAACGGAGTTTCAACCGGAGAGATGTGCACATACAGGTGGGATGAACATGGAGTTCCTCCAGGAAAGAGGAAACAAAAAAGGAAGGGAGGGAAGAAAGAAGGATCCAGGAAAATAAAGGGTTGAGTTAGCTGTGTCAGAATGGAAAGTCCTAAATTAAGCAAGTATTTTCAGAACCAAAATAGTAGCATCTCAAGAAAGAAGAGATGGCTTTGATCATATATTCCATAAGCTACTGTTTTGAACCTCCTCAAGGTACATCTACAAAACAAGAGCCGTGTAAAGGACCTTTTTACCATCTAGTCATTCCTGGTGCATATTTTGTGCTACTGTCTATAAAGAGTACTAAATTCTTTGATGAAGAAGAAAATATCACCATAATAAGGTAGACATTGCAATAAATCAAGTGTTCTCCCCCGATGAGTGTGTCTGTGTTCAGTTCAACATTATACCTTCATTTAAAAATACTGCCCAGCAAAATGTCTCCATATGTAAAGACCACCAAGACTGAGGACCTGACTTCCATCCCTGGGACCCACATGGTAGGAAGAGAGAACTGACTCCAGTCATAGGGCACAAATCTCCTCTCTCTGTCTCTGTCGCTGTTTCTGTCTCTCTGTGTGTCTCTGTCTGTCTGTCTCTGTCTCTCTGTGTGTGTCTCTGATTCTCTCTCTCTCTCTCTCCCTCTCTCTCTCTGTCTCTCTCTCTCTCTCTCTCCTCTCTCTCATGAATGTAGTACAAAATGTAAGAATTAGCAATAGTTCAGTAGTGAGAGCGTGCTCACAATTGTGCGAGTCTTCAGAAACAGCTTTTGTTTGCCGGTAGAAGGTTGTCATACCAAAAGGGTAATGGTCACAGAAAGTCGTAGTGACTATGGAGATCTTCCTTAGTTGGTTGCTATATGAATGGACTTTTCCCTTCATGAAAGCATTTTCTAGGGTATCCACTGTGGTTTGATAGCACTTAGGGTTACTAACAGCCATACTCAATGGATGACAAATGTCAGAAACCACTTTAGTTCCGAGGCACTTGTGCATGTTACAGAATCAGCTAGTGTTTTCAAAGTTCACTTCTGAGTGAAAAACAGATTTAATCTTTACTTACATCTGTGTGAGGTAACCCATCCAATGGATAAGGAACCTAGGGCACAGAAGTGTAAAGTAACAACTGAAATCACAGCATTGGCCTTGTAAAATGGTGCAGGACTCCACAGACTCTCCTCACACTGTGGTAGGCAGCAGTGGCTCTGGCCTTTATCTTGGCTCCTGGGAATCTTGAAGAAGATGAAGGAGCAATCTGGCAAGCCACGTGACAGGAACACTCCCCACAGCCCTTTGCCAATTTGCTTACACAGGAAAATTTTCGAGTCCTTCTGAGCCTTAGGAAATTCTGAGTATATTGATTACGTTTTAATGATTTACCCAGTAAGACACCAGGAGCTACCACTTCCCTAATTAAAATCGCTACGACATATCCCTACTGGTTTTCCATACATATCTTATCCAGATGAGTATATAGTGCAATGTATGTATGTATATATGGAATGTAATGTATGCATAAATGAAATGAGTAATATAGTCTATGTATATAATGTGTGCATGTATCATAATGAGGTAAATGCATATATGTAGTATATGTGTAATGCATGTGATACAACGCGTGTAGATGTAGGTTGTGAATATGCATACGTCTGGAATGTAATGCAATGAGTACTGTAAGCTCCATCAGCACAGGGACTTTGCTGTTCTTCAGGGAAGGAGGCAATACAGTTTTCTGTTTCTCTTAACCCAACTATCAAACAAATAATTGAAACTTCTATTTGTTTAATAATTAGCATCACAGAGCAAGAACTGAGCAGTTATTACTCTAATCTTAACCCTCTAAGCTAATTTGGCTTCCTCTCAGCATGCATCCCAGCAACACTTGCATTTTGTAGCTTCCCTGCTCCAGCTTCTCTCTCCTGATGTCTCCGTGAGCTCTCCTGTGGCTCAGTCCCCTACTTTCTCCTCTAACTCCTCCTTTCCTGGCTGGCAGAAAGTCCAGATCTATCCTCTTCTCAGTGATTGGCTATTAGCTGCTTTATTGTTATATCAGGGGACAATTGGGGAGGAGAGTCTATATAACATTGGGACAAGAGAGTCTCAGAACAAGGCTTGCAACCAGATATGGGGATGGGGAAAGAACAGATATTACATTTGATATATACAATAACCTTATGCCCACCCAACCCAGGGCCTCTGCAAGAGAAGTGCTCTTCCCCACTGAGCTGTCTCTCCAGCCCCTAGATCTAAGTTTGTGACATATAAATTATTCTTTTAAAAATTTACAAATTCCCTCAAATTTTGAGTAGTTTTTTTCCCTTTACATTTGAAGAATCATTTCATGTAGTTGTTTCTTTCTCTTAGTATTTTAAGTATCTAATTTAAAGCTGGAGGTGTGGTGCAGCATGCTTACCCAGCATGTTTATAAAGCCTTTGGGTTCACACACCAGCATTTAAAAACAGAATATGTAAACTATATATTTTTTATTCTATTCCTTTTTTGCTTGAATCATTTCTGAGAAATGTAAGAAAGATGTATTGTTCCTCTATTTTCTTAGGTTTTTCTTCTTTGAATTTCTATAGTGTGAAAATGATAGGGCTTTTAAACTTTTTGCTTTTTCTTAATTGAAGCTATGTTAATCAGCCTGACTTATTCTAGGTTCTCATAGTTTCTAAAATTTTTAGTAGTGCTTTTTCATCCAGCGTGTTGAGTCTACTTCCAGAGTGTCCACTTTAATGTATGGCAGCAGCCGGCAAGGTGGGCCTCAGAAGAGTGGAGTGCTAGAAAGATTACAGCTGTTTTCCTTCCTAAAGGCACCAAGGCCTCCTAACAAACAGTTGGGGGATGCTATGAGCATGACTTCCACAATTCTTTTCCTGTGTTTTGTGGTCCTGAATTCAGTGAAAATTGTGTTTTCTATTTTGTGTGGGGAAGAAGAGTTGATCGAAGAGAACTAGGTTAGGAAGGAGAGAATTGTTCTCAGCATCCTGCTGTGCCTTCCAAACTCTGGGTACAGTAAGAATCATGTGCACACCCTATGCAGATGCAGTTCACATGATAAATCACTTTTTAATCAGTCATAATTTTGCATTAAGTGGTGAATAAGTGCCCTTTGTTTCATACTTAAGCTGTCAGTGGTGAACATCAGGAGGGCAGACTAGTGCCTATCATTAAGCAGAGAAAAATCAATACCATTTTTAATTAAAGGAAGGCACAGGCAGGCTTGGAGACAAGCAAATCTCCTTGTCAGAGCATTTCCCCTTTAAACTCTTTCAGAAGTTCAGCTCGGAAGTTGAGAGACAGTCAAATGTGGCGACAGAATGACTCAACTGCTTTGGGGGCAGGGTGGGTGGAGACAGGCAAGCAAATGAAGCCAACGAGAAGCAGGCCAGGTGCATGCTTCCTACTAGTCTGTCCCAGAGAGGATCTAAAGGCATGCGCAAAGGTTGGTCCCGACTTACCCTATGGAAGTAAGTAAGGTTTTCATTTATGGAGTAAAAATGAGTTGAAGGAAAGTCAAACATATTCTTGTCACTTATATGTTCCTGTGGTTTAGAATCCAGAACATGACATGTTTTTATGATTCCTTTCAGATTATATTTTACAGCCTGGGTTTTTCTTATTTTGTAGAGGAAGAGGCCAACAAGACAGAACTCATAGTGTTTTACAACCCAATGACAGAAATGCCACCATCACTTCTATGTTCAAAGGAAGGGAAATAGCAAAACATGGGATTGCTGAGAAAGAGAGCTATTCTGGGAAACTACCTATCTGGAATTCAGCACAAACATCAGGAAACTCCTAATTTATTTGGAGGAAATTTTAAAAATTTGACTTGGAGCAGCATAAGGCAAAACATTTAGCCAAATCTTTGATCATGGTACAGCCACAATCCTAGGAATAGCAGAAAGGCCGGGCAGGAAGCACTTTACCGTCCCGGCCCTCTCCCTGATTCCCAAAGATCTTGTAGGCAGCATCTCTATTTCTAGTTGTTACTATTCCCTTCTTGTAAATGTCGGGGCTCTGGAGGGAAAGGCTTCCCTGCCGAAGTGTCACAGCTCTGCTATGGCCCGGGGAGGTTTCCCCAGGGACAGCCAGGCTCCAGCAAAAGAGTGATAGTTCTGATCCCAGTTGTACCCTAGCAATCAGGAGCCAAGGAATACCACAAAGACACAGCACACCACAGGACAGCACACCACAGGACAGCGGATGCTGCAGCTTGGGGGAGAAGCAGCAGGGAACTGAACTTCAGTTCAGGGCTTATATAGGGTTTCTTATGGGACGAAGTTTTCCAGGGTGAGGACTGGTGGGATTTCAATTCCTGAGCTTGAGCAAGCTCTGGGATTGGTGGGTTTCTTAATTGAGGGATTTTGGGGTTTGTTTGTTTGGTTGGTTGGTTTTTGCTCAGGGATTGGTGGGGTTCTGTTTCTTGGCCCTGGTCTTGGTTTTGAGGTCAAGTCAGGGTCAGTGTGGCTCCCCCTCACTTTGGCCCTTTTACCCTACACTTCTTACAGCAAAATATTCTGCCCAAATCTGGTTTAGTGATTTGGGTGGTGTCAGCTGAGGTCTCTATGTTCTCAGTAACTTTAAAAATTCATCTTAAGGTGCTGGAGAGATGGCTCAGAGGCTGTTCTTCCAAAGGCCCCGAATTCAATTCCCAACAACCACATGGTGTCTCATAACCATCTATAATGAGATATGGTGCCCTCTTATGGCGGGCAGGGATACATGCAGGGAAGAACACGGTATAAATATTTTTCCAAAAAAAAAAAAAAAAAAAAAAATCCATTTTAAGCCGGATGAGGTAGCACATGCCTTTAAATCCAGCACTCTGGGAGGCAGAGGCAGGCAGATCTCTGTGGGTTTGAGGCCAGCCTGGTCTACAAAGCAAGTCCAGGTCAGCCAAGGCTACACAGTGTAACCCTGTCTCCAACCTCCCTGCCCTACCAAAAAATCCATCTTAAAATAGCATAAAGATACAACAGGGCCTGATAGTTCATGTAATTCAGAGGTCCAAAAGTTAACAGAACTCAGACTTGATGGGCCAAGGCATCGCTTTTTGTCTACGTTTTCGATCTCTGCTCTCCTGGGTATACTGGTTTCATTTTCACCTGTCCGTTGAATTAACAAAACAAACATCCTCACCCACTCTCATCTGGACCCCATACACCATATTCAGTATACGGTGTTCACATTGGTCAATAATTTTTGCCTAAATTGTAAAGCTTCTGTGAAACAAAAGCAAGATGTAGAAAGTTTATTATGAAATAAACCAACAATAACGTCTGTTGCAATTATTAAACCACTTAAAATTTAAGTGTATACGTGTGTGCTTGCTTTTTTGCCTGTGCACTGCTTGGATACAGGTGCTCATGGACGCCAGAAAGGGGCGTTAGACTCCTCCCCTGGAAATAATATTAACAGAAGTTGTGAACCACCAGATGTGGCTGCTGGAAAACTAACTCCCCTCCTCAGCAAGAGCAGCAAGTGCTCTTAACTGCTGAACCATCCTTCCAGGTCCTAAGTAGCTTTTACAAAAACGAGCAGCACACATTTCAAACATACCATCCCTTAGACCTGCAATTTGCCCCAAATCGCTCATTTTTGAGTTATTTCGTAATATGCAAGCCCTTTCTCCTTGCCCCATACCAAGCAGAACACCCAGGATGTCTTGTTTATGCTGAGCAGCACTGCAGGAACCCTCCACCTGCACGTCAGGTACTTGTCGACTGGATACTAGGGCAAGGCACACGTCCAGTCGCTGATTTGGATACAAGGAACCCAGAGCGGCTGGCTTCTCTGCATTTATTCTGTGGGATCAGTGCTACCACTGAGCTGTCACCGCCCCTTCCACAGCCTCCAAGCTGTGTCTAGGCAATTGTGGGGTGCCCACGTCCACCAGGTTCTTTACTCTTTTACCTCCCCCAACCCCACCCTGGCCACCAACCGCCCTTTTCCCCCCCCCCCCCCCCCCCCCATACAGAACGCCGCATTCAAACAACCGTTTCCTGCTGCACAAAATGGCCACTCCACGGGACACCTGTGGCCACGTGACCCGCTGCCCTCTTGGTTTTGGGCCTTTTTCCGCCTAACTCCAGTTTCAGAAAGACTGCACTTGGAGAAGCAAGAGCTAACGCAACCGGAGAAGACCCACAGCTTGGAAACTAAGGACAAAAGTGGAGCGCTGGAGAGAAAGGAAGGACAAAAACAAAAACAAAAACAAAGAAAACGCCTTAGTGAGCAACCGGGAGCCAAGAGGCCCACAGTAAATTTTAAGGCCTCACTGCTAGAGGTCAGAGTTCTCGCGAGATCTTGAGAACTTCCAAGACAAGAAAGTGCAGGGAAAGAAGTTCAAGCAAAACAGGACAACCATCGATATTCTGGGCTCCGGGCCGTCGCCATGTACATCTAACTCCATTACGACCTCAATCGAGTGCCGTTCTGTGGCTGTAAGTCTGAGAGGGCGGCAGGCCCCGTGACCGCGCCGCGGGGCGATGGCGCGCCGGGCCTGACTAGGAAGTCTCGCGAGATTTGAAATCAGCGCGCCGTCGCGGGCAGAAGCCATTGCCATTGCGTTAGCTGGAGAAAGGCGGTGAGAGGCACGGGAGGCCCGCGGCGCCGGCATAGCAGTCTTTGGGGACCATATCGCCCGGCAGACACGCCGTTCTCCCCCAGAGGACCTCTGTGGTGAAACCATAGCTCAGTAGAGGTAAACCTCAGAGTTCTCTGTACTCTTCAGGGATGAGTCATGTGGTGGAGGAAGATGAGCTCGGGCTGGACCAGCAGTTGGCTGGCCTAGACCTGAACTCTCCAGACAGCCAGAGCGGAGGCAGCACAGCCAGCAAAGGGCGCTACATCCCTCCTCACCTGAGGAACAGGGAGGCTACGAAAGCGTCCTACGACAAGGACAGCTCGCGGTGGAGTAAGGACAAGGATGCCTACAGCAGTTTCGGGTCCCGGAGTGACACGAGAGCCAAGTCCAGCTTCTT
This sequence comes from Acomys russatus, assembly GCF_903995435.1. Lineage (NCBI taxonomy): Eukaryota > Metazoa > Chordata > Mammalia > Rodentia > Muridae > Acomys > Acomys russatus. The sequence continues at coordinate 81,059,094 of NC_067142.1, forward strand.
CAGCGACCGTGGAAGTGGATCAAGGGGAAGGTTTGATGACCGCGGGCGGAGTGACTATGAGGGCGTTGGCAGCCGTGGAGGTAGAAGTGGCTTTGGCAAATTTGAACGGGGCGGGAACAGTCGCTGGTGTGACAAAGCAGACGAAGATGACTGGTCTAAACCGCTCCCACCAAGCGAACGCTTGGAACAGGAACTCTTTTCTGGAGGCAATACTGGGATTAACTTTGAGAAATACGATGACATCCCGGTTGAGGCGACAGGGAATAATTGCCCTCCACATATTGAAAGTTTCAGTGATGTTGAGATGGGAGAGATTATTATGGGAAACATCGAGCTTACTCGGTATACACGCCCAACTCCCGTGCAAAAGCATGCGATTCCTATTATCAAGGAGAAAAGAGACTTGATGGCTTGTGCGCAAACAGGGTCTGGAAAAACGGCAGCTTTCCTTTTACCCATCTTGAGTCAGATCTATACGGATGGTCCAGGTGAGGCTTTGAGGGCCATGAAGGAGAATGGAAAGTATGGGCGTCGCAAACAGTATCCAATCTCTTTGGTCCTGGCTCCAACAAGAGAATTGGCAGTGCAGATCTATGAGGAGGCCAGGAAATTCTCATACCGGTCTCGAGTTCGTCCTTGTGTGGTTTATGGTGGAGCTGATATTGGTCAGCAGATTCGAGACTTGGAACGTGGATGTCACTTACTGGTAGCCACTCCAGGACGGCTAGTGGATATGATGGAGAGAGGAAAGATTGGACTAGACTTCTGCAAGTACTTGGTGCTAGACGAAGCAGATCGGATGCTGGACATGGGTTTTGAGCCTCAGATACGAAGAATAGTTGAGCAAGACACCATGCCTCCAAAAGGTGTCCGCCACACTATGATGTTTAGCGCTACCTTTCCTAAGGAAATACAGATGCTGGCTCGGGATTTCTTGGATGAATATATCTTTCTGGCTGTAGGAAGAGTCGGGTCTACTTCTGAGAACATCACACAGAAAGTCGTATGGGTAGAAGAAGCAGACAAGCGGTCATTTCTGCTTGACCTCCTGAATGCGACAGGCAAGGATTCCCTGATATTGGTGTTTGTGGAGACCAAAAAAGGTGCAGATTCTCTGGAAGATTTCTTATACCATGAAGGATATGCTTGTACCAGTATCCATGGTGACCGATCTCAGCGAGATAGGGAAGAGGCCCTTCACCAATTCCGATCAGGAAAAAGTCCAATTCTCGTGGCTACAGCAGTAGCAGCAAGAGGACTGGATATTTCCAATGTGAAACATGTCATCAATTTCGACTTGCCTAGTGACATCGAAGAATATGTGCATCGCATTGGCCGTACAGGTCGTGTCGGAAACCTTGGCCTTGCCACCTCATTCTTCAATGAGAGGAACATAAATATTACCAAAGATTTATTGGATCTTCTTGTTGAAGCGAAACAAGAAGTGCCATCTTGGCTAGAAAACATGGCTTTTGAACACCATTACAAGGGTGGCAGTCGTGGACGTTCTAAGAGCAGATTTAGTGGAGGGTTTGGTGCCAGAGACTATCGACAAAGTAGCGGTGCCAGCAGTTCCAGCTTCAGCAGTGGCCGGGCTAGCAACAGTCGCAGTGGTGGAGGCAGCCACAGCAGCAGCAGAGGGTTTGGTGGAGGTAGCTATGGAGGCTTTTACAACAGTGATGGATATGGAGGAAATTATAGCTCCCAGGGGGTTGACTGGTGGGGTAACTGAGCCCGCTTTACCATAGGTCACTACCAAACAAGTGCAGAACCACATGTAACTTAGCCAGACTATACCTTGTAATAGCTTCAAGAACTCACAGTGCATTGCCTGCTGTGACTCCCCACTGAATACGTTTTAAGGGAGCTTAAAGTGACAAGATGAAAGGAACAATCCAGAAGCCCCATTCAGAAGGTGGTTTGAAGACTTGGTTGTTATAGTTTGGATTATCTGTCCTCCTACCCCGTCCCACCCTGCATTTATAACTTCATGACTCAGGATCATTTGTTTGTTAATGTACTGTACCTTTAACTTTAGACAACTTTTATTCTGATGTCCTGTTGGCTCAGTAATGCTTAAGATATCAAATTGTTTTAACAAAATAAATTTTCTGAACTTGGGCTAAGAAAACAAAAGAAAGGGACAGGTTTTTGTTATGGGAGTATGACCGTCCTTTAGTGCTCCTTAGGTACTCTAAGGAAGGTGGGTGAGGCCTAGGATGAAGGACGGTGTTTTAGAAATGTATAAATAACAGCCCAGGGGTTCAAGAGCAGTTATGGTTGAAATATCTGTTTAAGTGTACAGTTCTAGTTGTTAAACTTAACACAACCAGGAAATGCAATAGCATTTTTATTTTCCTGTGTACTTTAAATAATCCTTTGTTAGTGGACCTCCTCAGTGTAATGTAGTGGCAGCCTTTGGGAATCACTAGTCAGCATTCATGCTTACTACTGTGATGCAGAGGATCTGAACAGCTCCAAATAAATGGCATCAGGAAAATACAGAAGAAATGGTCTATATTCTTTAATACAAGCAGGTTTTGAAAAGCCATGGATACTGAGTAGAGAATCACTTTCTCTTGCGGTGGGAGGTGTGAAGATAGCCAAGAATGGGACATCTGAAACTAAAGAACACAGAGAAGTAGTTGCTCAATTTGAGTAGGCATTGATGGAATTTTCACATGCTGTGATGGAACAGCAAACACATGCATGCTTGTTCTCATTTTCTACCCATTTGTTGTAGAGCATCATCAATAAACCACTACATCTCAAGGGATCATGGTTTTTTGTTTTGTTTTGAGACAGGCCCTTGTGTTGCCCAGGGTAGTCTCTAACTCGTGTACCTGAGACTGGCCTTGAAGTCTCCTACCTTCGCCCTGCCTTCCAAGTGCTTGCACCACCACGCTTGGTGAGATCATGAATTTTTAAAATCACATTGTTTATATAGTCAGTTCCCCCCAGTATTTTCCTCAGGTCCTATGTGCCCTAGGATATCCTGCCTATCAAATTACTGTCTCTGGAATAATTAGTTAGATAATAAATAGATACTTAGCATCATTGGTCAATGAGTAGGTTACATAATTTACATAAGGCCAGAAGCATATAGCTGTATATATGCGTATGTATATATGCATGTATATGTAGGTAGAAATGCTGTACATTGATTCATGAATCAGTTTGTCCTAAAATCATCAGAAATTCTTGGTGGCCTCCATCAGTGCTAGCCCTAGTTGCCCAGAGAGCCTGCAGTCTGCAAACCCTCGTGTCCCCCTTTACTTCTTTCCATCTACCTATGCTACAACTTTTTTGAGTTCTACTTTGTAACCATATTCACGCACTACTACTGTCTTCTTTTTAAAAGGTTTATTTATTTACTTATTATGTAGATAGTGTCCTGCCTGCCTGTACACCTGGACTCCAGAAGAAGGCACCAGATTTCATTATAGGCGGTTGCTGGGAATTGAACTCAGGACCTTTGGAAGAGCAGCCAGTGTTCTTAACCTCTGAGCAATCTCCCCAGCCACCATACACTACTACCTTAACAGTGCCTGATCAAAGTTCATTTTTCTCCATGAAACTAGCTTTAAAAGTTGGAGTCCCAGCCAGGTGCAGTAGCACTTGCCTGTAATCCCAGGATCTGGGGAGGCAGAGGCAGGTGAATCTCTGAGTTTTAGGCCAGCCTGGTCTACAAAGTGAGTCCAAGACAGCCAAGGCAACACAGAGAAATCTTGTCTGGAAAAAAAATTGTAGTCCCAAAGTCATGAAAAATAATACTTATTTATGCCTGTAATTTTGGGTTAATCATGCAAATGTTGCAATTCTTATTTTGTCTTAAGTTTTTAAAAGTTTCATCCTATATTTCTTTGCCAGTTATCTTTGACAACTATACAAAAATCATCAGTCTATGTGGCTTGAATGGAATTCTAGAGAGGCCTTTGTTACCAGATGTTTTATCAACTACGGTGATCTTGGTAGAGACTGGTGAATACTTGGACAGGAAGTGTTCTGTGTGTGAAATGAAATGAGTGATACATGTGTAGGTGGCCACAGGAGAATATTGTGCACCACTGATTTGGTGGGCGTTAGAGGAGCAATAGTAGTTAACCCTGTAAATACAGCCTAGCTCTACAGTAAGCAGCGATTATACTCTAATATAATATAATTCTAATTATTTCAGATGAGATCAGTAATGATTTCGTAATATTTTAAGTCTATAAGCTCAGTTCCTCTGGAAGCTTGAAGAACACAGAAGAGATACATAGACCTCCGAATCCTTCCGACTTAACTGGAAGTTCTTTGAGACCAGAGCCAGGCTATCCAGGACAATTTGAGTTCTATTGAAAAAAAAAAAAAAAGCAGTAAAGTTCCATGTACCCAAATACCTTCATACCCATTATTAATATATTACCATGATTTGCTACTACTATTGGCTGATGTCCACACTGCTATGTCCCATTGGCTTTAACTGGTGTCTTTTTGCCGGCCCTGTCTAGGACACTGCGTTCCATTTATTCAGCAAGCCACCTGAGGTTCTTCCTGGCTGTGACAGTTTCTCATTTCTGTTGACCTTGACAGTTTTTTTTTTTTTTTTTTTTTTTTTTTTTTTTTGGCGTGCTGGTCAGGTACTTTGCCCTACAATTAAAAACAGTTGGATTTTTTTTTTCTTCCTCATGATTAGACTTGAGGCTGTGGGTCTTTAAGAGCATGATCACAGAGGTAAAGTGTCATTTTTAACATTCCAAGGACACCAAAATTCTGAAGTATCAGAATTCATAAGGACCTAGATCAGCTGGCTGAGGTGGTGGTAGAGCCTGGCAGGTTTCCTTGCTCCATTGTGTGTGTGTGTGTACTTGGTTTTTTTCCCTCTGCCTTTTTTTTTTCTTTCTTCTTTCCTTTTTTTGAGACAGGGTCTCACTAGACTGGCCTTGAACTCTCAATCCTTCCCACAGACAGACTCTGAGAGCTAAAGTGTGGAACAGTGGATGTGTAGAAGTTTCATTTATATTCTGAGTTACAGCTTTGTTGCTCAAAGGTTGTAAGAAATCCATGAAAGGATTTTGTTTTGTTTTTAATGTTGAGATAGGTTTTTTTTTTTTATGCATAGTTGTTAATTTCTCTCCTGTGGTCACCTGCATGTCTTACTCATTCCTTTCCTTACACAGAACTTCTTTTCCCCATTTATTTCACCCCACTCTACCAACATACTGTGCTTGATTCAAGTGCCTGCCCAGTGCAAGCCTATCTGGAACTCCATACAGCCATTCACTTACAAATCAGTCCATATAAACTGACCGTGAACTTTGTGCAGTTGCTAAGGGCAACGAAAAAGAGAACAGAAAGTTAAAAGCCTTAAAAATATTAAGACAAAGCTTTGGTCACTGGGAGCTTTTTTTTTGTTACCTGGCTCCTGTGTCCCTTTTTTATCCCCACATTATGTGGCTTCTAGGGACTCAAATGAGGGCCACCTTATTTTCTGGCGTGTGTTATTTCAAAGTCAATTGTATTTGTCAGCCTTTTGTTGCAGTGACAGAGACCCAAGAGAAAGAGTTTATAAGGAGGGAACCTTTATTCTAGCTCACAGTTTGCTTTCACTCTGATCCGTTGACCTTTCTGCTCTGGCCTGTGGCAGCACAGTACCAGGAGCCTGTCAGGAGCCTGTGGGGGGAGTGAGGAGCAAAAAGAGAGAAAGGGGACGGTTTCCCAATATCTCCTCTATTTCAATTTCATTTCTGTTGCTGTGAGGAAATATTTTAACCAAAAGCAACTTCGTAAAGAAAGGGGTTTCTTTGAGTTAACAGTTAACTCGCCATTGTAGGGAAGCCAAGGCAGGCCTCCAGCTAGCCATAGGACACCCGTGATGAAGAGCAGCTGTAAGTGAACGCTCACCTGCATGGCCTCAAGTCTTATTTCTCCACTGACACACAGTTCCCTACACAACGTTCCCACAGCGGACATGCCCTGAGACCAACTCAGTGTAGACAGCCCTCATTGAGACCATCCTCCCGCAAAATGCCAAAGCTCATCGCACCCAATGGGCCCTATCACCTCGTAGTGCAAGGAGCTAAGAACCAGCCCGTCTCTGCGTTCAAGTGGGATAACAGCACTAGAAACTCACTGGGCTCTTTTTTGCTGGACAAGTTGATTCTTTCACAGCTTATTTTGCTATCACACTTTTCTGTATTTTAATTCTCAGAACACATCCCTTGTGACTGTACTTGTTCTCTTGTAAAAAAAATACTTATACCACTTGTTTGATGCTTACATTTTTCCCTTCTAAATGTCTGTTTCCTCTATATATGAGGTATTGCCATGAAGTCCTGAATTCTTCCAGCAAAGTGAGTGTGTGTGTGTGTGCATGTGCATTTATTAAACAAGTCTAAAGGCTTTGTGAAATTCAAACATTGTGAGAAGTAAGGCTCTAAAACTTGAGTCTTTATAGCTGTGTTAGGGTTTATTTTCCTCCCAGTTAACAAAAGTTGACCTGGGAGCTGAAAAGCAAAAAGGCCTCACACGAGTGTGGATAGATACCATAAATTTACGTCTTGGGTCAACTCAATTTACTCCTGCCTCCTTTGGGACTCCCTTGCCCCTAGTCTGGCTTTAGACAATGAATTTCCAGGGAGTTTTGCCTTTTGATCGCCCCACTGATCTAATGCAATTGTCCGTTGGCAGAAATGCTGTGAGGTGCAGAATAAAGTAATGAAGTTAATTTGATTTGCACTCCTCACCCACCCTTAAGATCTGCATGTCTTTATTGTATTAGATTTCTAATGAGATTCCACTGCCTGCTCTCTGTGGGGAGATGGGAGCACTGGAGCTGTGGGAGGGGTTCATCTCAGGAGGGCTCCTCCTCCATTTACATCCATCTTTAATGGGAGTGGACCTGCCTGCCCTCGAGTCATAGGGTGATCATCCTTCCCTTCCTGGACCCTGACAGACTGGAAGTTGGGGAGTAGCTTCTGATGTCCCTTCCAGAGGAAGGAACATAAGTTCAAAGGTCAGGGCTGGACTGAAAGGTTCTCAGCACCCCAAGCAGATCTCCCACTCCACTCAGCTCTCCTGAGACAATGCATCTTACTGTGTAGGTGCCTCGTTCTCACGGTGCCACCAGAACGAAAGACTCATAGCATCAGAATAGAAGGATACACAGACACTTCCAAGGCCCCAGATTCTCAGTTGCCCTGAGGCTCATCTCTTGTTTGACTAACGCTCGGGAGAAAAATTTTCCTGTATAGGGACAGAACACACGACACGAAGGAGGGGGCAAGTCTGCATTCTGATCAAACCCCGTTTATTGAAAATTTTCACAGTGTTTATATAGGCACAGAGGCATGGGTATTTGCGTAAGCAAGGGTTGCTATGGGTACCTAACTCTGGAATGCTCCAGCAGGTATCTACCTTTACAGCTGCTAATTGCAGGAGAGAAATTCCAGGAAAGTCGTGGTTAGTCCTGGTTAGTCAGGAAAAAGCTCCCAGAACTGCTGCTCACAGGCAGCTGGCCCTTAATCTGATCTTATCAGTAGTCCCACCTGAAAGGGAGTAGCTCGGGGGTCTGGAATGACCAGCCCCCACAATAAACCACAACAGGTGTCTGACTGCCGACCTACAACAAGGTCAGCTAGTTTCTGGTGAATGGCAGACTTCTGGAGAAATAGGAACCTAGGTTCTGACAAGATGGCTGAACATTGGCCATGTAGCCTGTCCCCAGCAGTCTCTGATTTGAGAAGTCTGGCTGGCTAGGTACCGCCTGAGCAGGACTTCCTGTGGTTTATTTTAGAGAAGCTTACCTGCCTCCTACCCAACTTCCCTCCACCTTCCCACTACACATCTGGAGCTCTTTAAAGCCTTTTCCCAAAGGTCCAGTCCTGTGTCTTGCCCCTTTGGGTGTCTATAAGGAATTTTGCCACACCACTGACTTTATTTCTTATTTTTCACACTGAAATTTTATGTCTCCCAGATGACACCATATGCCTGCATACTGTGTGAAATGATTGCTTTCATTTCAAAAGCTGCTTTTGCTGGGTGTGGTGGTGCATGCCTTTAATCCCAACACTCAGGAGGCAGAGGCAGGCAGATCTCTGTGAGTTCAAGGCCCTCCAATGAGTTCCAAGACAGCTAGGGTTATAGAGCTTTGTGAAGAGACCCTGTCTCAAAAACAAACAAAACCACCAAAAAACCAAACCAAACCAAAACAAAACAAAAAAAAAAAAACAACCAACTAAAAACAAACAAAAACCAACAGGCTGCTTTTAAGGGATTGATTAATATGATGCATTTATTTATGCAGTATAGTGAATTAAAATCCATGTGAATGGGGGAGCAGGCACCGGTAATTTGGTATTTACAACTTTACTCCAACAATTAAAAAGGCATCGAGACTCTTTTAGACAGTAGAAAGAAGCAGCCTGGGTAGTGCCCTCAGAACCAGTCTGTTTTCAGCAGCACTCAGATCCCCGAAATCACGGAGGAAAGGGAGGGCCAGGTGATTGGCACCTGACGACTTTTCTAGGGGGAAAGGTAGTTTCTATCTAATCTAAGGTCTTTAAGAGGAATCTATGAGCTTTGGGTTGGCTCTCAGTGGGGCAGGTGTCTGTTTCACAGAAGCACCATACATAATTCACCACCAGAGAGCCCCAGAACTTAGCAAGAAAGCTAAATTACCTGTCACTTGGAGAAAAGGTGTTCCCAGCAGGTCAAGGTTGAAAGCACTGCTGGACCCCAGTGAGGAAGAGCGCATCCATTCGTATTTAAACATCAGGGGCTTCTTCTCAGCAGCCTTGGCAGGCTCACTGTTTACACATCCATTTTGCTTACCTGTTTTGCAGGGCCAATTAACACTCTCTTTCAGACACTGGACTGGAAATAGAGCAGGGTTGATTGTTTGAATAATCAGAGGCCATTTGGTGGATGTCACATCAGTGGGGACGAGTAGACCTAGACTAGGCGTCCTGGGAGAGGGGTGAGCCACCATAGCTTACACGGAATATGAAAGCATTCTATTATTATTGGGGGTAGAGCCCTGAGTCCAATCCTATGCAGACTCTAGTGAGAGTCTAGTGAGACATCATGAGAGACAGGTGATGCCTGGCTGTCACTAAGTTACCGCTGTACCTCTCTACTGATTGCCTGATGTCTAATCGGCGGGTGAGAAGTGAAGGTGGCTGGAGCCTTATAATAGAAACAGAGAGAGGAGGGAGAGATGGAGAGACAGAGACACGAAGAGACAGGGAGAGACAGACACAGAGAGAGAAGAGACAGAGACATGGAGAGATAGGGAGAGACAGACAGACAGACACACACACACATACACACACACACACACACACACACACACACACACACACACACAGATAAAGGAGAATTAGAATATTGCTTTCAAAAGTGTTTTCTAAGTTTTTTTTAAAAGTGTTTGGCTATTTTGGTTTAGTTTTTGTTATTTCATAATAGCCAATATTTTGGGAGCAAAATTTTGTCAAGAATTTCCATGTATACTTTTGCCATTTCTAATAAAATGAGACCATGGCTACTTCAGGTTTCTGACTGTTTGGATAGAGAGGAACACCAGTCACCAACACACTCAGAAGCACCGGGAAGGCTCTGTGCTTCCCAGGAAGTTTGATCATAGGTGGGGACCAGGGAGTTGACCAAAGCTTAGCTACAAGCATTTCTTTTTTGTTTGTTTTTGCTTTTAATTTTTAAAAAAGATTTATTTATTTTATGTATAGAAGTATGCTATCTTCACACACATCAGAACAGGGCATCAGATCCTATTACAGACAGTTGTGAGCCACCATGTGGTTGCTGGGAATTGAACTCAGGGCCTCTGGAAGAGTAGCCAGTGCTCTTAACCACTGAGCCACCTCTCAGCTACTGACATTTCTAAGGTCAAGAAGTAAACTGCAAGGCAGTGGATGTCAGGGCCCTCACATGCTGCTTGATAAATACTGGACTGGCTCACTGATTGAGAACTCTGCACAGTCTGGGAGAATCCTTGGTGTTTAAGTTCAGATGGTTTGAATAAGCAATAGGACTTTTAACTATCAGCTATGCACTGACGGCCCTACATTTGTGTCTCTACCTGAGTGCTTTCCTGAATCCAGAACTCTCATCAAACTGTCTGTGTAAGGATTGGGTGAAAGGATGGTTCAATTGGTAAAGTGTTTGCCTTACATGCATAAGGAACTGAATTTAATCCCCTAGAACTCATGTTAAAGTTAAACAAAGCAGGGTGTGGACCCTGTAATCCCTTCCATGAATTCCTTAGCTTTCCGGCCTGTAGGCCTAGCATGCTTGGTGAATGCAAGACCAGAAAAGAGCCTGTCTCAAAAAACCAAACCAAACCGAAAACAAAACAAAACAACAACAGCAACAACAACAACAACCACCAAACAGGTGGCTGGAATTTAGATAACACCAATCAATCATGACTTACCTTTGACCTTCCATGGGTGTGCATGCATGCATGCACACGTGCACGAACACACACACACACACACACACACACACACACACACACACTACTGTCTAAAAGACCTTGTCTTGGAAGTTTACCTTTCACAATTTCAGGGCCATGAGTGCTCCCCAACCCTGTTCTATAGTCTTTACCAATACTATGAACAGAAAATCTGTTTTTCCAGGTGTTCAGGGCCCAAACCTTGAGTCCTCTAGAGTCTGTATCTACTGTGTGATAAATGTTGCAATCATCATCATCTTCCAGATGTGTCTTGAATCACACTTCATCAGTTCCTCTATCTTCAACCTGGTCCAAGCAACCTTCATATCCTCATGGATCCTACTGGCCTTTGATCAACTTCCTTTCCCTCTTATTACCCCCTACACACATACCCACCACCAACACCACCACCATCACCACCATCAGCACCATCACCACCATCACCACCATCAGCACCATCACCACCATCACCACCACTACCTACACACACACACACCCACCACTAGCACCACCAACACCACCATCACCACCATCAGCACCATCAGCACCACTACCTACACACAAATACCCACCACCATTACCACCACCTACACACACATACCACTACTACTACCACCACCACCACCTACACACACATACCCACCACCACCACCATCACCTACACACACATACCCACTACCACCACCACCTACACACACATACCCACCACCACCACCATCACCACCATCACCACCATCAGCACCACCACCTACACACACATACCCACCACCACCACCACCTACACACACATACCCACTACCACCACCACCACCTACACACACATACCCACCACCACCACCACCTACACACACACACCCACCAGCACCATCACCACCTTGCTATTCTCTAGTCACACAAGATAGTATGATTCTGTCAGACATGGCAAGACTGAACTGTTCCTTACTTAAATCCTGACACTAAGAGTAGTTCCTAATGTGTTTAGGATCCCCAGGCCTCGCTTAGGCTCATATTTCTTGGCTTTACCTCTTTCCCCAGACCGGTCACTAGACTTTCATTGGGTTGCACCAAAGACATGTCTGTCAGGACCTTGGGGCTTTTAATTGGATTGCCACAAGTGGCCAAGGGTCACCATCTGTCTCTTTTAACATTTTACCCAAATGTTAGCTTCTCTGAGAGGCTTTCCCTCAGTTCTTCCTCACTGCCAGGGTCTCACACATGTCAGTTTCTTACCTTACTGATTCTCCCTAGAGTGCAAACTCCCTGAATTCCAGGGCCTGGAATTCAGCAGTAGCTGCTGACAGAATAAACATATATTCTTGGGGAAATGTGAAACTGAGACTTGATAACTTCTACAATGTATGGAAGATGTATTCTCTTGGTGTGCAGTTTGTAAAGGCAGTGAATCATGTAACCTCTCTCTCAGTTGAGACAAAAGTCCCAACACCCTCAGGGAAGTCCCTCCCCCAGCCCACTCTCAGCCAAGCCTTCACTGACCTCGAACCTCTAGATGCCATCGATCTGTTCTTCACTCTGCAGGGTTGCCTTGTCCAGCAGGCAACCATGTCGCACCAGTCGTTGCTTTCTGTGGATTTGTTACATAGCAGACTACATTATAAATGCAGCACTGTTGTCCAGAATAAGATTCGATTGTACTCAGCTCTGGGTAGTATTATACTATGTGGCCATACCAGTTCAATGTTGGTATTCCCAGGATCCCATGAATAAAGGAAATATAGTATCAGTTTGATATCACAAAATCAAATCTCCAGGAAAATGACCACACACACACACACACACACACACACACACACTTTTTCAAAAGTACGTTTATGTCTTTTCTCTGTGTGTGTATGTGAACATATATATACAGTTGCCTACAGAGACCAGAAGAAGACATCAGATCCCCTGGACCTGGAGTTAAAGACTATTGTGAACCTTCAGAGTGAGTGCTGGGAATTGAACCCAGATCCTTTGCAAGAGCTCTACATGCTCTTAGCCACTGGACCATCACCCCAGCCCAAACACTCTGTTTACAAGGCATAAAAAAGAGGGGTGTCTTAAAATTAAACTCAGCATACCAAAACAACACACAAGAGATACGTCAAAAGAACGAAAAAGTGACTGGTTTTGGTGAGACACTTTTTTTCTCTAGTGGAATTTGTTTAGCTTCTTAAAGCATGAAGATTATGTACCTTTCTTCAATAGACAAAATTTATTTTAGAGAAGATAAAGAAAGCGAAATGTCCAGAGGACATGGTTTTAGAAATAAAAGTCCACGTATTTACCTGTTAATTGAAATTATAGCAATCCATCTTAGCCCTCTCTACTTTTACAGGGGAACCGTGGTATACGGGGCTCAACAAAAAGTTTATGTAAACTCACCAGAAGAAAATAGGTGCTCATCTTAAGATGGTAATTTACAGGTTTTCTTTTTCAGCAGCAATTTTAAACTTGCAATCAAGACGGCTGCTGCTTTAAGAAGTGAGGGCCTTTATACGGCTTATGAAGTAATAGATCATATATAAATAGGCTGTTTGCTCTCAGTGCAGATGCCATCATTACTAACTACTTTCGGGCTCTTTGAGAGCTAAATAATTCTGCAATGCATCATTGAACATTTAGTTGCTTCAAAGCAGATGGTTTCAGGGGCCCATCTGCTCACATCAATGTTTTCAACAAGCCCCCTTCACCTTCACCGAGAGCTTTGGAAGCAGCAGGGTATTCAGTCTCCAGCCCAGGTGCTTACTTCTCGCGCCCATGTTGAGGGAAGAAGGCTGCCATCTTCCTGCCAGCCTTAGAAGGTAGATGCCGGACTATGGAGGAGGGTTGATGTGTGAGGCAGACTCACGGCAGAGCTCACAAAATTGTAAAAAACATCTCAAGGGTGTACGCCTCTGTGTCGTGTGTGTGTGTGTGTGTGTGTGTGTGTGTGTGTGTGTGTGTGTGTGTGTATGTGTGACTGATTGCCTTCCTGGGTTAGATTAAATATGAGATATATTCTATAGTCCCTTCTGTTTAGTTATTCCTGCCCCCCTGTTATTTTCAGAAGCACAGCCAATTTCTAGCTGTTTTTCTGGGTTGAAGACTATATTCCCCTTGTCTTTGAGGATGTGGGGGAAACCCCAAGGCAAGGTCAGGGTGAACGCATGAAATACAAGAAGGCACTCCAGCTAAAACCATATGGGTAAGAGCAAACTGAGCACAGGATCTGAATGCTGAGGGGATCCTGGGCTAAGCGTTTCGAGAACAGGGCTAGTTTTATTCCACAAGTCCCAAATGTCCCATTACCTATGTGATCATGGAAATCTGCAGCCACTGTCGGGAGACAGAACAGGCCACGCGATGAATAAGGCATGCTTGGCAGCTGCCCTGCAAACATGCAGGATTCTCTCTTCCCAATCGCAAGATGGGGAGAAAGACAAAGTTGGTGAAGAGGAAACAGTACTGAGAAGCAGGCATTCTCAAAGGACCTCAGGGAATCAGCAATTGATTTGGATTGAGCCACTGGACACCCTGAGCCCTCATATGCTGGATGCACAGATTCAACAGCAAACAGTGTAACCACCTTGGCAGAAAGGATTGCTCTTTAGGGAGATGCTCACCTGTGAGCAAAGGGAAGAATGAAGAGACCACTGTTCAGAGACACAGCGCTTCGCTCATGCAGTGCTTAAAGAGGAACAATCCCCAGCTCGAAGATTTTAATTAACTTTTCCAAAAGGCACACATGGATTCAGACTAAGACTCTGAAGGCAAATTGCAATACTGTCATGTATCAGAGAGCAGTGTCAAAGCATTTTATGTAATTGTATGTATGTATGTATGTACGTATGCACATGTATGTAGGAGAGAGAGAGAGAGAGAGGGAGGAAGGGAGGGAGTCTGTTGAGGTCAGAGGTCGACATCAAGTGTCTTTCTTAGTCACTCTTCATGTTACCTTTTGAGGCAGGGTTTCTCTCTGAACACCTAGGTCATGAATTTTGCTTGATGGGCACCCAGCGAATTCTGAGGGGCTGTCTGTCTCTCTCCATCTGGTCTCGCTGGGCATTTACATGAGTTCTGGGGGATCCAGTTCAGGCCCTCATGCAGGCACATCAAACTATCAATTGAGCCATCTCCCGCCTATTTCTCCAGTCCCCTTTCAGGCAATTTAATGACCCATTATCTTCTTTTTATAAGAATACAAAATACGTGAAAAGTTCTAAGACCCTGGCTTACTGAGGCATGCCCCTCACTCCGTGTGGTTCCCACTGGTGCTGTGCCTAGCCTCTCACACTACCTCATGTTTTTGTAGTGGTCATTTAGTAAGTACCTACTGATGACCCAGAATTGAGCCATATTAGTGATAATGTGCATTCTTCAGGGTTTTAGCTGAAACTCCTCTGTTAAACGAGTTCTCTCTCACCAGCCTCCAGTGTGAAGGAGTGGCCTGCCTCAGAAGGCTGAGAGCGCACCTTGCTGCCACTAGCATCAATGTCATCTTGATTATCCTGTCAGGAATAGCCACTGACATTGACTGTACTGTCATTCTTGCTTTTGCTGTCAAGGCAGAAATGCTACTGCAATGTTTGCTCTGCTTGAGGACACTTTGGAATTCATGTCATTGAATCCAGCTTTTTCTCCGAGGCATGAACCGCATGCTGAAGTTCAGCCGGCACTGTCAGCTCGATGAGGAACCCAAACGAAGTCCCATCCTTGTCTCCACATAGTCTACTCTAGTGAGATAAAAAGAGAATTGCGGGACACAAACTAGGACAATCGGGGAGTGTGCCTTTAAGGAGTGAGAACATTCCAGGATCCAGGAACAGAGAAGGACTCAGTCTGAAAAGTGGTGTTCTTTTTGTACTGTCAAGGACCCAGCTACAGTTCAAAGTTCCTTACATCAGGGGAAAATGGAGAGACGAAGAGGCTTGAGGATTGGAGCGACTTTAAGGAATTAGATTATTTTTCTGTACTGAATTCAAACTTGGCGACTTGCTTACATTGGCTGAACTTTCTACCCAGAGGTACACCTTATATCACCAGCCATTCACTGCTGTCCTTTTGAGAGATTTATTATTTATTTATTCATTTATTTAATGGACATGAACGTTTGCCTGTATGTATGTATATGCACCACATCAGTGCAGGTGCACATGGAAGCCAGAAGGGGGCGACAGGTTGTCCTGGAGCTGAAGTTGCAGGCAGCTGTGAGCCACACAACATGAACAGCTTAGATAGGGAGGGATGCCTGTGGAAGTTAGCAGGATCTACTCTATCATATGCAGCTCAACAAAGCAGAACTGAGCACAGCCCAGCGGCTGGCACAGCTGGGATTGGCAGAGAGCCAGGCCTCTCCAGGGAGCACTGGAGGCCCCGGTGTAAGTAACGCTTGCTTGCCCCATTGTCTTACAGCTGATATGAAGATAATCAAGCAGAACTCACACTTGGCTTTGGAAGCTACCAATATTGCTTTAAAACTAAAAGTATTTAGTGTTTTTTTGTTTGTTTGTTTGTTTTTAAAGCAAGCATAGTAAGTAGTTCATGCCTATAATTTCAGCACTCTGGGGGCTGAGGCAGAAGAATTGCTATGAGTTCAGCTTACATTTCATGGTTGGAATAACAGAAGGTCTGGAGCAGGAAAGACTTGGAGGTTTCCAAAGGCGATAATGGTGGAATAATTTCATTCTTCACTGAGGCTTGATTTTAGAAAACACATTTTATTGGTTAGTTTATTGTCAACTTGACACAAGCTAGAGTCATCTGAGAAGAAAGAAAATGCTTCTATCGGAGTGGCCTGTGGGCATTTTTCTTGCGAGAGGACCCATGGTGAAAGTGTCACCCATGGGCAGGTGACCCTGGGTGGTTCAGGAAAGTAGGCTGAGCAAGCCAGGAAGGTCTGCTTTAGTTCCTGCCCAGCCAGGAGGGTCTGCTTTAGTTCCTGCCCCGACTTCCCCGGTGACGGTGGAAACCAAATAAACCCTTTCTTTCCTCTCCTCTCCAAGTTGCTTGCAGTGCTTCTCACAGTGATAGGAGCTATCCACAGAAGCAGTAGCGACTTCCAGGTGTGAACTTAGACACTGAAGACATTCCCCTTGTGTCTTTAAAGGATACTGGGAAATCATGCAAATTACAGAAGCAATAAAGGACATTAACTGTGCAGTGTTCTTCTCCCTACATACATACTTTGGACAGTAGGGTAAAGTTGGAAAAATCATGTTAGAAATCACCAAAGCAATTGTATCTATACCTTTTTATTTTTATTGTGACGTGTGTGTGTGTGTGTGTGTGTGTGTGTGTGTGTGTGTGTGTAGAGAACACTTAAAACCTAGTGCGCTACCAATTTCTAAGTGCATAACATATTGGAAACTCTAGGGTTTGTGCTATATTCTAAGCTCTTTCAAGCTTTTCTTTTTTGTGTGTGAGACAGGGTCTCTCTACACAGCTTGGCTCTCCTGGACCTTACTGTGTCAACGACCAGGCTGTCCTCAAATTCACAGAGCTGTCTGTCTCTGCCTCCCAAGGGCTGGGACTATAGGGAAGCTCTCTCAAAGTTCTTCTTCCTGTTTGAGATTTTGTATGTTTCACCATCTCACCAATGACCCCCATTTCTGCTTTTCACTGTATTTCATTTAATATAGAGGTCACATGATCACACGGCATTTGTCTCTGTGTCACACTGTTATGTTTTCTTGGCACCGTACCTAGAACAAAAAGGCACAGATATCAAATTTTGGGAATAATAAACCTCTATCTTTCTATGTCAGTTTTGTGGTTTATTTGTGTATACCCTAAAAGGTTTTGTCTTACAAGTATCTCTAATAGTCATAGGTTGTCACTTTCACACGGTTAATTTTCATCACCCTTAAAAGATGTGTCAAAACCACTCTGAGTAGGTAAAATAAGTACTTTCTTTGTCAATTTGGGCAACATGATCTACTTATTTGTATTTTCAGACTACGGATATCAAAAAGGAGGCACAGGAGGAACATCTTTTTCCTTATAACTAGAAAGAAGCTAGTTAGTAAAAGGCCGTTGTCCCTAAACCTCAGTGTAGAGCTCAGTGTTAGCTCCTGGGTTGCTTAAATAACAAAGCTGGTGGGTAAAAATCCAGTGTCTTCAGGTGGGTTCCCCTGAGCACTGCAATGGAGGATCTGCTCTGAGCCTCTCTCCAGCTGCTGATGTGGAATCCTCTTGCAATTGCTCTTTACTTTTTTTTTTTTTAAAGACAGGCAGGGTCTCTCCCTGGACCTGCAGGTCACCACTGGGATAGACTGGACGGCCATCAAGCCTTCCTCAAACTGACCTCTCAAATCTTGTGTTTCCAAAATCTATGCCCTATGAAGGTGTAAATGTTCCACAGGAATGTAAATTCCACAGGGCTGATTTTAAATGATTCAGAACCAGGATTGAGCTGCAAGACAGAGCCTGCAATCTCACCGCCAGCAGAATTTCAACCGCTCCCTGACCCCTGGGGCTTGCTACTTGAAAGACACCACAACCTCCCGCCCTGGGGATGCAAGGGCCATTTACTGTCTTTGCAAGTCTGAGGACTTCCTGTGGAGAGCTGTTCAAATATTCCATCCCCAAGCCCTGGATGAAGGACGAGTGAGAAGCGAGTGGTCAGTTACTGTCTGTGCCGAGTCTTGCAGGTTTCAGTGTGTCCGGAGTCCCCACGCACCTGTGGCTGTGAGTAGCGCCCTTAGGGATGCACAGTCAAATGAACAGTTTTTAAAATAGCCAGGTAATTAACCGAATATAGATTTACTGGAATTGTTCGAATAATTCTCATACTCTCACCCCCAGCCCCAAGCTTCTTCTATTGGGCAAAGATAAATAATTTCTGGTATGGTGTGATGATAACATGGAGCAAAGAGTTATGGCATAAAGTTAAGCATTTCTCATGGTCCCTGTCCCAACATCATTTCCTGTCTAAAATGCCCCTTTGTGGGGAGCCTGCTCAAAGCACTTGTTCTCCCAGGAGACCCATGTTGGTTTCCTAGTGGCAGCCCTGGTGACTCTGACTCCCTGTTCTGGCTTCCAGGGATGTCTGAGTACACACATTCATTCAGACATGCATACATCAAAATAAAACAAACAAACAAACAAAGGAAACAGAACTGCTACTTGGGCCAGTGAGATGGATCAGCAGGTGAGGGCATTTGCAGGTAAGTCTCCTGACTGGGGTTTGATCCCCAGAACCCACATGATGAGAGGAAGGGAGGGAGGAAAAGAGAGAGGGAAGGAGGGTGGGAGGGCAGGAGAGAGGGAAGGAGGGAGGGAGGGAGAGAGAGAGAACAGTTTCTGGCACACACACACACACACACACACTGTACGCATAAACATATTTTGAAAAACTCTGACACTCTAGTCTCAAGTTACTAATGCAGTTGAACAGTGAGGACTTGATCTGAAAATGAGGCTCAGAGAACCCTTTACAGAGAGCTTTTCTGCGATCTACAGAAAGAGACCTAATTATATTTATGCCTCATTGATAATTTTGTACTTCCTTAGAATATACCGACTACATATTTGAAGGTTACTAGTGAAAAAATATGCCCTTTGAACAAAAGCAGCACTTTCGGCAGATGACTGACGACATTCACAAAATGACTAAATTATAGTGATTAAATCAGAGGCAATTGAAGTGTTTCCTTACAGTAAGAAATCGAGCTTTTGCCTGTGTATGGTTGGTGATACTAGCTGCTCATTTTAGCACTGGGCTCAGCATTTGACTGTCTAAAAATTAGCAGCATTCTGCTGTCTTCCAATAAAACACATGAAAAATATACCCAGCTGGGTTAAAACAACATGTTCTTCATTGAAGACAGAATCTGTTTGTAGCATGTGTTCTTCCAAGGCAGGCAAATGCAGTTGCCCCACACAACAGCACAGCCAGATGGCGGTGGTGGCTGGGAGCTGGAATACCTTCCAGGAGATGTGCAGTCACTTACTTCGGATAGTCCAGCTGTCGGCCGGCTCACCCTGTCTCTCTGTGCAGAAGCACAGTCTGAGGAACCTAACCTCTGAATGCTAAGGCTGGATCTCTCTCCCTGCACCTCCTGCCTCGTCCCTGCTGCATTCCATCTATCCACCCTGCATGGCCAACAAGCTCTGACGTTGCCACTTTCCCTCCTAACATAGCCAGTCTCTGGACATTAGCGAGAAGGAATGAGAGTCATTTGCTTTTCAGTCTAGAGTGCCCCCGGTGTAGAGCAGCTGGAGAGGGTGACACGATTGAGGAGCCCGCTAATCCTAATGCCCCTTAGGTCTTCCCTCTAGAAGATACAGCAAGCAAACATGCCAAGTGCTATCTGTAGACAGGTAGTGCCATTGTCCTGAAAGAGCACTTACAGTGCTGTGTCCACACCGTGAATTCTGAGCTCGCAAACAAGTTGAAAAAGCTCCTGCGGCAAGAACAGTTGTCACTCCGCATCATGGTCTGGTCCTGAGCTCCCTGCAGGAGAGGGGCGAACGCAACACATCCTCCTCTGCAAAATGCATGAGGACAGGGTTTAAGATGGAGCAATACAAGACATATCATGGTAATTATGGTGCACGTAGAGAGATGAGACAGACACGGCAGAAGAGTCACTTTGCGGCTCGCTCAGGGCCAGGTCTCTTTCCAAATGCCGAGATAAAAAACGCCTTCTTGATGATAACTACAATTCCCAGCTAGGTGAGATACACAGAAAGCCCCACTCAGAGCACGTGGCGAGACATACCCGGAAAGCCTCTGGATCCAGCCCATCTGCAGAGGCATCACTGAAAAAAAAAAAAAACTGTTTTAATGAAATTATGCATTTTTATTATTAGAAGTATGAACCCTGTTCTTAAATGTTAGCTTTAAATAGCTATTGCTGTAACTTATTCTTCTCCAGCACTGGTCTCAAATAGAACACAAGAAGAACGAATTCTGATTTTCTTGCCAAATGAAGTGTATGCAGCTGTCTCTCCAATAGCCACTTGAGAGATAAAGTTTTTCGTTGACAGACATGACCTCCATTGTGTTAAAGTTCTCTATTTTTTTCTTCCTAGTTTATTTACAAATTGTTAAAATTAAATACTTAAGATAAAAAGTACTGATTTGTAAGGATCAAAAATTAAATGTGGCTTGATAGCATAAACCTTAAAGAGCTATTATATTGATAAAAATTGATTTTATAATTTTTATTAAGATGTACAATCATCACCAAAATTTTTTATTATTTGGACAATTACAATATTCCTTTCTGAGAAAATAGTTTTATCTTTACTGTATGGCTACTTGGAATTTTTATTATTATTTTGCAGTCATTAAACTATCTTTTTAATCATGAAATGTGATATTATGACTTATCAATGTCATAATCCATGTCTGTGTCAAGGTAACCTTATCTTTATAGTACCAAGATTGAAACATATTTTATCGTTAGCTTTTTCCTGTGCCTTGGTGCCCTGTTTATATGGAATAGGATTTTTAAAAGGGTGGACTCTTGATTAAGCTACTATTTTAGTTGCTTAAAAATCGAGTGCATCAACTTGAAGAAACAAAGTCTAGGATTGTGTAAGACCTTTAACCATGAAAAAGACTTAAGCATTCTTTTCCCTCAAAGCAACGAATATATTTTAAGTTTGAAGTCTTAGTAGAAGCAGGCATTTTTCCCCCCTATGGCTGTGAATGCTGGAAACCAACATGTGGGTGGCAGAGGGGAGATGGAGGGCCTAGGAGCTGCTTCTATTTCTTGTTTTTTGTGAGGTGCTGCTCACCTCCTGTAGCAGTCATTCTAGCTCTTAAATAGGCTGGCCCGCAGCCCTGGAAACCCCATAACCTCAATTTTTAAAAGGGATGCTTCCTGGACCGACTTGGGTTGTGACATTATTCCCTCTTCCCTCCAAGTTAAGAAAATTACTTTTAGCAGGTCATAGTAAAGGCAGGATTATTACATAATTGGAAGAAACATGTCCCATTTTTCAGGAGGCAGACAGCATTATGGAGGTGTGCGCGGGTGTGTTTTCTTTCTTCTCCCAGCATTTACACCAGGGCCCTGTGTTCCTTTTGGATAAAGACACGACTTCTCAGCACCTATTTCGCCTCCAATTTAATGAAGTTGTTAAAGTACCAAGACTGACAGGTTAATTATCCTTTATAAAAGCGGGACAAATTGAACTGTGTCTTTCCATCATTTTTTGATATATCCGGAAGCTCCGGAGGTGCCCAGACGTGGCTCTGGTGAATAGAACCGCTAATCCACTCTGCAATTCTTCCCTGACCCCGCTCTCCCCACCGGGGCCTTGGTATATTGCAGTTGGTTTTTGTTTCACATTCAACAGATTCCACTTTATTATAAATTCAGAAGGGTTTTTTTTTCCCCTCCCTCTCTCCATATGTTAGCTGACAGCTCCCCTGAAATAACTGATGGCTAAATTTAAACTCTGATGAAAATTAACCCAAGTGTTAAATGCAAACAGGAGCTGCTTGGAAGAGAAGAGAGTTATCATGGTAGATGCCAAACAGTGGAAAATGTGTGTAAATTAATGGAGCCTCGCTGGTGACAAGCCGTCAGGCAGTTTGATGGCTCTTGCTAGCATTTCAGTCCCACTGAAGTTGGCCAGAGGGCAGAGTGGACAAGTCCTGCTTTTCAAAAAGCCCGCGGGATGCTTGACAGTAGTGCTAACTAGATCATCGAAAGTTCATGGTCAAATAAGAGATTTTTTTTTTTTTTTTTACAAAGCTTTGCACTGAACAGAGTTTCCAGACAGGAGAGCAATGGATGAGATATCAAATTGCAAAATCATCTAGAGAAGAGATGAAGCCACTGGGAAATGATTTTCAAAAACAAACTGGCTGATTTTAAAGTTCATATCAAGAAACTGGCTTTGTTAAGCATAATACGCACTTGGCTTAGAACCTTTCTCCTCAGGAATATGCCTCTCACTTACGAGGCATCTCTCACAGAAACGTCACTTGTACTTCTCAACTTTTTCAGGTTCAAATATGTAAAATACACACCTTAAAACTCATTAAAAAGAAACAGAAGTCTAATCAAATGTGACTTTGTTTCCTGATGTGACATACATATGACGCCGAAAATAATTTAAGGAAGTTCAAGATTCCATCCTATTTCCTTGAGGAAATAACTATTTTTGCTCCGTGAAAACATCTCGTTAAATAATGTGCAATTGTGATGTAGTATTAGTCAGGACGGACTAGGCAGAGCATTGGCTCTCGAAATAGGAGAACTGCGTTCAGCCCGGTCTCTCCGGGTGTCCACAGCACGGTGGCCTTGAACAAGTGTGCCAGGCTCAGTTTGCTCATGTTAGACAGGAGGCATGGTAATCAGACAAAGAGGAAAAGGAAACCCCGACAGGCTAAAGTTACCTTGAGGACGCCAGAGATGGACCCTTAGCACTGAATGTGAGATCTAGAGTCACCAGGTGATGAGGCCATTCTGTGCTGCTGGCATGTGGCATGAGCTTGGTAAAGGACAAAAGGGGTCACCTGGCTCCCTCCAGGCGACTGTAAGAGGTTACATATGATAGTGAGTTTTAGCTGTGATATCTTACGAGGCTACTAATTTTTATCTTGTGGTCTCTCCCCACCTCCACCCGCATTCCGCTCTCGTCACCTGCAGCCCTCCAGCCTCTTTAATTTGCTGTGCCTTCCTTGTGTGGCGTTCAGTAGCCTGGGGTCAGAAGCAGAGAATTGAGAAGCTTGGGGTTCCTAAGGGTCAGCATGTCAGAAAAACAATGAAATGGGCTAAGTACGAGTGTAAGTGCTTAGAGCTGGGAAACAACACGGTATGAGGCTGTTGTGTGACAGAGTGGCAGGTATCTTGAGTCTCCCCTC
This sequence comes from Acomys russatus, assembly GCF_903995435.1. Classification (NCBI taxonomy): domain Eukaryota; kingdom Metazoa; phylum Chordata; class Mammalia; order Rodentia; family Muridae; genus Acomys; species Acomys russatus. Next base: position 81,082,352 of record NC_067142.1, read on the forward strand.
CCCTATTCCTTCCTTCTGCATGGCCGAATGTTGAAAGCTATGGCTGCAGGTAAAACACACTCATTAGATAGGCTGCCTCCAGACTCAACAGGAGTTAAGGTTGTCTGGGGCCTCTTCTCTCCTACTCCTGGGGTGCAAGAAGGGATCCAGAGTGTCGAGCCAATCCCAGGTGCCAATAGTTGGGGGTTATTGTGCACTGACATTCAACCTCTGTCTGTTTCCAAGTATGTCATCTTAGTGTGACTTCTGCTCAGAAATGACTGACTTCTGACACCCAAGTTACTTTTTCCTTTTATAAAGATTTATTTTTATGTGTATTTGTGTGTTCTATGTATGCTCAGGTCTCCGGAAAGGCCAGAAGAGATGGCAGGACCTCTGGGACTGGAGTTACAGGAGGTTGTGTGTCACAGTACTTGGGTGATGGGAATTGAACTTGGGTCCTCAAAAAGGGCATCGAGTGGTCTTAACTGTAGAGCTATCGCTCCAGCCCCCAAGCTACTGTTTTCCTTTGTAGCCTCTCCTTCGTTCTGGTTGTATGAGTCTGGGTGGCCCTACCAGCTGCTCAGAGAAAGCTTGCTACTCCTCTGAGGTCTGGCAGGGCCACAGGGAAGGTCACATGCTCTTTTGTTCTTCTGGAACTAACAGTACACCCAAACCCTGAATGGAAAAATAATAATAATAAAGCTATAATTAGTCATTGTATTAGTCAGGATGTATTTAAGAGGCTGATTAGTACAAAGGGGAGGGGCTCATGTAAAACATGAATTTATCATGGTGAAATGTTTCCTATGTCTCTATTCTAGTCTTCAAGCAATTCTGCATGGCTTTACCACCTGCTCACCCTGCAGATCTCTAAGGCAATTTCCCTTTGGGGTATGTAATGCGTTGCTATCTGGACAAGCCTTCTAGACTTGTGTGTGTGTGTGTGTGTGTGTGTGTGTGTGTGTGTGTGTGTGTGTGTTCTTTTACTCCAATGATCTCTGAGCAAGCACCCCCCAGTTGTGTCCATGGAGTACAGTCTTCTTTGTCTTCTTTCCACAAAGTGGCCAGGAATACTTTTTTTGGTGTTTGTTTATTCTATTTGTAATAGGGTCTTGTTGTATCCCAGGTTGGCCTCCAAGTCACTCTGCAGCCCAGGCTGACTTTGAACCCCTTGTTCACCTTCCTGTCTCAAGTCCTCCCAGTGCAGCTACCACCCCTGTGCTTCCGGTTTATTTTCTTAGAGTTTCCCTTGGGCCCTGCTGTACTTGAAGAACCTCGCATGCTGTGGTCCAGTGTGTCCCACCCCCAGCAAGGTATGAGGGCCTCTTCATCCAGGCAGAGACAGGGCCAGGTGCTGGGAAGCCCTGGAGAGGTAGATGGCTCAGGAGTGACTGCAAGCTGTTGACATCTGATGGCCCTGTAGTGGCAGGGGTTTCCATCCTCTGCTGCCCCACCCCACATCACAGCTGGCATTAATTGGTCCTCTTGCTGGCTCTCGCGGCAGGGGAGGCCAGAGATTGGCAAGGCTGCCTTGCTACCCGCCTGGCTGGGTCCGGGGTCCCAGGGCTGCTGGCGTATGGAAGGGTCCTGAGCTTTGCAGCAAGCTTGCTGCTGACTCAGCGCTCGTTGGCAGGGTGACATCAGAGCCTGGGACCTTCTGTGAGCTGAAACCTGGCACCAGCAAAGAGTGTTCTTAAAATCACAGCCATGATTCATTGGCAAGTAGGGAAAGGAAGCATTTAAGAAAGGAAATAACTTTGTGTAATTAACTGTTTTGTTATGAAGATTTTTCCTTCTTGGCTGTTCTTAAAAATCATCTTTTGCTTGTAACAAACTTAAGAGCTGGCATTCTTCCTACCCTCAACTCTCAGTCAAGACCATTTCAGTTACATTGGCTCAAACATCCCCTTTTTTACTGATACATTATAGAGAATATTTAATGGATGAAGTCACTGTGTCCATTTCTCTGTACCACTCAAAAATATCCTTCTATCTGCTTATTGTATGCAGCATAAATATCCAGCCTACGTTCACATCAGCTCCTGTGACCTCTATACACAGGTGTGATAAATTCAGCCTCCCCCTACAGATCTCTCCTGGCTGACACAGATTCCCAGCCATCCCATAATGTTGTCTGGTCAAATGATTTGAAGGCTGCTAAGGGGCTATGCGTGCTAACCTTTCTGTCTCAGATGTAGGAATTTGCTGATGGTCTTAGATCTCATAAATACCTGTTCATCTCTTTGTGGGTCTAAATGAATACATCGCACATATGCACCACCCTCCATGCATGGGAGGAGGGGTAGACTTCTTTCTAACCAATCAAGACTGCTTCTTTCTGAGAGTCTCTGAAACAATAGGTAGTTAAATAACGTACGAAACCACCTAGTGTAACAGGCTACGGACTTTAAAAGTCGTTCGGTGTTTCGTGTGTCCATAAGGGCAACCGTCCTGTCGTGTGTGCCACTTTTATGTGAGAGATTTAACAATGGTGTGTGACATGATCTGCTTTATACCAAAGCGCATATTTGTGTTTAGAAAGAAAAAACTGGACGGCAAAGGCACAGCCCCTGAGCACGGACTGCAGTGCCTTATACCGTGTCCCCTTTCCTTGACTTTGGTAGGGACAGCTGCCTTTCTCATTCTTTGAGAGAAACAAACATTCGACCTTGGCCTTGACAGAGAATTCAGACAAGTTGGGGTTTTAAGCACTGACCCAAGATAGACTTTTCAGAAATATCTTAGTATATTTTGGACAGCCAGGACAGCATGCCCAACCAAGGGCCTGTGGTAGCCTTGTCCCTTGGGCTAAGCCAGCTGGTGAGGGATTCTAAAGCAAAGATGGTTTAACTGGATTTGACTACATCCAGCCTCGCTGGAAGCAAAAAATCCAACTCCTGATCATTTGAGTTACTTGGTCTCAAATATTCCCTTTTAACTCAGCTACTAAAGTGCACGGAGAATGTTGAAGTACGGCCATTTCTCTATATACCTCATTCCAGATGGTTTTTCTTTAGCACAGTACCACATTTAAAACAAACAAAATCATGTTGCCATAAGCTACAAGAAAGATGTACAAAATAGCATCTCCTCGAGGCTTACTATATTCTGTTTACTTCTCACAGCAACCCGTGGGGGTAAATATGGTTAGCATTGTGAAACAAGAAAACAGGGGCTCAGAGAATTAAATAAGTCATTTCAAATCACCATAAGTGACTGTATCCAGATGTGAATTCAGGTTCTAAAGCTTATAGTGATTATTTTCTTATAGTTTTGGTTCAAATGAAAGGGGGTGGGAAGCAAGAATAAATCTTACAAGAAAGAACACACTTGTTTCTATGGGGTGGTCCTAGGTGTATACACTATCTATTTTTATGTGTATCATGGGTATTTAGATGTGATTGAATTGGGTACATTGAATGGCTCACTGTGAGGGGACTATGGATGACACTCGTGCCTAGCATGTGCGTGTGTGGGTGTGTGAGGGGGGCAATGTCCTCAATTATATCAGGAGCGGAGAAACCCAGCTGAGCACGAGTAAGGGAGTGGGCACGCATGCACTAATTTCTCTCTGCTCCTGAATGTAGGTGTGATGTGAGTATTTATTGGCTTCAATCCTCTCCTTTTTCCTGTCATAGAACGAAGCCCAGAGCTGTGAGCTGTAATGGACCACATGGTTGCTTTCTGTTGGGCTTTTTATCTCAGCAATAAAAATAAAGCTAGGGCAGGAACTCTGTGCTGGCCTGAGGAAATAGAAGTTGTCTAAAACCCTCCTCTCGAACCCTTCTGCCTCCAGTCAAAGAGAGAAATGCTGGGGTGCCCTCTTTCAAGACTTTGCAGTACGCAGCACAGGCAAGAGGCAGGAAGCCCTCCCTCCATGTCTGTCGCCAGACCCCAGAGAGCAGCAACTCCAGCTGTTCTACAGAGCCCCGTGACAGGGAGAATAGGGAAGGGTGGTCTGGCTACAATATCCTGGGACTGACACAACCTACAACTGCGAAGTCACTGAGTTGTGCCACCCCCAGCTCTGAAGCCCGGAAATGTGAAGTCATAGGTCTGTGCTTCCTCTAAACTAAAGGCTCTCAACCTTCTTAATGCTGCAACCCTTTAATATACTCCTCATGTTGTGGTGAGCCCAACCATCAAATTATTCTTGTTGCTACTTCAAAACTGTAACTTTGCTACTGTTATGAATTGTAATGTAATATCTGATGTGTGACCTCTGTGAAAGGTCATTCAAGCCCCTAAAAGGTCAAGACTCACGGGTTGAGAACCACTGCTTTAAAGGCTCTAGAAGGCCTTCCTGGCATCATGCCTGCCGTTCCTTGGCTTGAAAAGCATAACACCAGTTTCCCCACGGTTCCCACCATCCATTTCTTCATCTTCAGATTTCCCTTTATTATAAAGACATCAGAAGCATTGGAGCTAGTGCCCACTTCATTCCAGTATGACCCCATTTTAATCAAATCTGCCGTGACCCCATTAACAAATACAGGCATACCCTGGAGAACAGGGATTAGGATTTCCAGGACGGGTCTTGGAAACTCGGTTGGTCTTCCCATAACAAGACCAGCCCAGAACCATCAGCTCATCCTCTGCCTCCAGCTCTATATGGGCAGAGCCACAATGGGGGCCGAGGGACCCCTTGGTAACTAAGCCTGAGTAGGGCCATCTTTTACTTCAGTTGCCTGAGCGTGCAAATTTGACTGCTCTTTAAACCAGTCACTACACTCCCCGGGCTAGCTGCAGGAGAGGAAGCGTAGCAATAACTAAACTTCAAAACCTACCCAGGGAGGCAGCAGGGGAGAAGCAAGGAAATAAATGGGCCAGCTGCCCTGTTATTCACTGAACGCGGCTGTCCTCACAGGCTTCACAGTAGCTTCCACACGGGAAAGAATAAAATGAAGACGGGAGCCTGCTAACGTGCTGTTAGCTCACTGTTACAATGCACTGTGACATTTGCTTTAAAACCATGTAGAAGTGGTCCCCAAATTCTATTACAGCAATTACGGAACTTCACTGCAGATGCTCTTCCCTGAAATGGGGGCAGAAGGCCATTAAGTGGAGAACATGGGCTACCGGCTGCATGGCCCACAACACAACACCCTGCAGTCTTGGTCTGAATGATGTGGGACTTCCAGGGTGACCATGCTGGTACCAGGGAAAACAGGACAAGAACCATGCCTCTGTAAAGATGCCGTGCGTTGCAGGCCATGCATAACATGAAAGGCATGGGAAAGAGAGGAAGATATTTGAAAGAAATATAGATGTTAATTGAATTTAGAAGCTCTGGCCCTTTTGTCTATGAGGATTCATAACGTTGGGCCAAAGCATCCATTGTGCCCCCATTTCTTCTTCCCTTTGAATTTTATGAAGATTGGGAGAGATCAGAGCTTTTGGTATTTTGAAAGGAGACACTTTTTTGAAGAAATACTTGTAAAGGTATTTATTGGGTGGGGGTGGGGTCTGGGGAGATGGTTTAGGAAGTACAGGGCCTGCCTTGAGCGTATGAGGAGGACCCGAGTTCCGTCCTGTAGAACTCAGGTAAAATACTAAGCCAGGCACAGCAGCATGTGCTTGTAGGCGGCAGAGGCAGGCGGATCCCTGCTGCTCCCTGTCATCCAGTGCAGCTAATGTGGAGAACTCCAGGCCAATACACAATCTCTGAATACAAGGTGGACAGTCCTCTGGCCTTTGTCTACATCTGCGTACATGGCGCGCTCACACACAGGCATTCAGTGGGCATCTATTCTCTGCATATGTTCCAAAGTAATTACATAAATGGGTCGTTTCTGTATCATTTCTATAAAAGGCAGAATAGTTCTGGTGTTATCATTTAAAATGAGAGGGCATGCAACAGATATGAATATGGGGGGATTTATTTGAGGAGAAGGGAAATGGAGAGGAGTCGGGGCCTGAGTGGGCCATGAGGGTAGGGAGAGATGAGGGGGAGTGGGAGTGAGAGTGTGTGAGATAGGGGGAGTGAGGTGTGTGAGATGGGGGTAGTAGGGGTGTGTGCCCTCAGAGAAAGTGCAAAAGCAAGAGAGGTAAAGTAAGAGTAAGAGAGCAATGGTTGCACTCTGTATCCTTGGCCCCTGGTGGCAAGTGATGACGTCAGAGGTTGCTGAGCAACCTGGTATCATGTTTGTGAAGCTGCTTTTATGCTAACAGCTGGCATTTAGGGCCAGGCCAGTCTCTCAAAAGGCAAAGCTGAGTTTGTTTGGGGCAAGTTTCTGTTGCTGTGACAAAACACTCTAAGGAAGCACAGTTCAGTGGAAGGAAGGGTTTATCTTATCTTACACTGACCTAGACATCCCCTCAACTGACACTCTTGTCAGGTGACTCTAGGCTGTGTCAAATTAACAGTTACAGCTAACTGGGACACAATCAAAGCAAATGACGCAAGAAGAAAGGACTTCGTTGGAGGTGGAAATAGTTGCAAGGTGGGAGAGGACTGTGTCCAACTTAGGCAACAATGTTTACTAAGCCTTGCAGGATGAACAGAAGGGAGGAAAGCAGAAGCAAATCATGCAGGAAATGAAGAGACCCAGTTGAGCCACTGATGACTCCGGCCCTGACTTTCCCTCTCTGCCTCCTTTCTCAACTCTCAGGTGATGCTAGTTCATAGAGCTATTGTGAGTGCAAAGCAACACAATCAAAGCTAAATTGTTACAGAAAGTAGAGGGCCCAGTGCAATTGCCAGGGCTGATTGCTGGGTCTGGCAGCGCTCTCCATGCTTTCTGTAATCAGTGGGATTAGCTGACCCCCACCATGATTACCCGGAGCACCAGGCACCTTTCCCCACCTCTGCCCTGCCCTTCCCAACCATCTCCGCCATGTTGTCTTTGCAGCTTAGGCAGCGTTTGATGTTTGTGGAACTACAGGTGTCCATCTGGAACAAGTTAGATCACAGGGGACCAGAGTGTAGCATGAGGCCCCCAAGAGTGAAGGACCTGGCACCAGAAACTGTTACCAGACTGTAGGAAGAAAACACGGATTCCGTACCCGCACAGCTGGGCATTTGTTGGGGCCTCCACTCTCTGTGCCCATCCTCTCTTCACATCCACAGGACTTGTAAACATCTTTAAATACTAACCTGGTTTTGTTTGTTTACTTTTCTCCTTGGATTAGCTGAGGTCCTTGGGTGAAGGTGAGGTAAATACTTGCATCCAAGTAGATGAAAGCCCTGAGGTGACGTGGCAGCGTAGTGAGATGTGCAGTTTCTTGGTGGCAGAGAGGCAGAGACAGGGAATGTCTATGAATCTGAGGTCAAAAGGCTGCACCTGCCTGACTCAGCACTGGACACTGGACTGAGCTGTGCGTTCCAAAGAAAGAGGAAATAAGAAGAAGTAAACATTCCCTGGCATCCATCCGCACAGACAAATAGTCAAGAGGTGAGGGGCTGATAGATGGGTGCCCAGTGAAAGTAATGTAGACAGATGACACAGGACTCCATGCCTCCCAGGGATCTCTGTAAGTCTCCTGGTATTTGCAGAAAGGATAGCAGGCTGGAAAAATTTCCATAATTCCAGCAAAGTATTTGTTCTTGTTAGGATTATCATTGTTGTGATGAGAAACCATGACCAAAGCAACTCGGGGAGGAAAGGGTTGATTTGGGATGTACTTCCAAACCATTGCTCATCACTGAAGGAAGTCAGGGCAGGAACTCAGACAGACAGGAACCTGAAGGCAGCAGCTGATGCAGAGGCCACAGTGGGCGGGGGGTGGGGGGCAGGGGCCCTGCTGCTTACTGGCTTGTTCCCCATGGCCTGCTCAGCCTGCTTTCTTATGAAACCCAGGGCCCAGGTGTGGGCTGGGCGCTCCACAAAAATCATGATTAGGAAAATACCGTACAGCCAGATCTTATGGAGACATTTTCGCAATTGAAGTTCCCTCCTCACGAGGGAGGTAGACATAAAACTATTCAACACAGTGTTTAATAAAATTAAACTAATTTCAGTTGCAGTAAAATAAAGTTAGATGTCTTGAATAACATGTATTGCAGACTGAAATTCTTTCAGGGCAAAAAGCAAAGGGCTCTTCTTTTCCGTTTGGGGTGTGTTTGTGTGTGTGTGTGTGTGTGTGTGTGTGTGTGTGTGTTGTGAGCCTGCATATACACAGTGTAGGGAGGCCAACAGGCACCTCATGCATCATTCTTAAGAAACCATCTACCTCCCTTGAACTGGGTGGAGCTCACTAGTTAGGTTAGCCTGGCTGGCCAGCTGGCAGCAGTGTTTCCCTTGACTGTTTCCTCAATATTAGCATTACAATGTTACTATATTTGGTGTTTTTATTGAGATTCTGGGAATTGAACCCAGGCCCTCCTGTTTGCAAAGTAAGTACTATACTGAACAACCACCCAGCTCCTCTCTGTTAATTATCTCCCTATGGATAGCCTCTATGTTTTTGGTGAGGTGAAGGTACTGAGGACACAGCAATGCAAGTGAGGGAATGCTGGCTGCCGCTGGGTATCAGGCTCCACGGCTCTGTGGTATTGAAGGATACGGCATACCCACAGTGTCCTGCACACCGTGTCTGACTGGCCAGCAGCTGACACTCCACCTTTCCCCAGCCTCTCCGGCAAGTTGGCCTCCTCCATCTCTCCTCTCCTAGCCATCTGTTCCTGCTGCTCCTGTAGCCTCCTGCTTTCCACCCTCCCTGGCCTGTCTGAGCAGGCGGGTGTGCAGGCCTCTGATGAGGTGGGCCTCGGCCCCTCCATCACTCTCAGCCTCGAGGAGAGCACCAGCTGTCTGGCTTGATTTGCATTTTCCTCTCCCACATAATGAAATTAGCCATGAGTTTCCTGAGGTGGTGCAATACGCAAATTCGGGCTAGAGGTGTCGGTGTGTGATGGGGAGGGAAGAGAGATCGGGAAACGTAAGGGTAGCCAATTTGCTGCTTTCACACAGAAGAGAAACACTACAAATTTCACTAGAGTAGCACCCTCGCTCAGAAGAAAGTTAGATGAGGTTTTTAAAAGGTAATTTTCTTCCCTCTGGGAAAAAGGCACAAGCGTTTTATGAACACACGGAAAAAAGCTGTCCACTGAGGCGAAGCCATTCTCAATCCCTGAGTGTCTTAAGCCATTTAGAATTGTTCTAAAACGTTGAGGTGCACAGGCCACAAGCTCTGACCGCGCTGCTACATGCGGTTAGTTGCAGGAGCTGACACACTTTTGTCTTAACTATTACTAGGACTCCTCCTCAGCCTACAAATACAGTAATTCTCTTTTCAAGGTTTGTTGTAAGGGCTTGGCTACCAGTTCTGTGAGTGGTTCTCAAATGGGATCTCTCTTTTTCATGTTTTAAAAATGAATTCATTAGCTGCCACATCTGAAGAAAACACAGGAGACTTGGTTCTATTCTGAAGCAAATGTGTACAGGAAGATTTGTAAAGACACTGATAGTATTAATAAGCTCACAGAGTTCTTCAAATGGCCGTCTGCCTATGCAGAGAAAGATGGACCATCAGCTCCATTAAGAACTAAATGTCCACACAGTTCACAGTTCGGTGCCATCTCTCCTCTTACTCAGAGCAAAATTTAATTTCCTTCCTGTAATTCAATACCTCTTACATAGTCTGTGCCCTGCCTCCCTTTGAGCCTGCCCACTACTGTCTGTTTTTCCCTCATCACTTCATTGAGTGTTTTCCAGCTCTTCTGTATTGATAGGCAACCTACCAAACATGTAGGACAATACAAGTTTGACAAATAACATTGTCTGGGGCTGTAGAGGCAGCTCACTTAGTAAAGGGCTTGCTGCACAAACACATGAGAACTGGGGTTTAGTCCCTGTGACTTATGCAAAGACCAAGTGTGGTGGCACATGCCTGCGAAGACCAAGTGTGGCAGTACACGCCTATAAACTCAGTGCTGAGAAGGAAGCCAGGCAATCATGGAGTTTTCTAGCTAGTCTAGCCCAAGCAGTGAGCTCCAGGTTCAGTTAGAGACACTGTCTTACAAAATAAGGCAGAGAGTGACTGAAAAAGACACCCAACATTGACCTCTGGCCTACACACACACACACACACACACACACACACACTGCACTGTGGAGGTTGCTTCATCCTGGGTGTGAGGGAAGGAAGTCAGCAGTTATTCTAATAAGTTGTAAATATTAAACTTGGCAATATGTGTTAAGGTAAGACAAGTTTAGAAACTAATGAGGCAGAACAAGAGTGCGAACTGAGTGTGTGCAGGAAGGAAGGGACATCATTTGAAAGAGGACACTTGAGTGAGCTGAGTGAAAAAGTGCCCTTTGAGGCAAAAACCTGACAGAATGGAAGAGTGAGGCATGAGGACATCAGGGGACAGTGTGGCCCAGCTAAAAGAGGCACAGACTATAGCCACCATGTTGGAGCGGAGCATCTAGGCCTAGAGCAGCGTGAGAAAGGGGAAATGTACTGGCAAAAGAGACCTGAGTCTCTGGAGGCCTGATGTCAAGGGTGTCACCTGCCAGTGTGTGAACTTGGGCTTTTGCTCGGGACATGGGGAAGTCATTGCAGAGCACTGAGCAGCAAAACCAGGAGCTCTAGTTCATGTTATCAGAGGACCAGGCTGCCCATCGGCATGAGGACCGATAGTGGAGACAGAAGGGTAGAGCAGGGTGGGTACTTTAGGGACCACTACAATGATCCAGGGACAGTGTCTCTCTGTCTTCCTTCCTTTTTCCTTCCTTCCTTCCTTCCTTCCTTCCTTCCTTCCTCCCTTTTACCTTGAAGGGCTGATCATTTTATAAAAGCCTACCTTATAGCTTCAACTCTGGAGAGTGCATCTGTATTTCATTCAAAGCCACTGATCACGTGGGCAATGTCCCAGTTGGTCTCTGCTGACCACTGATCACGTGGGCAATGTCCCAGTTGGTCTCTGCTGACCACACTCCTCCTACTTCAAGCCCCCCTCAATTGCAGTGGCAATTTGAAACGGGTTATAGGATCTGGCACCTCAGCAGCGCAGCACTGACACGCACTGCTCTATAGGCTCCAAAGCCTCTGGTTTCTTCTCTAGAGGCTGAGTCAAGTGTGCACCATGGCCAGTGGCCAGTGGAGGGCTTCATAAGTGGCATCAAGCATGTCTGCTTAACCAAGGAAGCTTTCTCCATTCGCGTAGCTCTAATTACCATGGCGCTCCATCGAGGGTTCATCCTGTAGCCAATGCTGTGCACGGCCCTTGTCAACCATGGACGAAAAGCTCTGCAGTATAACCATTTCTTTCTCCCAACAGCCCTTCACCAGTCACCCATTTGGAGTAGAACTTGTTTCAAGTACTGGAAACAGGACATTCTGCAGCACCCAGCCTAGTGCTGGTGTTGGCTCGCATAATGTGAGAGATATTGTGGAAATGAGCCAGGGAGCTGCAGGCACTCAGAATGTCTGTAGCAATCACCACTCCGCCACCAAGCTTCATTCACCCTGAATACTGATGTCACAGATGCCAGGGCCATGAGGGTGCTGGGTGGGGGTGGGGTGTGTGAACCAGACACGATAAAACTGTCCCTAAAGCAGTCTACCGGGCCATTATCTGGCTGCCACTCACTCCCAAAATGACTCACATCCCAAACACAGAGTCTTCTGTAGTCAGCATGGTATAAGTGGCAGGTGGCTTGAGTTTTCTTTGTTTGTTTGTTTACTTTTGAGTTACAGCCCTTTCACTCAGCCCATGCTGGCTGCAGCACTTACTATGTACCAGGCTGGTCTTGAACTTGAGTTAACATTTCTGCGTCAAACCCAAGTGCTGAGTTGACTGTGTGGGCCACCATGCCTGGCCATCTTGACAGACTTTGAAATGACAATGTTAGCCTTCTGTGTCTGCCTTCCCAAATGACCACAAAGAGCTGAAATGAAAGAAGTCCTTTTGCTCACAGTCACAGAGGTTAGGGGCACTAAGTCAAGATGCCAGGTGTTGGTTTCTTTTGGAAACTCTGAGGGAAAAACTGTCACATGTCCTATGTCCCTATCTTGACTCTTGAGGACTTCTGTCTGCCCTTGACCTTTCACATTTGTTTATGCATAGCTCTAACCTCAGTTTCCACCCACACATTGCCCTTCTTGTCTCTGTTTCCTCTCCTCTCACATGACTGGACTTTGGAGCACCTGAATCTAGTATGATCTCTTCTTTATCTTTAATTATACCCACAAAGATCTTTGTTTCTAAATGACACCACATTGTAAGGCCTGTGTAGACCCACACTAGAGGGAGATCACTATTCAGCCCACTGCAGGCAGCCAATGGGGTTCCCAGACACTATGAATGAGAGGCATGGAAGTGCGGAGGGATCCATGCTGGTCTTTAGGAAATCACATTTAGCTAAAGAGTCTTCCAGGCACTGAAAGCGTTGGGCGGCTGCTCCCAGTGTCCCTGGCCCCTTCAAGGCCGAGAGCTGCCTAGCCTTTGTGCTCCTGCACAGGGTGATCTTGGGTATCCTTTCTTAGAATAGAAAATAGGACAATGAAGAATTGAGAATGTATGCACATAGGAGTAAAATGCTGCAGCCTCAGCCTCCCCAACCAACCCCAGCACGCCATTTCTGTCTCCAGATTGTTCTCTACTGTTCCTCACAATACAGTGGTATCCTGGAGGGGGCTGGTAACATCGGCTTTGACTTTTTATACAGCCTTTTATTTTTTGTTTTTAAAAAGTGAGCACACGGGTACCCTGGAGCTGGTTCCTTGACCTCAGTTTCCTCAGCTATAAACAGTGGTGGCAATACCAACCTTGAGAAAATGTGGAGAGTTTGAGAGGCAGTGTGAAAGCTCTCACTACAGTGCTTTTCCAGGAAGAGGCGTCTGTGTGGATAGCCTCGGATTTGGGTAACACTGAAACTCAGCAACTGGATCCTGCTGGTTGTCAGGCTTTGTCGTCTCAACTCTTAACTGAACATCTGAAATGTAAAACCACAGCTTCTGACGTGTGAAAAAGGAGCCTAAGAGAAGCAACTTTCCCGACATGAGTTGGATTAGCATATGGGATAAATGCATCCTTCCATTGGGGTCATGTGTTCAAGTGCTAAAATGGGAATAGTGAGGCTTGCCTGTTATAGGCCTGCAACTCCAGTTACCTAGTGGGATGACGCAAGTGGATGAGAAGCTCAAAGCCAGCCTTGGCCCAGAGGAAGTTCCAACCAAGCCAGTGCATCTTGTCAAGATCCTTGCACAAAATAGGAAGCACAGGGCTGGGGCTGTATGCCTGACAAGCATGCAGGAAGCTTGGGGCCAATCCCTGTTATGACAAAATAAACAAACAAGTCAATTAACTTACTCAGGAACAGCAGACGGATGCACAGGGATGCTGCTACCACTCCAGTGCATATTTCTACTCAAGACAGCAAGCTAGGCTCTGGAAACGAACCAGTGTGCAACTGGGAGGGCCTGACTTGGAAGCTCCAGGCCCTGTGGAAATGCTCGTTGGGCAAAATGGCCCTGCTGGCATCCTGGTGTTCAGGTGCAAGCTTGGCAGCTAGACTAACCAAATCAGCAAGCTCTGCATTGAATGGGGGCCTTACTCTCCACACACAGAATGGAGTCCAGCCCAGGAAGACACCCAACCAGGAAGGTGCATCAACCTCTGGCTTTTACATGAATGTGTAAACACCAGCTTTAAACATGTATAAATATGCATGCATACATACAAGCACACACATACACATGAAAAGAGAAGCAAACTGAAAAGGCTGTGCTGGGAATGGTGGTTCATGCCTTAAATCCCAGTACTTGGGTGGAGACAGAAGAGGGAGGATCTCTGAATTAAAGGGTAGCTTGGTCGGGCTGGGTGCAGTGGCTCACGCCTTTAATGCCAGCACTTAGGAGGCAGAGGTAGGCAGATTACTGTGAGTTCGAGGCCAGCCTGGTCTACAAAGTGAGTCCAGGACAGCAAAGGCTAACACAGAGAGACCCTGTCTCGAAAAACCAAAAGAAACAAAACAAAACAAACAAACAAACACAACAACAAAAAACCCAAACCAAGGCTGGCTTGGTCTACATACTGAGTTCCAGGCCACTTAAGGTTTCATAGTATATAGTGAGACCTTGTCTCAAACCGACACAAGGAAACTGCAATCTTTCTGTGTAACATGATGGGCCAGTTCTGTCTTACATTTAGCATCTTTTCTGTAATCACTCTGGGATAGTATTAAATCAGTATCAATAACAATGTATTCATTATGGCAAGTTGTAGCTTTTTTACAAGTCCACTTCTTGGACTTCTAGACTTCACTGTACTACTGTGTCCCTCATCTAGCACAGGTGTGGACCATCGTTATGAACGACGATGGTGGCTGAGCTCACTAGGGCGTGAGAGCCTGCCCTGTGTTTCTCTTTCCTCCTCTCTCGTCTCCCTCACCCTCATTGTCATCACCTGGAAAAAAGATTACTTCCTGACAGCTCTTCATGTCAGTCAAAAGTCTAGGTCAGACACTTATCAATTGACCCACTGTTAAAGGTAGACAGTCATTTCAGCATCTGTCAATGGCCTCTTTTGATCCATTTAGACCAGAGCCTACATCCCTGCAGTGATTCATTTGCAGGCGTGCGCAGACTTTTAAAGACAGGGAAACATGTCTAGAACTCTGAAAGTCAGCTTGCCTGTGTGTGCTTGTCACTTCTGCAGCTGCCTAACAGAGGATCCCAGAGATAATGCTGTGCCTGGGGATGGTCCCCTGGAGACCTCAGTGCAGGCTCTGACCCTGAAACTCTGTGTTCTCCCACCAATAGAAGGGCCAAGCATCCTCAGCACATCTTACATGGGTTGTCTCTGTCTCTGTCTGTCTCTGTCTCTGTCTCTGTCTCTGTGTCTCTGTCTCTGTCTCTGTCTCTCTGTCTCTCTCTCTCTCTCTCTCTCTCTCTCTCTCTCTCTCTCTCTCTCTCTCTCTCTCTCTCTCTCCTTCCAGCCTGTAGAACCATGCTTCCAGCACCTCCAGGCCACAGCTCACCTATACACGTCCTGGCCAAGTTCACAATGATGGGTGATGGGGCCAGTGTGTGACACCCCGTGGACTCAGTCAAACCTCTTCTCCCCTCCAATCTGGCCAAGCATCAGGAGAGACTTCCCACTCCAGGGCAGGTGTCTTTCTCCTCCACCAGGGATAATGCACATTTGTCTTTCCCAGGTGTTTGTCACAGTGCTGTCAGTCCCTCCGAACCTGTGAGACAGGAAAAGAAATGTGAACATGTAAGAAATTCAGGGGAGCCGAGGAAATGTTCCTGACGTGCTCCTGCTGTGACACCGCAGCAGTTGAAGAAGGCCTGTCATTGGGCTGTCAACCTTTAACCTCCCGCAGACGTATTTTGAAATGATGTGTAAAGAATTGCTGTGCCGTACCACTGGCTCCTTTCAGCTCTGCATGTCTGTCCTTGATGTCAGTCAAAAGTAGTTAACCGGCACCCATGGAGCCTTAGAACACACCCCAACCAACTATCAGCAATGACTTGAGATACGAAGGCTTGCTCTCGTCAAGTAACGACTTTTTGACATAAGGTATTGTTTACCTAGGCAACGTTCTCTTACTTGCATCTTAATGAGTCTAATTAATAATAAGTTAGGAGTCCGCAGCCATTTCTTCACAGCTGGACCATATGCACTAATTACACTAAATGGGCAAACCGAAAATAAACCTAGTGAGGAGAAGCACTTCCGGATGGAGAAAATCCCCACTATTTCCTGTGTTCCCTCTTCGTCGCCATCGTGGTGCCTACTGTAATAGCAGAGCAGTTTGCAGGTCATTATGGTGGACACCACTTTCGAAATGGTAGCTTGCTTTGTGGGTTTTGGAATTTCCGCTTGTAAAAGTTTCAAAACATTTCCAGAGAAATTGGCAGAGGGAGGTCTTTGATGCATCCTATGGGTAAGGAACCAGAATTCTTCCCAGGTTGAAGGATGGACACCAAGGGGTGGGTGGGGTGAGTCGTGGTCTCTTAACGACCATTTGGGAACTTGTGGAAGCCTTGTGTGTGTCTTAGAGAGTGTGGCTTTGTGGGTCCCCCTTACGATTGCATTCCTTGTAAGCATTTGTGTGTCCTCAACATAATTTAGGAATGTAGGTGAGTATTTGGCAGGACGGCAGAAGGAGGCAGACCGTCCACGGTCAGGCAGAACTTGATGCTAGCAGAATCTTTGCTCCTCACCCACTAGCACGCAGAGTGCTGAGAAAGCGCAAGGAGCCTGATGTCCCAGACTGCCCAGTGTGGCTAGCTGCCGGACACAGAGCTGTTGAACGTTACTCTGATTATGTGATTCTGGGCACACAGGTATGGGAACTGTCACAGAGATAGGATAAGCCGAGGTGCAGCTGCTAAAGGAAAGATAATCTCTTATAGAATATATCATTGATCCCTTGAGCAGAAGGCTGTTATTCATTTTTTTTTTTTTCACCAAAATTAATCATGTGGTGTAGGGTTTAGGTTGTGGAAAGAGAAAATGCCCTGAAGAAAAGGGCAATGAAGCACTCCTCAGACACCACCAGGATTCTTCCAGAATCTATGTTGAAAACTTAGGCCCTAATCTCACTATTAAATGCAAGACAGAGGAGATGCCAGCCTCCGGGGGATCAGAAGCCTAAGAGTGACTTTCGGACTTTACCGGGTCCCCGTCCACCCATGTTTTAACAAGACATAGTTCAAAGCAGTCAGAGATGATTTGAGCTAATTGGTTGATTCAGCAAGAAACCTGGGAAAAGGTGGTGCTGAGGTTGGAGGCATCAGGCTGGCAGGGTTAGCAGATGCTCTCCAGAAAGGGCCCTGGAGTGGAGGCGCACCCTGCCAGGCACCATATGTGTGACGGCCATGACAGAGCACAGGATGTCTGAGCGAAGGTGACAGCTCAGCCCTTATTCACAGAGAAACTTCCCTTGGAGTAGACACAAGTGAAATAATGTCCACAAAGTGGACATGTTTGGGAGCTGCTGGCCACCTGGCAGAAATCTCTGTGGCAGCCATCCAGTGTCTTGTGTGTGTACAGCAGGGGAGGGGTGTCATGGTTTTCCAGGAGAGCATGATTGTTCTCCCTGAGCCAGTGAATCTCCAGGACAGTGGAGGAAAAGTTACAGACCAGAGAGACAGTGAGATAGTTCACTGAGCATGCATTCCTGGACATTATCTCTTGATCCCCTCATCGTCATGGGTGAGGCTGACATGCGGCTTTTCAACAAGAGAGCCAGAACTCGCTGTATCTTCCTGGACCCATTGTGAGGGCTGCTTCAAGTTCCCTTCTTGAGTTTAAGTTTAAGAAAAGAAGAAGAAAAGAAGAAGAAGAAGAAGAAGAAGAAGAAGAAGAAGAAGAAGAAGAAGAAGAAGAAGAAGAAGTCAGGAAACTGTCATTTGATGGGACAGGTGTCACCGTCCCGTTTTCTAGTTCCCAAGCAAATGTCACACTTTCCCTTCCTTCATCTGTGAGGGCATAGCCATATCTATCCCTGTGCTGCTTATCAAGTCACTGAATTGAAAACCAGCAGCTTGATGGCTTGACTCTATCTCCCAGGTAATAGAGAACTCGCATTGCATGGAGATGTGTTACCTAAGAGCAGGCAGGTGAGTTGTTTTTGAAGACCGAATGCACTAAAGACCTCTATGTAGCTTCTAAATAGAAATCGTGCTGTGTTATTTATCTTTGACCCAATTAGAGAACCTTTACGGAATGCTGCTGTGGTATGGAGAGAGAGGCATCTCAGAGCCAAGTTCCGCAGTCCAGGAGCTCAGGGGTTTTCCCAGTGAGGAAGCAGGCCTCTGTGGGAGTCAGTAATCTGCCACCTCACCCTGGATGCCGCTCTGCCATCACGGCAGATGTCTGGCCATCGCAGAACTTCCCTAAGTCACTGTTCACATGGCTTAGCACTGACCTGTATCGCTGAAGCTGTTTACCCACCCCAGTTAGGTTTCTAAACTGCCACTCACTCACAGATCCGATGGGACCCACCTTGTCAATACACACAGAGAATGGTCCTTCCACTAATATTATTCCCTAGTATGTTAAAGAATTATTACATATTTATATCCCGTGTGTGTGTGTGTGTGTGTGTGTGTGTGTGCGTGCACACATGTACCACCCTGTGGTATGTGGAGGCTACAGGATGATGTTTTAAGTCAGCTCTGCTCTCTCTTTCCACCGTGTGGGTCCAGGGATGAAATTGAGGTGGTCAGGCTCGGAGGTGAGTGCCTTTACCTGCTGAGCCACTTAGCTATTTCTGATGTGCTTTGTAAGATTAAAAAAAAAAAAAAAGCCTAGTAATTATGAGCAGACGGGATGAATCTTATTTACTAGGATGAGGGCTTGGCAGGCAGGCCCCTCCCTGGCCTCCTCTTCTCCCCTCAGCTGCCTCTCCTCTTTCCTGATCCTCCTCCAGGCCCAGGCTCTCTGAGCTCCTGACCCCTTCCTATGGGGCTACCTGAGTGAGTCCTGGGTAAATGTGAACTCTGGTCAGTTGTACGATGTGCACCTGTAGAAAAAAGTTACCTTTGGGTTGAGGTTGCTTTGGAATTTACCTCCTCGAACCTCAGCTCAAGGTCTCAGAATAAATCCTGACTCATACCGGAAGAGAATGTTTATTGGGACTGCTCACTCTTGGGACAACCTACATGAGGCTGATTGTTCTCTGTCTCTGGACTGACCCCTGAGACACACCGGGTGCACTCTTTGAAACTGTTATGAACACTGAGCACTTGATCTTAAGGGAAATGCAGAGCTAGTTCAAAGAGCTTCTGGTCATAGCATAATCATCAACTGGTTAATACATAATCATTTCTACTGGCAGTTTCTGTTTTAAAAATATCATATGCGTAATATGCATACACTCACATACACACAACTTGTTTCATTGAAATGGAACTCATAGTTAATAGCACTACGCAAAATGTCTGAGCAAAGTTGATCCAACTCACTGGTTTGTCTGTAGGGTACACATGGTCTTCTTGAGTTTAGAAGTAGTAACTAGTGTCTAAACATCACACCAACAAAACCACATAAATGTGAAAAGGTCCATACTGACTTTTAAAACACTGGTTGGGTGTGCATGAGAACTGAGAAGAAAGTAGGGCATCTCTTTACTTGACCTCAGATACTAGTGTGCAAGTGAGTGCTACAGTGTGGCCCATACTGAGCATGTCCTCAAGCGGCCAGCAAAGCACAGTAATGATCTGTAGCTTACCAGTAAATGTTGGTGAGCAGGCAAATTCACAAATATGGAATCCACGAATAGTGATAATAGACTATACCTTATTTTAAAGGTTATGCCTGAAAAATCAATTAAAGGTAATAACCTCAAAGATGATGAATGAGGCTCATCTGGCCTGGCTTAGTGCTGTATACCTGTAACTCCAGCACACAGGAGGCTGAGAATGGAAGATTATTGAGTAAGAAGCCAACCTGAGCTACAGTGTAAAATCCAGTCTCAATAAATAAACACAGAGATCAATAAATGATGAAAGGATCATTCGTGTTTACTACAGCAACTGAGGTCTTTTTCGGTAGTGTCCAGCTGGATGTCAGCAGGTCATGGGTTACGTGTGTGGCTCATACTTTCTCTTGGGCCCCTTTGCCTACAAAGCTACTTTGCCATTCCACAGCTCCTCAACCACGCACGTTCTGCTCTCATTCTCCCAGCTTCTCTGAATGCTCAGAGGCCAAGAGTGGAATCCAAGGTGCCAGCTCCCTGGAACCAGGGCTTCCCAGGGAGGGAGCCTGCCGGACTACCTCTTTCTAGGTAAACTTCTCTCCTTCCTGCAGAGGGTGCAGAGCTGCCAGAGCCTGAGCTCATGGTGGGAAGGACCTTTTTAATGCGATGCTCAGGACCTCCTTTTCTTGTGGAGGGAAAATGAAGCTCATGGTACCAGCGCTGCTCTCACTGGGCTAGAGTAGGCACGACGTCTTGGAGAGCTCACAAGCTGTAAATAAAATTAAGATTATTTCAGCACAGGGAGCCCTTCGCTTCATTTTCTTCTTATCTCTCTGTTCCCAGATTTTCACCCATATAAAAATAGCAACACACTAGTCATCCCGTAAAATTATTGGGGAATGTTCTAGCAAAAGCCAAGTAAACATGTATACACTTTGTGGTTTCTGGAGCACTGTCTCTTCTTGTGCCCATAAGTGATAAATAATTTCCAGGTCTTGATTTATTTATTTTTCTTTATCACAAACAAAGTTTGTAACGTGGTTCTCTTTTGACAGACATATTTCATAAAACAATAATTCATACGAAACATCGTCAGCAATAAGCAGCCGGTAAGCACTTCCAGCGTCGCCGCCGCAGCAGATGGAGGGGTGTGACTGCTGCACCCTTGAAGAAGCCAGCATACTCTCTGTAAAGTTACACAGGCTTCTCCTGTTTTTAAAGCAAAGTATTTGTTGCCTGGCAATCTCCTGGTACCCCAGAAGGCAAGCCTATCATCTCAGGTGTTGCCTTTGGGTAGTTTGGAGCTCTGTGGAAGGCACTAAGGAAATCAAGCCAACTTGGGTTTGAATCTCAAGTTCCACATTCGAGTTCTGTGTTTAGTTATGATCAGTGGTGCCGCCTTTTGGAGTTTTAGCTTCCTCCTGTCAAATGGCGGCAACTGCCTCTCCTGGGCTTTTGTGAGGACTGGATCCAGTCTTTTATGGAAAAGCTTTGATCCTAGGGTCCAGATGCATGCGAGATGACCTTGTAGGTTCCCTTCGACGTGTTCACAGTGGGAAGGCTCCCAGGGAATGGTTCCCATAGCCAGATTTACTCCTAGACATCTGTATGGCTATTTATTTGGGGGTCCCTTTTGTTTTGGAGGGGGTCTTTTTTTTGCAACACAATAATTTGTATCTTCTGAATCTCTCGTCTACTCCGTACAAATTCTTTCCAAAAATACAGAAGCCATTGCTTGCATTAACACTCAGCTGGAAGTTCATCATTTAGTACAGTGATGTATCTCTGTAAATTAAGGTACAAATTTTAATTACATGTTTTTTCATAATATTTTGTTGCTTATTTGGAAATTTCACATCACGAACCCCAAGCACCCTCACTTCCCAGGCCTTCCAGATGCGCCCCCAACCCCACCTTTGGTATCCCTTCTTCCAGAAAAAGAAAAGAAAAAGAAAAAACAAAACAAAACAAACCAAAAAAAAAAAAAACCTAGTGTTATGTTGCCCATGTGCTCACTGGCGCATGCTGAAACTCCTGGTGGCCATCCCCTTAGAGAAAACTGAGTCCTCCAGCATAGCTGTCCTCTGAGAGGCTCCACCTGGCAACAGATTGAAACAGATGCTGATGCTCACAGGGAGAGACGTGGGACTGGGAGGAGGGGAGGGAGGGGGCTATGACCCAGGTGTACATTGAATAAATTAATTAATTAATTAGAGAGAAAGACAGCTGAGTCAGTCCCGACTTGCACTCCCCTATGGTTGGCTTTTACTCTGAAGCTGACACAACCTAAAGTCACCTCAGTTGAAGACTGACTCCATCAGGCTGGCCTGTGGCCATGTTGTCTGTGACAGTCCGTCTTGATGGATGAATGATGTAAGAGGGTCTAGACCACTATGGATAGCACACTGCCTAGGCAGTTTGGCCTGGCCTGTCTAAAAAAACCAAAAATCAAAAAATAAAAACAAACAAACAAACAAACATACCCAGTGAGTGAGTCGGTAAGAAGCCTCCTGCAGGCTTCCAAGTTCCTGCCTTGAGTTCCCGTCCTTACTTCCCTCAGTGATGAGAGTGTAACCCTGAAGTAGGAACTGAAACAAAGCCTTTCTCCTTCTACTTGCTTTTCGTTGTGATATTTATGGAGGCAACAGATAGCAAACTGGAATACATGTTAATGTGTGGTTCTTCATTGCTGAAGAACAAAGGTGATATAATTCCTACTGTCTTCGTTACTCGTCTCACTCCGGTGATAACGTGCAGGATGACAGCAACCTCAGCAAGGGAGGGAGGGTTTATTCTGGCTCAGGCCATCACACTGAGGAGCCTGAGGCCGCTGGTCACAGCACACCCACAGTTGGGAGGCTCTGCTTGCTTTCTCCCTGTTACTCAGCCCAGGATCCTAAGCCACGGAGTCACTTACATCTCAGTTATATCCCTCTGTGCCTGCCTCTCACACATGCCCACACACACCTCTTTCCGTTGTGATTCAAAACCTCATCAAGTTGACAATCAAAACTAATCGTCATTACACGTACTTCCCATCCTGAGGGAGCTTCCGGCTTAGCAAACTTAACCAAAAGAGGAGGCTGTTGCCATTGCAAACGGGGTCTGATTTTATTCACAAAGAAATATTCTCCACAAAGCCGATTCTAGAGCATTTCATTTCATAACCCTTTCTCCAGAGGTTGTGTCGTGACATCGAAGCTATGTGGTACATTTGTTTTCCCACAGAGGCTGTTTTTTGTTTTGTTTTGTTTTGTTTGAAAATCTACTGAGTTCTGCCAGAAGAAACTCTTGACACGTTGTAAGTTTAATTATGTTCAATTCATTAACACAATTAGAGCTGTGAACAAATCTATTGACACAGCCAGAATCACTTAGTAACAGACATTAAGTCATAGATTAAAAAATTCGTTCTTACAGGCCTCCAAACTCTGGAAAGGAGAGCTGGGAACTGCCTCCAGCTCTTGGATGCACTTGAGGGACCTGAACAGAGGTTGGCCCCCCATTCCTTATGGGTTCATGACTTAGAAATGGTTCTTATGGTCTTTGGAGGATAAACCGAATCTTCTTGAAATACCACTCTTCATCTTAACATGGGGAGGTGGGGGTTGATGCGTGTCTGTTTTATTTTAGCTGAGCTGAGCTGGACATCCTCACAGAGACGAGATGAGGCTCTTGCTTTTCTAGCAAAGAGCAGCGGGGCATGGCAGAATGAGAGCCTTGGACCAGCTGCCCTTCCCTTTGAATTGCTTCTTCCGGAGTGAAGGGCTCTTCTGCTTCTGGGGCTGTTTTGCCTGAACAAATGGGGTGGAAACCCGGAACACCTATGTGCATGAGCCATTCCCCAGGAGGACTCGCAGGATCAGAAATACGCCGATGATTCTTCTTTTTCATAAAAGTGAATCCTTGGGTATGATGGTACTCTCCTGTAATCCCAGCTCTTGGGAGGTGAAGGCGGGAAGAGCAGGGGTTCAAATCCAACCTCTGGCTACATAGTAAACTGGGCCCATGAGACCCTGCCTCCAAAAAACAAACAAACAACAACAAAAAACCAAAAGCAAACATAAAAACTAAATCCTTCTCTGGGCACAGAATTTAATTTCAAGATTTGTCTGTTTTCATTTGTATATATGTATGAATGTATGTATCTCTGTGAGTGTATGTACACGTATACACACACACACATACACACACACACACACACACACACACACACAGAGTCTTCACATTCTTCTGAAAACCAGAGTGTATCAGGTATCCTGTATCACTCTAATTAATCCTTTGTGACAGGGTCTTTCCCTGAATCCTGGGCTCAAGTTTTCTTAGGCTAGAAGCCAGCAAGTCTTAGGAATCTTCCTGCATCTGCCTTGGAGCAAGGGTGACAGGCATGTGCTGGAGGGGGCATCTGACTGTTAGATGGGTGCTCATATCCAAACCTTCTTCCTCATAACTACATACCAACTGCCTTCGGCTCAGCCATCTTGCCAGCACCAACAGGCACAGGATTTTTTTCAATAAAGTTTCAGGTTATGTTTTTGTTAACAAGTTAATTAAAAACATACTTCCATCACATAGTTTGCTAAGTCTCCATCCCGATGTGTGCACTCCTTGGGACAGTTGGTTGAGATGTTGCTGCAGGAAGCCGGACTCATAAAAGGTTCCACACATATCTTTGATGACTTTGTCTACCTGAGTGCACCTATATTTTCCAATTGTGGGGTCATTTATGACACTATGAAGTACTGCAGTGTGCAGATTCTTAGGTAATCTGCCTGGGTTTGCATCCTACACTCTTCTAACCCGATCGGCTGGTCTGACCTAGGATGTGCTTTCAATGTTTCAGTGCCTTTGCTGTAGCTGTTTCTTAGGAATTAAAACACTCTCTCTTGGAGGGAAGTGGAAGCTCAGATTTAGAAGGTCCACAGCGTCCCACCCAGAGCCTGTATAAGAAGCAAACTCCTGAGAGGCATCAGCCCCACTGTTTACAGAGGGCAGAGAGCTCCTGGGGAGACTGAGCTCTGGTGAACCCCACCCCAGCTGGCGTGGGCAGTCCACTGGTGGAGCGGCAGCAGTCCTCTGTGCTTCTGGAAGTGGCCTAGTAGACTCACTGGGTCACCGAGCAAGACTTGGATGGGGATATTCTCTTTGATCTGCCACTGTCCCTGTCCAAGATGAATGGACTTTTTGTTCTTGGCTTCCCACGGAAAGTCACAGGCTCCCTTTCTGTACCTTAAAAAAAAAAAAAAAAGACCAACATAGGACTGAGGTCACAGCTCCAGGTTAGAGTACCTGCCTAGCATGTGTGAGGATTGAGGTTCAATCCTCTTCATGTAAATAATATGTAAATAAATACCCAGATAATTGTATCTCTTGTGGATAGTTACATTTAAGAAACTGTAGTAGCAACCCTCAGCATCTCAGCTGGTGCTCACACAAAAGGCCCAGTCATCACCGACACAGCCTGCCATCAACTCTGTCTCTCCCATGGACTAATTTGTCTCTTCCCCATACCTCCAAGAACCTTGTGTCTCCTGTCACTTCCCAAATGGTCTCTGTCATTTGTCAGATAAGTTACTTTCATGTACAACAAGCTTGCCATCTTTGCAGCATGAGAGATTTTTACATGGAACATTATCTGGATTTCGTTTTGCCTTCAGCATGGTCTTACAACGGTCACCTGAACTGCAGTGTGGCTCAGTGAGGCGCAGAGACACAGGAATCCGGATGGAATGCAGATATGCAGTCCTGGAAATGTATAGGCATGGTGGGAAAGTGAACCCAGACACTTAGTAATGTTGATGCTGATGCTGTGTCTGTAAGGGAATCTGATGTCAAATCCACACAGATGCCCAAGTGGTTAAGACGAGAGTGGTAGGTAGGGTCTCACAAACTGGGAAACAGAGTCTTCCTGAGAAAAAAAGTCAGCTGCCAGGCCCCATGCTGAGGATCTGTGGATCCCAGCAGAACCTGAGCGGGACTGGTGACAGTAAGTGAGGCAGACAGCACCTGTATTTCAGGACCAGACAGGTGCCATCATCCTAGAGAAAATTCAAGGGAGATCAATAAAAATGATTAAGGGACTCACAGAATTGATTTTTGAGAAAAGATTAAGAAAAATAAATGTGCAGCTTGACACATAGCCCAGGAGGAATATGATAACTGGGTGGTCCATTGATGCATAAGCTGCTGACAAAAAGACATTCGCCAGGCATGTGGAGACAAATTCCCTAGCAAGGTACCTGGGGACAGAGTTTCCCCGAGAAGTGGCAGAAACCCTGTCCCAGAAGCAGCAGGGACCCCGATGGACAGATGTTTCCTGAACTTTGCTGGCAGGACACAAAAATGAACAAGACCATTGCATATTTTTAATGTGATGTTTTTTTCTAAGTTCCCAGGAGGATGGGAATGCATGATAGCAGACTTACAACGTCAACCAAGCTCCTCTCTTTAGATTGGCGATACTGTAGAGCTGATGAACCACTTTTAAGGCCACATCACTGAACTCAAGGAAAGGAGAAGAACCATTGGATCCAAATAGATACATCCCTCCATGTCCTAAGAATAAATGGGTAAATCATATATATTTAAACATACACATATTATAAACAAGTATATATGTAACAGACGTCTACATTTCCAAAGTGGGTTGGGAGATGCCAGAGCTCGTTGGTGAGTTACCTCTGCCCTTTGTTCCGGCAGTTTTCAGAAACAGCTCCTAAGCCAAGTGTGAATCATCTTTTTCTGGCACTGCAAAAGCCATTTCAGCTAAGCTACACTTCAGGGTCATTACTCTTAAGGCTTCATTATGGGACATCAGAGGAAATGACATAATCCAACTCCATTCACAAAGAGTGCCAAGCGGAGGAAGCTTATGGCTGCATCACACCTTCTGTATATTCTTTAAAAGTCACAGAACTTTGCAGTACAGTCCCTTAGGAAGAGGGTTTCTCTATGACAAGTGGGAGCAAATGACTGGAATTATGCCCTTTGGGTCTGAAATGTCCTTCACATATTTATTGCAATAATGAATGTACAGAATACATTTATTGCTATGCCACATATTTACCTATATAACAAAAATGTTGAATATTTTGCAGCCATTTTGCACAACTTCCTTGTAGTGCAGGGGACCTTTTCATAGCCACCATGACTGTGGAAAAGTGCCAGGCAGACCTATGTATTTTCCAGAGCCTCATATTCACTGGGTGATCTGACTGAGACTTACTTCCCACATTATTGAAAGGATGCAGGGGGCTAACGGGCCACCTTTTTGCTGCTTGAGGACTGAAGAAAAATTGGATTTTCCTCTCAAGTGAACTGTGTGTTAGATACTACAGTCTTTCGAGCAGCCTGCAGATGGCAGCTTCCCCAAGTGGAAAAAGACTGGACCAAGTTGTCTCGATCGTTGGTGACGAATTAGCACTGGACACATGTTGGTGTTCACAGATTTGTCTTCCTTTCGACTCTTTCTTTTTTGTATGTAATATGTGGCTGCTTTCCTCTGCCCTGAAAATGCTCATATTTGCTACTGAGTCACTGTGGAGAAGAAATTCTGGAACGGGAACAACTGACAGGAAGAAGGACTCGTTTGGGCTCATGGTTTAAAGGGATTCAGGTGTCATGTCAGGGAAAGCATGGCAGCAGGTACCACCATGGCTGCAGGAGCAGGTGGCTCCTCCCCTCATGTCTCAACAAGGACACTGCCCAGTCTGGTGTAACTTCTCCAAAGTTATTTAATTTGCCTTCTTTTTCCTCTCCCTTCATTTAGCCGTGCACTCCTGACATAGTTAAACATGGTCCTCATTCTATCCTAGTGTTCTCAGCATCTTGACTTAATAAGTCAAGGAAGATCTCCTCCCTTCTATAATGTAGTTTTGAGGGTCTTGACAACTCCATAGTATGCCTTTCCAAATAGCACCATACGAGAGAGGCTCACTGCTCTACAAGTCCCCTCAGGTCCCTCATCCCCTGAAATCCTTAATCTTTTTTATTCTTAAATTTTCCCCTTCTTGTGATATAAGATGACATCAATTATACACTGCAATAACTTTTCATTATTCCTTCTTTTCCTTAGACAAATAGTTAAGATTTCTTTCATTTCCTGAATCAATTAGCTCATCTTTCTTGTAAATATTCCATTACAACAATGCAACATTACTAACTTACAAAAGTTAGTTCTGTTAGGTGTTCATAGGTAACAGGGAAGCAGTTTATAAATCACTTGGGTGGACTTCTACGAGTGGAATTCTTGGGTTAACTTTGTGAGACGCTGTCAGCCTGTTTGTCACAGAAACCATACCATGTCAGCGTCTCCACCAGGAGGGCAGGAGGGTGCCTGTTGCCGGCAACCTTGGCAGCACTGGGTCCTGCCAGTCTTTATGACTTTAATAATGCTGGTAGCCATGTTAGCATCCTCGTGGTTTGAATGCCACTTATTGATGATACTTGCATTCATGGCAAATGCCTTGTCA
Organism: Acomys russatus; assembly: GCF_903995435.1. NCBI lineage: Eukaryota > Metazoa > Chordata > Mammalia > Rodentia > Muridae > Acomys > Acomys russatus. The sequence goes on from NC_067142.1 coordinate 81,109,902, forward strand.
CATGTCCATTTGCCATCAGATGACATCATTGGGAAACTCTACTATGAATATGTGTGTCACCATTTTTATATCTTACAGTTTTTCTTATAAAATTCATTTCAGTTTTGTTCTTGCTCAGCAGCTTCTTTTCATCTCATTACAAATGTTTTCACATCCATCCATTGTTGGGAGAAACAGGAAAATTTATCCTCAGTCATAGTAGTTTAGTTATAAAGAAAACTTGGTACCCTGCTTCTACCAATAAACGTTCTTGGAAAGGATCTGATGTAATTTCCTTCCCCACTTGTGACTTTCACACCTCAGATTCACATCAGTAAACACATGTCTGTGAGTGGCAGAGACTTGGGTTGCAGATGCATTTTAGTGAGCATAGAGCTTGCAAATTTTGAGGACAAACCTCACGCTGATGGTTTGGGAATCCAGCTCAAGGAGAAGCAGCTATGAACTAGTTCCTAGAGCCAAACCTCAAACTAGGATAGAGGGAGCAAGAGAGGGAGGGAGTCAAGAAGGAGGGAAAGAAAATGAGCTTTGAAAAAAATCTCAGGCAAAGTATTACATGGAAAGGGCGCTTTGTCCTGAGAAAATCATCACTCTAGAGAGCCAGACAGTGTGGTGGGATTACATCAGCCTCCTCAAGGTGCTCCTCCTGTCCTCATCCTCTTGACAACACTAGAGAGGGGAGGATGGGCAGCACATACCTGGCTCCTTGGCAACACCTTCATGCCTCATGCCTGCCTTCCAGTGTTCTTACTGTTGGCATATTGGTGAACCAAACAATCTACTGCCTTTCAATGTGTATCAGTCAGGATTTTGTGGTTGTGACCAAACACCAGAGAGACAACACGGGGAGGATTTATTTTGGCTACTAGTTTCAGACTATTATGATGGGGGAAAGTATCATGAAGAAGAACAGCTCACATCACGGTGGCCAGGAAAAGTAAAGATGGTGGGAGGGCAAGGGAGACAGACAGACAGACAGACAGACAGACAGACAGACAGACAGACAGAGTGTGCATATCTATGCTGACAGGCTTTGCCCTTCTCCCCTTTCATTCTATTTAGTCCTTCAGCCTTTGAGATGGCACTGCCCACATTCGGGGAAGGTCTTCTATTCCTAATCTTTTCTGGAAACACTGCCACAGATGTCCCTCAAGTTGCCTGCTTCCCTGATCTCCTTGACATCTCTCAAGCCAATCACAATGCCCAGGTTACACATCACAGGCTCACCTCTCAGTAGCTCGATGCCCAAACAATCTCCTGAGGCTGCATTCCACTTCCACTCCCCAAAGGCTTGTGTCTATTTACTAAAGCAAAATGCACGAAGTCCAAGGCAACCTCTTGGCTGTGAGCCTCTATAAAAATAATACATTTCAAACTCCCAAGACACAATTGCACAGAGCAAGCGTTTTAAAGGGAAGTAATGGGGCTATAGAAAGCAGGGATGAGACCAAAGTCAGATCAAACCACAAGGCAAAATTATATCCTGTAGCTCCACCTGTGGGGCCAGCACAAATGATGGCACCTGTGGGCTCTGAGAGGCATGAATAATCCTGCCCTTAGGCTTCCTCACTAGTCATTCTACGCGCTCCCGCCTCACTTCCCACAGCTTCCTTCTGCACATGATCCATGTTCCTGGCATTTCAATTTTCCTGGTATCTCCACTAGAACTTAAACTCACAATCTTAGCCCTTTCTGGGGCTGCCTGAAGGGACTCCAGCCTTGCTGCACACTGTCTGGCATCCAAGGGTTTTCTATGAAAAAGTGGTGGGAACTTTCAGGACCCCACAGCTCTTCTGCATTATAGCAAAGCCAGCACTGCACCTGCAGTGTGAGCCATGGCTAGCCCTCTTTAGACCATGGTAGAGGCAGCCGCATGGGTATATGTCACTGAGCACAGTGAAATGAGCTTGAGGTGCACACAGCGATCCAACAGTGATGTCTTCTCAAGAGTCTCTTAAAGTCAGTTCCAATTTCACTTCCCTCCACCAATAATGAACCATCTTGCTGATTGCTGAGATGCCAAGAGCTGTCTTCCTGCACTCTTACTGCATTCTGTCTTGATGTCTGAACTTCAACAGAACTTCCACAAGCTGGCTTTACAGCCTTCTGTGGCTTCTCTCACCTACCTTCTGAAACTCTTCAAATTCTCATAAATGAGCTTCAGGATTTAGGAAACCCCATGACAAAGCCTAGTCACAGCAATGAACCCATGGCTTGCTACAAATTCCCTGGGTCGGTCAGCTTTTCGTTGCTGTGATGACAACCTGGGAGAAGTCACTCAATGGCAGAAGGATTCATGCTGCTCAGGGTTCAGTCTATCAGGGCAGGGGGGCTGCAGTGAAGCGGAGCGGTGAGCAGCATGGCCACTCAGAAGCAGAGAGTGGGCGTATGACAGCACGTGTGGGCTGCGTATTCTTTCCTCTTGTAGTACAACCAGGTTCCAGTGTACGGGATGTTGGTGCTTATATTCATGGTGAGTCTTAGATTATCTGTGCAATAGGACAGAAGTCCTATTTTTTATTGAAGCCATTTTCTATTGAAGGCTATAAACCTAATGTGTAATTTGCAACACAAGACAGTAATCTTGCCTGGACACCTAGAGTTCTGCTCTCCTGATCTCCTAGACATGTTTCAATCCAGTCAAATTTTCAGTCAAGACCATCTGCTATAGCATCTCCACCATCACTATAGCATCCCCACCATCCACTATAGCATCCCCACCATCCACTATAGCATCCCCACCATCCACTATAGCATCCCCACCATCCACTAGAGCATCCCCACCATCCACTATAGCATCCCCACCATCCACTATAGCATCCCCACCATCACTATAGCATCCCCACCATCCACTATAGCATCCCCACCATCCACTATAGCATCCCCACCATCCACTAGAGCATCCCCACCATCCACTATAGCATCCCCACCATCCATTAGAGCATCCCCACCATCCACTATAGCATCCCCACCATCCACTAGAGCATCCCCACCATCCACTAGAGCATCCCCACCATCCACTATAGCATCCCCACCATCACTATAGCATCCCCACCATCCACTATAGCATCCCCACCATCCACTAGAGCATCCCCACCATCCACTAGAGCATCCCCACCATCCGCTAGAGCATCCCCACCATCCACTAGAGCATCCCCACCATCCACTATAGCATCCCCACCATCTGCTATAACATCCCCACCATCCACTATAGCATCCCCACCATCCACTATAGCATCCCCACCATCCACTAGAGCATCCCCACCATCCGCTAGAGCATCCCCACCATCCACTATAGCATCCCCACCATCCACTATAGCATCCCCACCATCCGCTAGAGCATCCCCACCATCCACTATAGCATCCCCACCATCTGCTATAACATCCCCACCATCCACTATAGCATCCCCACCATCCACTATAGCATCCCCACCATCCACTAGAGCATCCCCACCATCCGCTAGAGCATCCCCACCATCCACTATAGCATCCCCACCATCCACTAGAGCATCCCCACCATCCGCTAGAGCATCCCCACCATCCACTATAGCATCCCCACCATCCACTATAGCATCCCCACCATCTGCTATAACATCCCCACCATCCACTAGAGCATCCCCACCATCCACTATAGCATCCCCACCATCTGCTATAACATCCCCACCATCCACTAGAGCATCCCCACCATCCACTATAGCATCCCCACCATCCACTATAGCATCCCCATCATCCACTAGAGCATCCCCATCATCCACTAGAGCATCCCCACCATCCACTATAGCATCCCCACCATTTGCTATGGCATCCCCATCATCCACTATATCATCTCCACCATCCACTATAGCATCCCCACCATCCACTAGAGCATCCCCACCATCCGCTAGAGCATCCCCACCATCTGCTAGAGCATCCCCATCATCCACTAGAGCATCCTCATCATCCACTATAGCATCCCCACCATCCACTAGAGCATCCTCATCATCCACTATAGCATCCCCACCATTTGCTATGGCATCCTCACCATCCACTATATCATCTCCACCATCCGCTAGAGCATCCCCACCATCCACTAGAGCATCCCCACCATCCGCTAGAGCATCCCCATCATCTGCTATGGTATCCCCACCATCCACTATAGCATCCCCACCATCCCCTAGAACATCCCCACCATCCGCTAGAGCATCCCCACCATTTGCTATGGCATCCTCACCATCCACTATATCATCTCCACCATCCGCTAGAGCATCCCCACCATCCACTAGAGCATCCCCACCATCCGCTAGAGCATCCCCATCATCTGCTATGGTATCCCCACCATCCACTAGAGCATCCCCACCATCCCCTAGAACATCCCCACCATCCGCTAGAGCATCCCCACCATCCCACTGAGGGTCCAGGTATCTACACACTCTTTTCCTAACTCCCTGTGTCTAGTTCCAATTCTTCCCTATAGCACTTCTCTCTCCTTGCCACTCTGTATTTACACCAACTGGCTACTAATTGCTAATCTCTGCTCAAGCTTTGCTTAGCTTCATTAGAACATAAGCTCTGGGACCCAGATTTTCTTCTTTCACCTCCACCAAGTTCTGGTTTGTAGAGTAGTTCCTGGTCTAGAGTAGACACAGTAACTACTTTCTGTACATAATAAACCATCTTTTCTAGACAAATTTCACAAAGATTTGGGAGGCATGTCTCTTAACGTTCATATTATAAAGTCTCTCGAATAAATGGGCAGTTATTAAAATGTCTTACAGGCCACATGAGGATCTCCCTTTCATTTGGTTATTTAGTATATGTAGACCAGCAATCCTGAATCAGATCCCTTCAGCTGCAAGATCAGTCACTGTGTTCTGATTATATTCTCCTGCCTCTCTCTTTACAATCAAAAGGACACATGGACATCAAAGCCCATCCCCCCCTTTTTTAAAACTCAGCCTGCCGACAAGTTTACCATCTGGCTGTCTAAGACTTTCAGTGTCCAGATCAACTGTGAGCTTTAGTTAATGTCAAAATTGTTTGGAATAAACTTTTTTAGTGTAGTGTCTAGCAAACAATGCATATTCATACATGCTGATGAGGCAGTAGAAGTGGCATGGCTTCAAAGGCTGAGCAGGACACAGGACTGGAAAACAGACAGTTGACAGCATTTTGCCTCTCTCCATCAGAGATAGAAGCCTCGTGTGCTGGCCATCTTCTTTGTGAAGGCCACATTTCTAACAGAAATTTGCAATGACATTTTGAGCCTTTTTGATTTTTTGCTGGATGGTAATTTTTTATAACCTGAGCTTTTTAGGTTTTTTGTTTTTCATACAACAAAACTGCAAAAAGCAGTACAATATAGGCCAGAAGCACAGCCATATACAGTATGGCACAGTCAGCCAAGAACCACATACTTAATTTTATTTGGGGCCTATAAAAATAACTAGAGTGATTTTCAAAGAATATTAGTAAAATACCTTTGAGGAGTGGTTATCTGGACTTGGAAATCAAAGTTAATTCAGAAAACTTTAAGAGGCCAATTTAAGAACAATGCAAATGATTGTTGCAGTTGGAGAAGAGAGATGAGCTATGCGTGACCTCACACATACTGTCTACCTCAGGGAAACTAGCGAGAGTACACAGTGGCACATTCCAGACTTTTGGACTCAAATCTAGGAAGCAAGATATACAAAATAAGTTACTTCATGTGGCACATAATATGGAAATGTTCAACTCTCCGTGCCCAAATGTGAGATCTTTTCTGGACTCAAATGTCAGCTTAGTTGGGACTCCCAAACAGCGACACCCTCTAAAATCTTAACAAGGGTGTGTGTGTGTGTGTGTGTGTGTGTGTGTGTGTGTGTGTGTTGGGGGGAGTGGGAATCATTTCTCCTTCAGGTCACATGGTATTTTAAATTCTGAAGGGGACCATGACAGTTTTCTCCTCCTTTACCTAGCACTTTATTCTCCTTATAATTTGGTGTGTTCCCAAGAGTGGGGCACAAGATAAATAATATTTGTGATTTCCTTCTCATGTCAGGAGCAGATTGAATGAAGATACTGTCCTGGAGAGGGATTTCTGTCTTCAAAGGAGGAGGGACCCATGAGGGTGGACTTTTTCGTGTTCTCCGTAAGGCTCTCCACAACAGGCCCCTGGGCAACGGCTGTACAGTCCTTGGCCATACCTCGCTAACATCTCATTTAATTGCCTGCCAGTTCTGTATAATGCCGAGTCCTTTAGAGATCTGGGATTAAACACGTCATAGTTGTGAAGCGCGCTGAGAAGTAAATCAATAGTAATAAAGGAGAGCGAACCTTCTAGAACGGAGTGCAGAGACACCAGGGGATGATGGGAGTCTTCTCAGTGTGCTTGGGCACCCAGGGATTGGAAGTAGCATGGTGCATCCAATTCCAGAATGGCCTTGGTTGGTGGGACCCAAGTTCCCTGGCTAGCAGGGACCTTGAACTTTGACCCTCCTGTTTCTACTTCCCAAACACTGGAATTACAGGCATGTGACATTAGGTCTAGCTTCCAAGCATTTTTAATGGTCTGCTTTTGTGTCTTGGACTTTGTTACTTAGCAAAACTCAATGCTAATTTTGCTTATACTAAAAGCATTTCTTCCTTGGCAGGATTCTGTCATTCTTTTTGTTCTGATAATAAATCAGCCTTTCAATTAAATTAATGAGCCTTTTTAGAATTACACAGACTGTGAATGGACACCACAACTTACTTTGCATGATTATTTTTAATAGCACGTCATCCTGTTTATGCAAGAGCAATGATCTCCTCCTGTTAGCTATCTACACCATTCCATACATGCAGTGAACCACAGAGGAAACAGGGGTACAGGTGAGGGGCACTGAGGCTCTGAAAACAAACCTCAAGGTCTAGTTCCCTCTGTGATGAGTATTTTAAAGACAGGGGCTCGGAGTAGGAGCCTCGTGACCTTCATCCCATCAATGATGGCCACAGAGATTAAAACTCCTCTGCAGAAGCCAGCCATACTGCTTGGAAACACAGGGTAACCATCCCCACCTTTCTGCATAAGATTCGACAAAAAGGAATTCTATTGTGAGACTGGGGATGTATGCTGGTGGTAGAGTTGCTTGCTCAGCATACAGGAGGCCCTCAATTGATACTTAGCACCTAAAGAAAAAAATGTGTGTGCTTGGGGGAAGGGGGGAGGACAGAGAAAGAGAGAGAAAATGAGACACAGACAGGCAGACACTCCAAGAAACTTGTCATCGTCTCATAGAGGCCAAGAAGAGTTTAAGCAGATGCTTTTTGATGGGCCCCTTCTATGTCTGTCAGTCACACATCCTTCTGTTCCTCGAGGCTGGCTATCCGTAGTGTCCTGAGATAGCCTTCTCTAGGTCTCTGGGCTTTCATCTTTAAGGTTCTGAAGGTTCCTGGACACACACTTAAAGGAAGTAAAACTGACCTTCTATCTTGCTAACCATCTTGTTAGAAATGGAAACCCCGTGACGGAGACTCTGCCTCCTCCTAGCTGGGCCTTCATCAGGCTTCCTGCTCTCAGGGCAGAGGGCAGCTTTTCTCTGAGAAGAAGATCTCGTTCTCTGGAGGCATGGCAGCTGTGGTTTCCAGGCTCATCTTCACTTCCTGTTGGCAGGTGCCTTCTTCTACAGAGTGCTGGAATTCCTAAGACAACACGTGACTGACTCTCTGCTCCAATATGTCTCATTCACCCCAAAATAGCCCCACTCGAGCTGAAACCTACCTGGAGTGCAAAGCGGCATAGAAACACCCCATCTTCCTGGGTATCTAGAGGGGCTCTAGAGGGGCGGGGTTTTCTGTGGATCCTGTCTAGCTTCTGAGCTAGAGGTAAAAAGAGAAACAGGACCTTGCAGTGATCAACGCTGCGCGCTGCGCCGACTGGCTTTGCTGCAATTCCTGTCTTTCCTTTTAAGACAGAGTTCATAACCCTTGGTAGCTGTTTCAGGCTCTTGTGTTCTCAGCTGGCAAATTGTCCTTAAGTTGAACTTAGTTCTTCTTGTTGCAGTATAAGCGCATCCGCCCCCTCCCCCTCCCCCCTCCCCCGCCACACTTCTTCTAATTTTACACAGCTGCTAAATTCTACTTCTCTAGCAGCAATTAGCCTGAACTAATTTTCACAATTTCCCAAGAGGCACTCATTTCCCTTAGATATGGGTGGGTCTCTAAGCGGGATAAAAGGGACAGAAGCGATGGGAGGATGGCTTAAAAACATCATTAGTCCCTTCAAGCTGAATACAAAGATAAAAAGGACTATTACCTGATAGAAGAAATATACAAAAAAAAGAAAAAAAAAAAGTGTCCTTCCTTTGGATTCTGCATTTTCCTAAAGTGTTGTTGAATTGGAATGGTCTTTACAGCCTACTGAACGTCTGTGTTGCTTAATTAAAAATTGCAATCACCACAGCATTATTTGAAAGCTAGGTAGTATCTTGGTCTTGATTTCACTGTGGTTTCTAGATGGAGACAGCCAAGCAATGTTAAAAAAATGTGGCTTGTGGTGGGGATCTTCGGCCTTGCCAGGCAGCCACAGAGTCTGTGCTGAAATTGTCAGGATAACAAATCACTGTGATCTCTGGTGGAGATGAAGGCTGTGGTCAGGCTCCTGGGCAGTCAGGAATCTACTTACCAAATACTCTACAGAAACTGTAGAGGCCGAGACTTAGACGAGCTTCTCAGGTTGGTTATATGTCTGAAGAGTTGCCATGCACTCACCGCACTCAGAACATTCGAGCTGGATCTCACCTGAAAGCTTCCTTCCTGAGGACTAGTTCCCATAAGACCAGAAGGTATCAGACAAGTGGCCAAAGGGAGAAGCGATTGGGAGTCCCACCCAGCTACGACACCTTTGAATTGCAACAGTGACCGCATGGCAAGATATGTACAAGGGGCAATAGTGGCACTTGGATATTGGTGGTAACCAACAGCTGTCTAATTGGACTTAAGGGACCCCACCCCCGTTGCTCAGGGTTAGTAGTGAGATCCTGGATCTTAGGGGAGAACCTGCTACCCCCACTTTACTAGACCAGCGTAATTCCTAGCTGCACTCTAAACACTTATTCCTGTGCCCGCAAATAAATGTAGCTCTTGACCTTCATCAAAAAAAAAAAAAAACAAAAAAAAAAAAAAACTTCTCTTTGTAGCACGGAAATCATCACTGAAAACCACCCTGGTCAAACTGTAGACAACTGCTTGTTCACAGGGTGCCGAGACCCAACCAATGCACGTACAACAACACTCAGGTACCTAAGGCTCGGGGGACATTACAAAAGAGGGACAAAAAGATGGCAATAGCTAATAGACACCCTCACACAGAAGTGGGGGCGTCTGAAGGAGCTGGTCTAGTAAAGTGGGAGTGGCCGGTTTTCTTTCTCTCTCTGCATGGCTGATTTCAGTCTGAACCTTTCAGCTTTAATAACTGTAAAAACAAACATTCCAGCTTTGCTGAGTTCTGTGAAGTCTGCTGACAAAGTGTGGAGCCTGTAGGTGGTCTTAGGAACCCACAAACACAAATGACTTTTCTGGGTTTATAGCTACTTAGTGGGAGATTTGCACATAGGTAAGCAATTATGTGTTGACTGGTTTGTGCATATAGGCCCATCTTCCAAAGTCTCTGGGGACCTAATATGATAGATGGATCATTAAATGAGTAGAATAATAAAAAAACAACTCTAGAACCTTACTACCAAATATAACACACTTCTCTATATGCAAAGCATTTGCATCAGTGAAACAGATTTTTATACACCCAACTTTCCCAAATATAATGTGATGTTTGAAACCACAATCTTTATCTTTCAGAGTGAAGATGTCTCAACTATCCTCAACATCACTGAATCTTTGTGTAAAACTATCATATGGCCATCTTTGCAGGCAAAGACAACAAAGACCCTGTGTATCGACTTCTGGGACTCAGTTCCTCTCCAAGAAATCAGCCGGGACGAGCAAAATACTACCTATTGTGTCTTGTTTCTTCTGGCTCCAGAGTGTTTGGAGTTGTCTACAACGAGAAGGAAGCCAGAAGTGGCATAGATTCAGTCTCACTCAGAGATAGTTTCAACAATTAGTAAATGGGACCTCATGAGGCTGAGAAGCTTCTGTAAGGCAGGAGACACTGTCAAGAGAACAAAGCGACAGCCTACAGACTGGGAAAAGATCTTCACCAACCCTACATCTGACAAAGGACTAATATCCAAAATATATAAAGAGCTCAATAAATTAAACACCACCAAACCAAATGACCCAATTAAAGAAATGGGGCTCAGAAACAAACAGAGAATTCTCAGCAGAGGAATATCAAATGGCTGAGAAATACTTAAAGATGTTCAACTTCCTTAGTCATCCAAGAAATGCAAATCAAAATGACTCTGAGATTCCATCTTACTCCCATCAGAATGGCTAAGATAAAAAACTCAAGTGATACCATATGCTGGTGAGCATGTGGAGAAAGGGCAACACTCCTTCATTGCTGGTGGGAATGCAAACTTGTACAACCACTTTGGAAATCAATCTGGTGCTTTCTCAGAAAACTGGGAATAAGGCTACCTCAAGACCCAGCTATTCCACTCCTTGGAATATACCCAGAAGATGCTCCAGCACACAACAAGAACATATGCTTAACCATATTCATAGCAGCCTTATTCATAATAGCCAGAACCTGGAAACAGCCTAATTGTCCCTCAGTAGAAGAATGGATAAAGAAACTGTGGTACATTTACACAATGAAATACTACTCAACTATTGCAAACAAGGAGATCCTGAAATTTGCAGGCAAATGCATGGAACTAGAAACGATCATCTTGAGTGAGTTAACCCAGACCCAGAAAGATACACATGGTATATACTCAATTATAATTGGACACTAGGCTGTCAGGGATGTCCCCTGAAAGTCTTCTCTTAGCAGAGATAGTTTCAAAGAAAGATGTCGTTCTGCACCCAGTAGGAGCCTGGGCCTTATCTGGTACTCTCTCAGGAAGCTCAGGCCTCAACAGAAAGGCCACCAAACCAGAAGTGCACGCTCCTCCACCGATGATCAGGGCTATGTTGGTTTCCAGTGGAAAAGGGTGAAGCAGGGGTCATAGGTCTGCCTCTCCCAAGAACTCCAGGGCAGAGAAGGATGGAACATGGAACCAAGATCTGGGCCAGAAGATCTCCAGTTCACATGGAGGTGCAAGAGAAAAGATTTTTCTGCAATAAGCATTGCTGTTCTTTTAGCTGGGCTGCCGGCACCAGGCCAGTTAGCGCAAGGAGCTTGGGGCTCTGAAACCCGAGCCAGGTGGCAATGAGGAGGGCCCAGCCTGGGTGAGCTGGTGGTTGCTGAGAGGCAGTGGTGGGAGCCTGGTTTGGTTTGGGTGCACAGAATGGCTGCTTCAGGAACAGCTGGCTACTGGCCATCAGAGATGGGCCCTGCAGTGGGCAGAGTGGCAGGAGAAAGACGGTGGCAGCGATCCACACCGGTGAATGGCTGAAGCCTGGGAGTTCTAAAGACCAAAGTGTTACAGCCTTTCAGTTAAGCCACCATGCTAACAGCAGAAGCTGCAGGGAAATGTCTGTGTCTGGTCAGTTCATGGGCAGAATGCAGGTCCAGTGGTTGCTCCATGGCAGTCAGGGACTCGAAGGCTTCAGCAGTGACCAAGGCGGCTGCAGGCAGCCAATGGGGGAAGGAAGGAGGTCCAGCAATGAGTTCTGTGGGGAGGAGGGGAGCCCTTCTTTCCCCCAGAATAAATGGCGAGGCTCAGACTGTCATGGTGGAAGAATGGAGTGAGAGAGTGAGAGTTTATATCATGAATCAGGGACATAAACCTTGGGCAGTGGGAGGGGCGAATGTGTTTGATTCAACGGGGCATGGAGTGCCAGAGATACTCCATTTACATGCAGTAGCATAGTCCGCAATACTAAATTATCCTATGGGCAGCTGAGGGTGGGGGGAAAACTCCTGGTACGGTTAGAGGTATGTAAAAAGGGCATTGGTTGAAAGCCATCAAGGCATCTCATGAGCATGGAAAAGGTATTTTCAGGAATCCCCAGGTGCACACTGAACTGGGTCCTTATCAGGGAAAGTGACACTCCTTAGAGAATCTGGGATTTCCCCATATCAGGCAGAAAGGAGGGAACCAAGCTGGGGTAAGGAGTCTGTCATTTCAGCACTGAGCTCAGGGGCTATCCAGTAGTGCCAGACTTTGACCTTGGCAGCAGGGTCCAATATCATGGGTTGGGAAATTTGAATGAGAACAGTTGGGAGACATGTTGGGCAGATTCACCTGCAGGTCGTAAATAGAAAAAAAATATCAGTTGACTGTCAAAATTTAAGTATTTCCAAGGCCTGGTGGTGGAGTAATCCAAGTGTACATGCCTGAGAGGATGTCAGAGATAAAAATCATCAGACATACCTGAGCTATGTTGACTACTTTCCCATTGCTGTGAAGAAGTACCTGACAGAAAGCAACCTGAAGGAAGAAGGGTTTACGTGAGCTCCTGATATTGAGCATTTCCTGCCACAGTGGGCATGCCGAAACTGTGCACACTGCAACTGCATTCTGGGTGCAGAAACAGGTGAGTGCTGAGCTCACTTTTGCCTCTCCCTTTTTATTCAGCACAGCTGGCGTGTGGAACTACCCACATCGAGGAGGGATTGTAGCTCAGGTAAACCTCTCCGGAATCACCGTCACAGACAGTCTCCCAGGTGATTCCAAACACAGGGAAATTGATGATGAGGATCAGCCAGCACTAAGAGGTGCTGCCAGTCACTAGTTCATCTGCTCCCCTCTCTGCCCAAGCTCTATGGGTCCCTTCAGTCCCAGGTTTGTGCACTCATGCCTTTGTCAGCAGCCATGTTAATTCTTGTCAGTAGAGGCAGTAGAGAGACCTTGCAGAGAGGAAGGGCATCTCCTGGTGCAAGCCTGTGTGTAGACAGGCTCTTACAATGCAGCTGCAGCCGTTTTCTCTACATCCCCTTGGCGCAGAGTGTCTCTGGTGGGACTCCATTCATGAGCAGCTTCTCCCAGAACTCTGAAACATGGCACTACAGCAGGTTCTGACAGTGCAGCGTCACTCAGTGAGTCAGGGCCTGGCCTCTCCTTCTCTGTGGGATGGGAAGTCTTCCCCAGATGTCCCACCTGGGTCCTGCTCCTTCTGGCTTCTGCTCTGGTGTTCTGCACACTTTTCTAGACTTCTTACTGGCCAGCCTCTCAGCACACCAATTTTAGTTATAGTTCTTAATTCCTTAAACTCTCTGCATTTGAATTGCTGTGTAGTGTGTACCACTTGGGCCCTGGTTAATGTAGTCTGACGTCTGTGAGCCCTTGCAAAGTAATCTACCAGTGAATTAGAACTCAAAGAATCACCTTTGCTTTCTATTATGAAATAAAGCTGCCTGTGACCTATAATTTTCCCTTATGCAAATCTACGTAAGAGTTAGGAAAAATTATCTACAATAAGATATAGTAACTGTTGTTACTTTTCTTTTGAAAAAACATGAAAATCAATGTATTTGAAGCATCACTTGAACATATCCAGACCCAGAAAGACTCAGAACTTTTGGCCTGGGTAAAGGGCAAGTCGACGATTTTAAGAACTTTTCTGGGGAGGTGAATTGGCACATAGGTGAACAGTCCCTGATTGTCTCTGGAATGGGCCAAAGGACAGAAGACAGCTATGACAAAGCCTGTCTGGGTGCACGGCCATTCTTTAGTCCTCTTTGCTGAGACAGGGCCAATGGAATCTCAGGGGCGGGGATCAAAGTTAATTGTTCCTCGCTGGTGGGCCGTTTTCAGGGAGATAAGAGATTACAGAGAAAAATCCCTTCCTGTCTCAGAAGGAGAAACAGGAGCAGGTCCAGGGGGCTTTGATTCTGAGGCCTTGCAGCTCTTTTGCCTCAAAGAGCTGGGCATATCAAAGCTGAGCCTTGACGTGTAAAGTTCTACTTTTGAGGACAGAGCAGATCCACTGGAAGCATCAGTACCATGTGCTGTTCAAAAGCTCCTCAGATCCATGGCTTTCCAGAGCACCGCGTCAAAGCCAAAGGAGTTCCCTGGGCTAGCGAGTTTGGGGAGCACTACACGAAAAGGCACAGGACAGCTGTGGGACATGAGCTTATCCCTCCTTTCCCCATCTGGTCATTCTCATCTCCCCAGATGGGATGAGGCTTCTGGCAAGACTTCTCCCTGCCCATGTCTGAAGAGAGTGCCACACACCTGCTTCCAGCAACTCTGAGATAAGATGATGCCAGTGTCTAAATTCAGCACCTCAAAGTCCAGTCACAGCAGGAAGATTAGCAACGTGAAGACCTCCTTCCTTGTCATTAGCATGAAGGTCTGCAAATGAGGGAATGAACATGTGAGCCTCATCACAGCTTCCTACCCTGGAGGCAACTGAGGCTGCCCTCACACCCATGGTCTTCCTGCCTCTACTTTCCTAGTGCTGAGATTATAGACATGTGCAACCACACATCTGACATAATCACATCTAGTATTAGTGGGACAGAATCTCCAGAATTCCCCCCAGGTTCTAGGAACACTCTCTCCACATTTGTTTAGTAAATTAAAATTTAGATGACAAAATATGGCTCATGTACATATTGAGGACAAGACCTAAAAGGAGTGAGAAAAGTTGAACAGCAGCCCAGAATTCTGTGTTAAAGTAAAAAATGGTTCAGGACTAATTCACAATTTTGGAGATATGATACACTGTATACTTTTTTCTGTTAAAGTTTTTAATTATGTGTAAGTCTGTCTGAGTGCGAGCACGTGCACAGATGCACATGAGTATGAGAGCCCATGGAGGCCAGCGGTGAGGAATTTCCCTGGAGCTGGAACACAAGTCACTGTGAGCTGCCCAGTGTGACCCCTTTGGAAGAGGAGTGTGCCCTCTTAGCCACTAAGCCATGTCTCCAGCCCCCATCATCTACTTTTAAAAATTATTATATACCTGCATTGAGATTTAGATTCCTAGTTGACAACTGCAAATTGGAAGCAGGCAATGGTTATTTGGTCATCTACTCTAAAATATATTCTTGTTTAAGCTTTCTTGTCCTGAGAGTAGTGGAGACACACGTGTCTTTTGCTCAGAGGTAGGTCCACAGTGCTACCTCTCATGCCACTCTCTCACCAAGCATCCCAGATGGTTCCATTTTCAGAAGTCCACATTAATAAAACATCTGCTTGCTTTCAAGAATTTTGTAAGAAGTTTGGATGCCAATCCATCTGGTCATGCCTACACAGACCTAGAAGGTCAGACAGAAATGTGGTAGTGGGAAGACTGTGCAATGAGGAAGAAGTCCACACCAACCAATCCTGATGTGTCAAGCTAGTGCAACAAGATGGCCAAGACAGATGTGAACAGCATACGGGGCAGTCTTTCACTCATGAACACAATCTATCAGCAGAAGTTTGTGTTATCAGCTAGTTACTTAGAATAAATTACATCCTGTATTTGCTGATCCCTCTCTATGTTGGTGGCAAGAAATTATTTAAAAGAATTACATTAATAATTAGTTGGTAAAACCCAGACCTCTAGGCCCTGTCTCTCCTTTCACAACTGCTGCAAGACACTGTGACGTAACTACCACACCTCCACTTCAGAGTGAACGCATATCAGGGCAAATCATCTTCCTTCCATCTCCAGGCATGCTAAGACTTACCCCAAACCTAGGTTCAGTTACTCAGCAGTATCTGTCTGAGGTGCTGACTCATTTTCCTCCAAAACGTTCTCGTATTCACCACTAGTCTTCCTAGAGTTCATTTGTAGAACAATATTGTTGCCAAAGAAAATCAGTGAAACATGGTTCCCCATTTAAAAAGATTTTATCTTTTGTTTTTAAGTGTGTGTGTGTGTGTGTGTGTGTGTGGAGAGAGAGAGAGAGAGAGAGAGAGAGAGAGAGAGAGAGAGAGAGAAAGAGAGAGAGCGCACCTGTATCTATGAAAGCTAACCTAACAGGCAGCACGGGATCCTATGGAGATGGTGTTGTGAGCCACCCACTCTGGGTGCTGGGAACTCAGCTTAGGTCCCTCTGCAGGAACAATATGTGCTCTTCTCAGCTATCTTTCCAGACCCCCAAACTTTGAATTGCATTTGTGGTGGCCAGGCTATGATTGGAAGTTACAGGACAATTTGTGAAGGTTGGTTCTTTTCTTTCAGCATGTAGGTCCCAGAATCAAATCCAACTTGCCTGTGTTTATGGCAAGTACCTTCAGCTCCCAAAACAATCTTGCAGGATTTTTCCATTTTTTTTCAAATAAAAGAATTTAGACCATTTTTTCGGAGTTCTTAACTAAACAAATAAGCTGCTAGTACAATGAATCCCAGCCCTAGGAAGTATCTGGTGTTTAGACCATGTCACCACTATATATAAAATGCATTGGTCAAGTGGATTGAGGATGGAAATAGGTGCTATAATTGCTTGGATGCAGCTTTATGATTTAAAAGCATCTACTACACTTTATACTTATTTGAATCATTATATTTTTCTAGCTAGTATCTTCACAAAAAGTTACTCCCAAAGATAGAGCCACAAAGTTGTATGAGTGATTATTCATTCTTAAATTTCAGTTTTCCTGCTGTTGACAGATGGAGGCTGCACACCTACCGGCCTTTCCGGAGTTTGGCAGTCAGTGTGCATGATCTCATTCAACAGAGACAGAACGTTCTGCAGCTCTCTTGGCACAAGGTGATGAGGAATGAGGGAGGAAGTCAGGACTCTGAGCAATGCATTCTTTAAGAAATGTTCTATAAAGTCAGAATGCTTCTAATCAAAGCCTGATGTGAACTCTAAGTATGCTGTCAGATAAGAATGTTCTAGATTCAAGGTGTTGCTGTAGCTGTGAAATATAAGCACTCGAATGAAAACCTAATTAGTCACGTCTTGAGCTAAATGAAATAAAAATGTATACAATGCCCTCATGTAGCCACCAAAGTTCCCTGCCACCATCCCTTAACAATCTAGCACTAAGGACGTTGCCAATTACAGGCACTTTGTTCCCTATGGCCAGATCAGAACAGTTATTTTTTTAAAAAGGAAAGTGAGTTATCAAGGACACAGTTAACATCCTATTATAATTCCTTATCTTAATTTGAAGCAGAGGAAGCAGTGACATCAAGCTTGGACCAGTACCCAAAACAGGGCATGCTCAGAGTATTAAAGAGCTCAAATCTGCACCTCCCTCCCTCTCCATTGAGATTTATTTTACTGAAACTAGAATTTGGAAGATAGAAAATAGGTTTCTACTTGGTTTCCAATTCAGATGGCAGTGGGTGGTTAGCCAGCCACAGAAAGGCTTCTGAGAGCACAGGTGAGTGGGCACGGGGGTTAGGATATGCTGTGTCTGCCATGGGGAGGGAGTGGAGCCAATGAGAGGGAGACTTGAGGAACCCAAATGTACAAACGCACGAGAGAGGAAAGACAGCTTTGTAGAATAGAGCACCAACTTGCTGTAAAGCACCAGGTTAGACCCAGCAAGTTAGACCACAGGCTCCCCATGGCGAGGGCCCGAAGAACAGTTACAGAAATCCAACATGTAAAATGCTCTCGCAAGAGGCACAGTGATTCCCAGGACTTGGAGTGACTCAGGTGGAGGTAACGGAGTTGCTAGGAAGGGTTCTGCCCAGTGTGAAGAACAACAGCAAACAATTTATTAGGAGTTTTTCCTTATGTCCTCAAATCTCTCACAATGGAAAACTTTACCTTCTATATGGTTAAGGCCACATGCAATAAAGTCAAATGTAGAAAGATACATAATTATTAGACATGTTTATTGTACTGCTACTAAAATTCCTTTCCAATATAAGGCAATAGCTGAACTCTACCATATATTGTACGAAGTCTTTTTATATATATGTGTTTGTTTTTTTGAGACAGGGTTTCTCTGTGTAGCCTTGGTTATCCTGGACTCACTTTGTAGACCAGGCTGGCCTCGAACTCACAGCAATCTGCCTGCCTCTGCCTACCAAGTGCTGGGATTAAAGGTGTGCACCACCACCACCTGGCTTTATAAGTATTTTTAGATGTACATTTGAAATTAAATATTAGTTATCTGTTGCTATGACAAACTATCTGGCAACGGCAATGTGAGGAAGAAAGGAATGGAAAGAGGAAGAAAGAAGGAAGGGAGGAGGGAAAGAAGAAAGGAAGGAAGGTGGAAGAAGAAAGGAAGGAAGGAGGAAGGAAGGAGGAAGGGCTTATTACAACCTACACTTCCAGGGAATATAGTCCTCCATGGCCAAGCAAGCATGGTGACAAGAGCAGGAGGGCTGGTCTTACCATGTCCACAGTAAGAGGCGGACAAAGACAAGCACTGGTGCCCACTGTCCGTCCTGTTGTCTGGCCTGAGACTCTAGCCCACAGCACGGGACAGCTCACATTCAGGTGAGTCCCCCAGACCTCAGGTAACCTAATTCGGATAACATCTCACAGACGTGTTCATGTGTTTGTTTCCACTGTGACTCTTGTTGACAAGATCAATCATCACAATCATCATCTACAAATCAGAATTTGAGATTCCAGTATGTGAATTTTGATGCATCTGAACAAGGAGCCCTTCCTAAATAAAACTTACCAAAGCCATTTGGGCTACAGAGTTAACACCAATCTGTTGCTCGGAAACATTAGGCATGTGATCAGTTCTTGTCCCACCAGCGGACAGCATCTTTGCAATAGCAAGAAAGAGGTGAGAGGAGATCCCAGGAGACAGAGAGGAAGGCCGACACCAGAAGAAAAGGCCTTCTTGACTGTGCCGTGGGCTTCTCAAGTCCTTGACTCTCCCTGCAGCTGTCCAGGCTGGCTGTGGGAGGTGCCACAGATGGACCCCGAGGCTCATCATGAGCAGCGCGTGCATATATCTTGTGGGTTAAGTTTTTTATTTCCACTCAAGAAGAGCAGAGAGATTTATTTGGGAGCAGGGTAATGAAGGAGGGAGGTGGCGGTTAGAGTGCAGCTCGCCGTCCCAGCATGTTATCATGCCCACTTCTTCCCAGCGTTGACTCGCTCTCCATTTCTACAGTTTCCCTTAAAGGCAGAGTGACTGTTTTGATATAGGAAGTCGGCAGCTTCAGAAAGCTCGGTAGCAAAAAGGCTGGAACACAGAGTTTCTGTGGGTGAGATGCTTCAAATGTTTTAAGTACATTCTAATGTCTGCCATGTGCCCATATGTACACAAACATACATGTACATACACACATTTACATATTACTTAAAAATGACCATGCTTTTCATATGAAAATGTGATTTCTGGTTTTGTCTTGTTCCCTTCCTTGTACTTTGTCTCATGAAAATAACATGATTTGCTACAAGACAATAAAAAGTAGGCAAGCATACCTAAAATGTATAGCAAAAGAGATGGCTGTCAACGCACCCATGATAGCCAAAGACCGCACCACTCTCTGAAGGAACAGCGAATGGGCACATGTTCTGTGGCACAGTTGTATGCTGAGGACACAGCAGGGCCTCCAGAGGACTGTTCTCAACAATGTGAAATAACCAACCACAAGAGCAGAGATGAAACCTCAGACTGCATCTGAGTCCAGTCTTCAATTTTTCTAGTTTCCTGTCTTATGTTATTTGCTTAATACGGGCATGATGTTCCTAAATTCCCATAGTTTTAGAAATACTAATGAAAGTAATGGTGGATTCACTACGAGACAGATATTTAATTATTAAATATTATAGATTCCAGTGTGAATATTGGTAAAAGATGGGCAAGTATACACACATGCATTTAAAAGTATTTTGTGAATGTGTGTGTGTGTGATGTGTGTGCATATCTTTGTGTGTGAGGGTAATGTATACCATGTGATGTGTGTGGAAGTCAGAGAACAACCTCAGGTGACATGCCTCACCTTGCAGTTTGCTTGAGGCAGGGTCTTTCTCACTGTTTTTCACTGTGCTGTATACCCAAGTCTAGCTGACCAGAGAACTTCCATGGAATTGTCCTGTTTCTGCCTCCAGTCTCATCTTGGGAACACTGTGGTTGCAGACACGTGCTCCTGCCCCTAGCTTCTGCATAGTTTCTGGGGATTTGAACTCAGGCTATCAGGCTTGAGCCATCTCCCAGCCTTTCTAGTCCCTTGTTGCAATAGTGTTTTGCTATGTAGCTCTGACTGGCCTAAAATTCTTTAGGTGCTAAGGCTGGCCTTGAGTGTGCAGTGCTCCTCTTGCCTCAGGCTTCTGAGTGTGCGGATTACAGACAGGTCCACTGTGCCCAGATTTAAATGTACTTTAAATGGCTAAAGTTAACTATAGGTGGTCAAGTGTGTAGCATGTGTCCCCAGCTATGAGGCTGTTATTCACTGCCCAATTTACTGTTCAGATTTGCATTTTTCTGCTGAATTTTGTTTTTTATTTGGCTTATTTTTCTAGTAGGAATTACCTAAAAATACAGGGTCATAGATTTTGAAATATAAAAGTTGTTACTTATAATGTTTGTCAAATTGAAGTCAGAAAAGCTAATGTGAACACATACCTACCAGTGGTTTTTCACTTCACGAGAGAGCCTTTGCCATTTAGCATATATGTAAAACTGAAGGTCTTAACATGACACAAAACTTTCATGCAAAAAGAGAGTTGTGAACCAAACTTCTCTTTTTAGTCAGCTTGAAACTATGACCACGTGTACCTCAGAAAACACTACACTACCTTCAACCATAACTGAGTCCACAGAAGCAATTGAAATTTGTATCTTATGTTCAGTAAAATAGGAATATAATTTTAGAAATTGAGTGTTGGAATAGTTTGTGATACAATGTCTCTCATAAGCTCCTGTATGAATGCATAGGCACTGATGCTGGCAAGAAGGAGGCCACTGAAGGCATGTCCTTAGGAGCTGTATGCCATGCGTGTCCAGCTCCGTCACTGTTCAGTCAGCTTCCTGTCTATCATGTAGTGAAGACCATTCCCCACCACAGAACCCCGCTGCTATGGGCATCTGCCCAGGCCAGGGACAAGCAACCATGGGCTGGACGTTTGTTATGGTGCCTAGGAAGTCTGACACAAGGCCATGTGTTGGGTGATGTCTGGGAGGAAAGAGTATGCTGGGGATGATAGGTGGTGTACAGCTGCTCCTTGCTCACCTCCATTTTAGACAAATGGTGTTGGCTTTTAGGAGGCCAGAGAAGAGAAGAGTTAGTAAGGAACAGAGAGACGATGATGACAGGGAAATGTGGGCATGGGAAGCTACTGCTGCTTGCCTTTGTTTCAAGGTGCCACCATTTATGTCACCATACCACACACACACACACACACACACACACACACCCCACTTTGTTTTTGCCAACCTTGGACAGCACTGTAGCAACCTGAACAATATTAAGAATTATTTGCTGAGAACAAGGTTAATCAGAAGGGCCATGCTAAGTGACTTCAGCATTTTAATAGCCCTGGAAGAATTGTTATTCAAATTTTTAGGTGAAGAAATTGAGACTAGGAAAGCTTAAGAAATGCTGCAAGACAGCTGGCATAGGGAATGGTGCTGGAGCTTTAAATAATTATGGTTGAGCAAAGTACAAGCCTAGAGAAGAATCCAGCTCTGCCTGTCCTCTGTATGAATTTTACAGCTGCAATGTTTGTCAGTGTCTGATGGGAAATTTCATGTGTATATTTTTAGATTCTCTTAGAAAGTAGACAGTATGTATTTGGGTCATTTTTCATTGTTGTTGCTTCTTGGTGCATATGACCGGATAAGGAGGCTGAAAACCGCCATATTCAGAGAGAATGCTCTCCAGGGCTGTGGTACTTGCCTCCTCCCCTTGCATGCTTGCTTCACATGCTTGATAAAGTTAAACATTCTTTCAGGAGCATATGCAATTCATGAATCTACAGCTGAGACAAAGGGACAGGGAGTCAAGGAGATGAGGGAGACCCCACTGCTCCCTAATAGTGACTAGAAGAATAACTGAAATCGCCAGAGATGACTTATGTATTTTTAACTCTAAATAGATGAAATAATTATATATTTTGTGTCTTGTGACTTTGACTCAGCATTCATTAGATTGTCTTGTTTCAGTGAACCTTATTTTAGTGGTCATTGTTTTCTGTTGTATTCTAGATTTTACTTAGAGATTCTACCTCCTGCATATCCATGAGCTCAGTCTCTACCTCCCTGGCACCATGACACTACAACAGTGGGTTTCACGTCCTAGCTTCCTCTCTGTCACTGCCTGCCTGGATTTCAGTTCCTTGCTTCTGCAATGTTTAAAAAAACAAACAAACAAACAAAAAAACCGTAAATGCCTCCAGGGAAACAGTCATGTGCAGAGGAGGCTCACATTCTCTGGTGGTTTGGCCTCACTAATGTCTTTTTAACATACCAAGCATGTTGTTTTACATTTCATGTTCATTCCTGGTTAACATTTGTTCTAACAAAAGTCAACTTCTGTAATGAGAGCAGAAAAGGAAAACACCTGACTCATTGCTGTATACTTAGACCTTCAAGTTTTGACCTGTTATCTCCTGAGGTTTCTGGCCAAGACCCATCTGCCCACATGCAAATGGATTTTCCCTTTGTGTCTGAGCCCCCTACAGGGATGGTTAAGGATCTCAGCAAGTAGCAGAGAGGAGAAGTCTGGAGACAGGCTTCTAGGCCTGTCTAGGGATCCTTGCTTTCTTCTTTAAGCATAAATATTTCAAAATATCTGTCCATTTTTAGGCCATTGAGTAAATGGGTGTGTGAAAAACTAATAGTTTGTTATAATAAATTTACTGATGATAGTAATAGTTTATACTTTTAAATGTGAATGAAAGAATATTTTTTTAAGGAACAACAGGTCATTCATCTATTGCTGCTTGAAGTGTAGTGTGTGTCATATGTATGTGCATACATGTGAGTGAGCCTGCACACAGGGCCATGTGCGAGCACGCTGTGGCATGAGAAGGCTACTGGGTATCTTCCTTTCCACCTTATTCCTCTGAGACCAGATCTTTCACTAAACATGAAGTTCACTATTTCAGCCCATGACAGCTGAAGCGCTCAGCATGGGCTGGTTTCTATCCATCAGCATTGAGTTCACACGCATACACAGACATGCTCCACTTCTTACATGGGTGTTACAGTTGTGACTTCAGGTCCTCGTGCTTTTAGAGGAAGTGTCTCCTTGATGATTCCAGGCCCTTTCAAGTTGACAATCCGTCTCAAGCATCACACTAGCTCTAATAAATTTTTCCTTGTGAGGATACATTTGGGATGAGACCAAAGGGCATGGGAACCCCAGGTGGCTATTTAACATAAATATCCCAGGAAAATTCAAGCCTTTCAAAAAATATAAACCTTATAAGAGACAGGCTTCTTAAAAGATCACAATTCAAAGTCATACAGGAATAGGCACATACACAAAACCGGTTGACCTTGTTACTGCTCCCTTCTAAGCAGCCTGCAAAGGCATTTCTCACTGGAGAACACCTGTGCTTGGCTCCCAACCTCACTGTACATTGTGCAGCAATTTCTTCCGAGATGAAACATTCTGTCCTGCAAGGAGCTGTTAAGAGTCAGAAAGTAAACAACTGAAGTTTCAGGAAGTTCCTGAAACTGGCCAGATGCAATAGGCCCCTCCCTCTTCTAAGCTTACAGACATAGTAGTAAGGATGGCTAAGAGACATTCCCAGACAAGGTGAGCTGTATGGAAGAGGCTCAGGCCAACAGAGATGCCTGCAAAAGACACTATCTTGCAAAGCTCCCTTCAAGTTGTGCAGTGAGCTCTAGGTTTCCAGCTTTCATGAGCTGTCATCCTTTCTGGAGTGGGCTTTTGGTGAATCCAGCTGTCTTTCTTTGATCCATTTCTGCTCTTAAAAGTAACGTCAATAAAACTCATTGGTTCATGAAGTTGAGTTGTGGTAGTATTCTTACTTTGATCTCTGATTGGTCCTTGCCTAGGTTGAAAGAGGCTTGTTCATGTCTCTCAAGGAATAGTGTCGTACAACAGACATGGAGGTATGTTTGGGATAATGTGTCATTATTTCTCACAGAGAAGAACTTTTATACCAACTACTTCCTATCACCCTACTTAAAATCATTAACCACGCTACATGTATGTTAGCTATTTTAATTGTTGTCCTATAACAAAGGGACTGAGGTCAAGGTGGCTCATCACTTGTAAGTAGAGCAACAGGGATCAGAATATGGCCACTTCAACAGAACCACTGATGGCACTTTGGGTAAAAAGGGCCATTGTTAACAGATGTTCTCAAAGGCATCTATCCCAAAGGATAAACGAGGAAATCTGAAATACCTTCACACTCCTGCTGCTCTACACCACATACTCAGATATAACTCCCTCTCCCACATGGTACATACACCTTATTTCCCCCTGACAATACACACAAGCTGCAAAATGTATGTTACAGTTTATTGACTCGCAGTGGGTCTGGCTTACTGGTAAATCTGATTACTTCTTATCCGATCTTCTTTTGTGTCTTCCTTTCAAACTATAAAGTTTTATAATGAACTAGAAATTATTTTAATTTTTTTTCTTCTGACAGATGAGAAAGTGAGAGCAAGAGAAAGAGTTGGGGTGGGGTGGGGAGAAGGTGTGGAGGGGTGACTATCAGGAGGAGGAGGAGGAAGGTAGGGAGGGATGGAGAAAGAGAGAGCTTGTCGGAGCACACGGAGGTTAAAGGACTGAGATCATGGTTGTCCATCAGCCATGGAGGTAGAGTCTGGAACTCTGGGCACAGTGTATTTTGTCCTCACTTCATCTTAACCTCAATTCCACGTTACATCTTCTTGTGTTCTCTACAACCAAGCAGCACAGTGAGAAAGGAAAAGGCACCTTGTTAAAGCAAGTTCTCACACTCTCAGTACCCCTAGCTGTAGCTCAGCTTCTGTCTAGGAGCCTTGGCTCCTGACATTTGTGCCTGTTCTCCCTGCTCTCTGATGCTTCCGCCTGCACATGCACATTAACAAACTTGAAGACAGGTGTCCCTAACACATGCCACGTCTAACAATCTGCTTCGGTTACTGAAAAACACAAGAAACTCCTCCCATGAGTGGTTACAAACAGAATCTTCACTATGAGGACAGTTTAACCAAAGAGACGTGCCTTAGTGTCTTCACCTTGTTCCTTGCCAGGTCACTATGACTAAACATAAGGTTATAAATTTGTACAATGCCGATATGAATGGACAGGTTTCATAATTTTTTAGTGGCTTAATATTTTAATCCCCAGCAGGTGAATGTGTAGCTGAAACACTTATTTACCACTCTTATCTTATATAGCCTGTTTTCCTTACCCAGTGGCTACATTACTGTTTCCTGTGTACAAAGACAATGAAAGATTCCATTTTCCATTTCCCAACCCACATGCCAAGGATACTTATCTCTTATTTCCAGTTCTGAGTTATTCATATACTGTGTGCCCACTGAATGGGGGAAAATGAACATTGCTTTTCGTGACTAAACAATCATTTAATTAAAACTCATCTCATTTGGCTTCCAAACGGAACCACACTTTAGCAGAAAGAGCCTGCACCAAAGCCCGTTTCAAAGCAGACTGGGAGCATTCGTCAGAGCATGTGCAGGAACCCCCCACGGACACTGAATGGCCTCTGATGGGGTCTCGTTCCCAACTACAAACAACGACCTTGGCTTCCCAAGACAATGTCTTTCCACTCTACTTACTAGAGGCTTCCTGTCTGGGGCATGAATAGGGTTGAAAAGACAGCACACACAGACAGGGCCAGGGCATTTTTATTTAGGTGAAATTGATTTGGGAAACTATCAAAGATTTTTTAAAAAAAGATCAGTTATAAAGGCAAATTAAAGAAAATAATATTGCCAATTCACAAAAAACATAAAACATTGAGGTGAGTCAGCAGACATTTCTTTAAATTCTGTCACACACTGTGTCATTGCACACCCAGGCTTGTTAGCTGGAAACCATGTGAAACATTTGTTTCCCTTGCTCTTCCCTATTACCATAAATAATGTAGCAAGTATTTTATCTTCAGAAGCAATGATAACTATGTCTTAAATTATCATGAGTGAGAAGAACTGTGACGTTCACATGTTTGCAATTGTAGAGAAGAACCATGAAGCTTTATGGGAGAATTTGTTTTAACATTGTCTTTGTCTGATTAAACAAAAATTTTAAAATAAGTCAAAATATAAAGTTGAATCTGTGAAAAATAAGGCTAATGAAACTCTTACCAGCCAGAGATAACCACCATTACCATTTGTGCAATATGTAAACATATATACACATATTTTACCTGTAATTGAGTATATAGAAATGTGTTTCGGTATGTGTGTGCATATGTACACACATATACTGTTACACAATCAAGTTGCACAGTAGGTTTAAACATAGCCTTCTTAGAAATATAAGGTAGGCATTTTGTCAGATCAGTAGGAAAAGATCTGTTAACATTTTTTTTATATCATCGTGGAGTTACATTGTATTCACTTTCATTAAATTTGCTGTATATTAACGAGTATTTTGGACGGTCCCAATACTGTTGTGTAGTAATCTTCTCTGAATTAGTACATTTCATCCTAGAAGGAAGCGTCTTAAAACTCAGGAAGTTCTAAAGGAGGATCCTTAAGAGTCAGGGAGTAAACAACTTACAAGTCTCAGAAAGTCTCTGAAACCAACCAGATTCACAAGGGCTCGCCCTCCTCAAGGTTATATAAACAGTAAGAACTGCCGAGGAGGGTAGACTGTGTCCCACTGAGCTGCCTACAAGTCAGCAGAGCTCTCCAGGGTTGCAACTTTCATCAGCTGCCACCCTTGTTGGGATGAGCTTTCAGTGATGAGGTGTCCACATTCCTGTAAGGAACTCCCTACTGGTACTCCTCTAAATAACACAATAAACTCACTAGGTCACCAAGCTGAACTTTGGTGGTTTGGTGACTTTTTTCTGTCATCAGTTCTTTATCTGGCATGAATAGATGACCATACATGTGTCCCAGAAACAGTGTCACATAAGAAATATTTCTTTATAAAACCATTATAAATAGAATTGATAAATCTTTTAATTAAAAGTTGCACACGCATATGCAACATACTAGGTCTCAGGTACATAAATACAAAGGCAATAATACTTTAAACATTCGAAACAGTGTTCCTACTTGGTGATACATATATATACTTTTCTCCTAACTCAAAATATTTTCCATTTCTTCTCAGGTATCCATTTGGGGCAGTTAGGTGGTGAGTATTAGTATCTGTCTTTAACACATTAACACCCTTACCGAGGCCTTTGGAGATACGTGTTAACAATGTCAGGAAGGCTTTGCATATACCACGCTCTTCCCAACAGACCTGAGTGATTCTAGTATGCATGATTTCTTATTCTTGACCTTTCCCTTCAACTGTCTTTCATCTCAAACCTGCTTAAGTTGTAAAAAAAAAACAAAAACAAAACCAAAAAAACAAAAACAACAACAACAACAAAAACCACAATACTGCCAATGATCTTTGCTCAATTACAATCATTTCTTTATTCTAAAGTAAATTAATGATAAATATAAGATCACTGAAAGTTTGTTTGGCTCTTAAAATCCAGTGGTTATTTTTTCTTTTTGTCTATCTGGCAAACTTTGATAATTACCAGAGACCCCAGACTCTTTCCTGTCCCTCGAGGCATCTGGTACTTTAAATAAAGCACATACTAAGTAAATAATCTTTAACTATGGTATATTAGAAAAGTACTGGGAAACATTTTAGCTTTGGGGATACCACTGACATGTTTTTAAGACTGTGTAAATCTTTACCGCGTTATTTCATTAAAAGATAAAGAATACCTCAGACTTCTGTTAGTTCTG
Organism: Acomys russatus; assembly: GCF_903995435.1. Taxonomy (NCBI): domain Eukaryota; kingdom Metazoa; phylum Chordata; class Mammalia; order Rodentia; family Muridae; genus Acomys; species Acomys russatus. The sequence continues at coordinate 81,137,636 of NC_067142.1, forward strand.
TTAATGTAGTTTTAGTCCATTTTTAAAGAAGAGATTTGAAAAATAAAATCAAACATTGGAACCATCACATTAGAATGAAAGGAATTTATGGAATTTTATCTTACCTAAATATTACTATAGCATTTTAAAGTGCTTAACAGTTAACCCAGTCTGCTTTGATTATTTATTTATTTAATATACAGCTTGAAGAACTCAGCAAAAAAATGCTTACCTTTATACAATTTGTCCAGCTCTCGAATACAACTTTCCATACTTTGAGAAGAGTTCAAATGATGGCAGTACCGTCTGAAAATCCTGGGGAAAAGAGATCAGATTAGCACAGACACTCCAGTGTTCCTATTGCTGCCACTTGAACTGTGAGGTAGTTACCTCATTAACTTGAACAGCAAGGTAGAGTTTAACAACTGCATTTCATGCTTTCCCGTCACAGCCTCCACACACAAATAGCAGCTACATTGTAGAGATTTTATCAGTTTAAAGCCTTGATTAAAATTACACTTGCTTTTTGTTTGTTTCTTTTGTTGTTTTGAGACAGGGTCTCATTGTGTAGCCCTGGAAGTCACTGAAATCATTAGGCCAGGCTGGCCTCACACTTGTGTCAATCTTCCTGTCTGTCTCCTGAGTACTGGGATTGTAGGCATGCACCGTCACACTTTGCAAACACACAGTTTTTAATGTCTATAGGTGGCACATGCAAGCAGCCCTGGGAAGAGCCCACATGAGATCTAATCACCTGCTTTGGAGGAGTTTGAGCATGATTGCCTTTGCTTTGGCTTTAGGGGGTTCTGCACTTAGGTTTTGGCAAAGTAAATATTTGTTAACTGGATACATGAAAAGAGGAATGTGATATGTCCAAACATACCAGGGGGTGAGTGTGAAAGTGCCCTAGGCTTGACTCATTCTGTAGAAGGTACATGGAGAAGTGGTTTTTGGGGTGCAGCCTGACTGACTGCATTTGACTAAGAAGTGGATGCTTCCACAGCTCAGAGGTTAAAGCAGAAAAGCCGCTAAGAGGCAGCTCCTAACCAAGCCCCGAGTACCATGAGTGACATGTGAGGTTTGGCTTCTTCTTAAGAGGCTAACTATTAGTTAGGAAAACTTTGTCTGAAACGTTCTGGCTCAGGGAAGCCTGGGAGAGAACCTCCATCCTTGGCCCAGCTCTTGAGAAGGCCCACACTTTACAAGTACATAAAGGCAAGGTTTTCAAAAGAACTGTGGTGTTTTAGTGACACCACAGATCTGACTCTCTGCTTTGGGATGGTTGACTCCTAGCCCTAAATATCTGCTTTAATGACTAAATTCCTGCACTTGTCATTCTGTTAGTCTTGCCCTAGTGGCATGAAAGCTGTCACAGGCACTGCCTCTGAGTGCAGAGAGAACCCTTCCTCTTAGAGAGCGCGGACGGAGGTGACTATGTATAATAAAGTTTGATTTTCTTGTGGGGCACAGCAGCAGACACATTGTGGAGTTAGTCCAGATCCGTCCTATTGTTTGCAACACTTCCCTGTGACATGTCAGGCACATTTACCAACAGCTAGTAACTCATACAGCTCTTCATCTTGAATTTATACAGTTCTGTTGTCTGTGTGATGCATGATAGTGACTTTTATGTTGGCAACTCGACAATCACTATAGCCTAGAACAGCTGTGAGTTGCTTCGTTTTTGTCAGTGTTCATAGCAATATCTTATTTAACTTTCAAAACAAATAGTCTTGTCCTGCATGAAAGGCCAAAGAGGAAAGAAACATGATAAAGGTCAGAATTTAACTTCGGGGATAAAAAGAAAAAGAAATCCTCAGGTTTTTTATTCTTAATCAATCTATCAGATAACAGTCTTTGTTATGAAGTCACGATAACAGCGATGTGATTGGTGACTGCAGCAAATGATGTCACTGTGCATGGGAGAGTCTGAGGAGAGAAGCAAGGGAAATGTTAAAATCTTCTAACTGTAAGCAAGGCTGTGGCCTTGGGAAGTGGACTCATGTGCTGTAAATATGTTCTCCACATTCTAAAGAACACATTTGAGGGACTGCACCTGAGACTCTGAGAGTGAGGAGAAATGGAATATTATAAAATGGTTAATTAATAGCAGACTTGCTAGATAAAGATGAAAAACAAACTAAAACTAAATTAATGGCAAGTGTACTGAAGAAACATCAAGTTACTGTAGTGGGAGATAATGATCCAAATGCATTAATGATCATTCTAGTAGGGTGTGGTCTAAGTGCCTCATAAAAGACAAAGGAATCCTGAATAATACACTGTTTAAAACCTTGCTTTAAATGAAAACAACGGGTGAAAAATGAAGGGACAAAGACAGTCACAGCATGTCCACATTAACCAAAAAAGTGCTGGAATCACTATATTAATTTTTGATAAGACAGGTTTCAGAGCTAGGAAAATGATCAGGGATAAAGAGAACCATTTCAGAGTGATAGAGGGGTCAAGTCTCCAAGAAGACCTGTCAATCATTAATGTATATGTGCCTAGAATCAGAGGGTCAACATATATGAAGCAAAACTGATAGAACTGGTAAGAAGTAGATGGATTCACTATTGTACTTGGCAAATTCCGTACACCTTTATCAGTGACTGACAGCTCCAGCAGGTGGAAAATCAACAAGGGTGTAATTGAACTGAACAGCACTGTCAATCACTGGCTGTAATTGACATCTATAGACTTTTTTATCCACCAGCAGCAGGGTGCACACTCTTCTCAGATTCATACAGAAACACCGCCAAGGTAAACTATGTACTGGACCAAAAAAACACTGTGGCAAATTTAGAACAAGCCACACAAGTATTCTGTCACAACACAGGCGAATCACAATGGAACTCAATGGGCTACATGGAAACCTCCAAATATTGGGAAATTGGTGCATTCCTAACAAGGACACAGTTGAAGAAATCACGGAGAAGACAAACCTAACTAAAAATGGAAATGGAGCTTATGGAGACGGTGGCAGCACCAAAGCAAAGTGGTGGGAACCAGAGCAGCATGGACAGAGTGGAAGGCAAGGCCGTCAACCAGTGACCTGAGCCTCTCTCTGCACTAGGAAACTAGGAAAAGAAGAGTACTCACAACCAAGCAGAAGAAAACAGTTCAGTAGAAATCATTAAGTCAAAAGCGGAGGAGCAGGCTAGGCAGCTGACTCAGTAGCCCAAGTGTCTGCCCTCAAGCATGAGGTCTGGGCCCCCAGTACCCACATAGCCCCTGCACTCTGGAGGCAGAGACGGGGATTCCTGGGTGAAGACTGGCTGTACCAGGAGAGGCCCAGCTTCCTCAGTGACAGACCCTGTGATAAGAACAGGAGACAGGAACACATCAGGCAGTCCTGGTGAGGGGACCTTGAAAATGAGGTATTCTGTTTCTGGTCCTTGGAAGCAGCAATGTCTTGCTGAAAAACTGGAAATGTTTCTATCCACAGTTCTGTCCTGTTGTGAGACCAGAAATATCAAAAATGTTCAGTTTTGTGCTCTGGTTGCTTGTGTTTCTTCTTCTTTTATCTGATAACTCTAGTGCACATAGCTGCCTGGAAGGCGTGTGTGACCAGACAATTCATTAGCTGAGAGGTATACCAGAAGCTCCTATGTGGACACAGGACAGAGAGAAGCATGGGCACGTCGTGGGTGGGACAACTGGGCTGGCCAGCTCAGCCCCATGCTGTAGCAGCAAGCTTGCTAACCCTAGGCAGGGAACCATGATGGCCTTGTTTGGAACCTGTGGCTTCTATGGAAGCTGTTACTGCTGCCTTCCCTTCAGCTCTTATCCTTGGCAGAACTTGTTCTTCCATTGTCTGGGCAACTCATCCTTTGAACTTGCAAGGCACAGGAACTGAGAGCCACTGGCTGATGGTGGCTTTGGGTCTGTTGATGATAGAGTCATGCTCTCTAGAGGCAAGAAGGCCTCCACTGCACTAAAATGCACGCTGGTTTCCCTCAATATCACCTGCCTCAATAAACAAAGTAAAAAAGTCCCGCTTGTCAATTTTAAGCCTCCACAAGCATGTGCATATATGTGCATATGAACCTGCACACACATACACCCATACACATGTAAACAAACATACATATGAGCACACATACAGAAATATATATACTCATGGAATAAGGAAACAGAAAAATCAAAACATCATCCACTTCATTAAAAACATTAATAAAATTGGGGAAACTGCTAAGCAGGCTAAGCAAGAAAATAAAAGAAAGAGAATACACAAAATGCTCATGCCAGAAGGAAAGAGAGACCTCAAACCCTGAAAGGACAATAAAAGAATACAGTGAGAAAGTTTACAATTGAAAGCTGGATAACAAGCCAAAATCTTCCAATGTACCTTTCTTTTACTTATTTCTTTTTCAGTCTCACAGCCTGAGCTAGTAACTAACTACTAGCCTTATGCAGAACTACAGCTTTGGTCTCAGGAAACCTCTGGTACTGATTCTAAGTTCCGTACAAGCTGCTCTGAGACAATAAAACAGTTACCCTGCCATCAGAAGCTATTTATTTATGAGTTCAAGAAAGCCACCTGCGCAATGCTTTTGTGGGGTCAGGTTGAACATGGGGTGGGGGATTGTTTTTCTGAAAAACAACCTCATCAAGAAACACACTGGGGATATGATTCTCCATCCTGCCATAGCTGCTGCCTGCCACAGCAGCCAGCTTTTGCTATTAGGATGCCCAGCCAAACACAAATCATCCACTGCCACTATGAGCTCCTTGGGACAATTTCGGAGTGTTTGGAAGTGAATGGGTCTTTGAGCTGGAAAGCAGCCCAGGTCCATTTCAAATCCAAGTCAAAATGACAAAGAGTGAATTTCCTGGGCCACTCACCCCAAAGTGTAGGAGCGTGAGGTTGGCAGCTATATGTTTATCCAGTTATTTAAGGCTTTTCAGCAGACAGTCACAGCTGAGCGTGTAACCAGGCGGTGTCCACTCTCGTCAGTGGAACAACACTTCTGTGCCAGGGACGGAATCCAAAGAGTACAGGGAAAATCAAAAGTTAGGCACACACTGATCAGCTTAAATTATTTTAATATATTCAGCTTTAAAGTATTGCAGAGATTTTTCTCTTAGAACTAAAAAAAAAAAAAAAAGGTAGATGAAGGGATGTTTGTCTGAATGTTAAATGCTATCTTAATGAAAATTATTTCCTGAATGAATCCCCAAATGTTGCTGCCAGCTATCCCTCAGGATTTTCTCTGCTTTTCAAGTGGGAGTTCATAGGGTGGTTTCAAAGAGTACCTGATACTTTTCATGCAAACTCAACCTAAATAAACCTTCTAAAAGTGTTTTGAGCTACTTGCTATTTGGTGAATTTAAAAACCACTAATTCTGAGACCATGTGGCTGAGAAACACACTCTTCATTTCCTACTGGCTTTGGTGTAGGTGACAGTGCTGCTGTGCACACCATGACGAGAGTGGTGGCCCACTTCCCTTTGCAGAAGTCTGCAGCTCTTCCTCTGGGCATGCTCAGGTGCCGCTGAGGGCCACTCACACTCACTAGACCACTCCATGTGCTGAGCATGCATCCCATGAAGAGCTAGAAGGTTCGAATACACATGTGAAGACACCAGTAGTGTCCTCACACGCAGGTATGTTCCTCTGTTCCTCTCCATTTCCTCCGGCTCCTTCCCAGGAGCCTTGTTTGTCTAGAACTCTGCTAACCCAGCCTAGCCTCACACTCTGGATCCTCTTACCTGCTTTACAAATGCTGAGACTGTGGCTGTGTTTCAGGGCAGGTCTCTCTGTTCCTTTACCCCATAAATATCCCACCACAAAGGTCCTACTCTCCTCAGAGGCAGAGGTGACGCAGTCTCCTCACAGATGGCCACCTCATAAACAAACATGCCCTGTAACACTCGTGGTTTCAGGGACTGGCAAAGCTGCCCAGTCAGGTCCTGTCATGCTCTTGTCACATGAGGACGCTCTGGGATGATAGCATTTCCACTATTTTATATAGAAAGCACACATCCTGGAAGCTGGCTGAGCTGAGGGGTCCCCTCTCTGTTCATGCCAAGCTTCCAGTGTTCTGTTCCTCGTATTCTCCTAAATCCTCAAGATCCATGCTTTATCATGCATTCTTTCAGTGAAACCCCTCATGCATGCTTTGAAAGAATCAACATTTAGCTGTATAAACTGACAACAAACTGTCAGTCCTAACCCAAACAAACCGGAATTCACCTGCATGTTGCCTCATGCCCAGAGACTGTAGATGCATCCAGGGCTTGCCCAGGGGCTTTCTGGGGCCAGAGACTCGGAGACAATTCTGCCTTAGAGCCCAGTGGCCTCTAGAGAAGTTTTGTTATCTCAGCCAAGCCCCAAAATCTTTGTCATGCTTGCTACCTCCTAAAACTTGGAGGCTGAGGTAGAGGCTTTCACAGGGGGATCCAGGTCAGCCTGGGCTCCATAGACAGTTCCATGTCACTGTGTGTCAAATAGAGACATCGTCTCAACAAACAAATGACAACAGAACTGGCGTAAAACAAGGACTTATTTTCAAATAAACAGTCTGGTGTTTTAATCTTTAAAGGCAGTCATGAGGAGTGGTCTCACATAGTTGCTTTTCCAGCGATCACTTACGATGTGGGCTTAGGTCAGTGAGAGCATAGCTAAACTGTGAAGTTATGCGTTTGAATTGCTTCTTTCTCGGCTTTTTGGGAGCATCTTTCCCCACAACTTTGCCATCTTGTCATTTAGCTCATCTGTTTAGCTCTCAAAGTCAGCTTCCCTTCATGTGTATGGTCTTGGCTATAAGTGTACACATAGGCACTAGCAGGCCAGACATTTGAACCAGCAGGTCAGACAAGCAATGGGGATTCCTGTTTGACCCATTATACTATGGGTACATAACTAAAAAGAAAGGGGTACAGGATACAACAATATATCAAAAAATATATGCACATACAGAAGAGATGTATGCACAGAAATAGAGGTATAGATAAATTTTATTGCAAATAAAACAATAAGATAACCAACTAGTATAGTATGCTGTAAAAGTAAAGTCCATAGCCTCCTTAGTGATTTTTATCAAATAACTAATGATATCATGACAAGAGGTTCAAGTAACATCACCTGTGTATACAAAGATGACACAAGTTAAACAGAAGGGATGTTGTATGAAGCTGGTACTTAAGGAGACATGTGGTTTGCACATGGTTAATCTACTGGAAAATATGCTGCAGAACTTTTCAGAGCTAGTGTGAGGATGGCTTCGGCAGAACGATTGCAACGGGGCTAACAGACACTGGCATTGTAACATTCCTAAATAAGTGATTCTTGGTGGAAGAAAAGCCAAATGCCCCCGAGAAATGAGGCTGCCTTGTTCTCATCAAGGGCAGAAGCTGCTGAAAGCTAGGTGACATTTCATTCATAGTTGTACTCCCAGGAATGATTAACACAAAGGATAGGCACAGAGTGGGCCTGGTAAATACTTGGCCGAGGGCATGGATGAGCAAGTGCACACATGGGCTTAGCCCTGAAGTCCTTCATGGGCAGAAGATCTTCAAGCCTGCCTGCTTTTCAGCTTGTCTCTCTTGAAACATCATCAGAGTCCTACTGTCAACTCATGCATTGATGAGGCTTTTAGAACCCCACCTAGCAGCTATAGCTTTGTATTTAGTCACAGCTATGATAACTCATTCTCAAAGCTCTTTTAAAATATCAAGAATGTTGAGCATACCAGCAAGAAGGAAGTATCAGACACGATATCAGAGTTTCATGACCAGGGCTTTTATCTGTCTTGTCTGTCTTCCTGTGCTATCAGAGTGCTGAGTACATTATGCATATACAATTATACATAAATAAATCTCCACTAAATAGGACTGATCTAGAAATGATCATAATGAGTGAGTTAACCCAGAAGCAGAAAGACTCACATGGTATATACTCACTTATAATTGGACACTAGGCCAAGGGGCAGGTCCCATGAAACACCTCACTTACAAGGAAATTGGGATAGATGTGAAGACATCTTATTGGGACTCTAGGTGAGAGAAGCATGGGGGAATGGAGAAATAGAAGGATCCAGAGCCCTAGAAACCTACAAGAAGAACATTGACACATGGATCTGGGCCCAGGGGTCCTGCTCAAACTACTGGGCCAACCAAGGACAATACCTGCAGTAAACATCGAACCCCTACTCAGATCAAGCCAATGGACAGGACATTCTCCACAGTTGAGTGGAGAGCGGGGAATGACTCTCACACGTACTCTGGTGCCCCATATTTGACCACATCCCTCTGATGGGGAGGCCCGGTGGCACTCGAGGAAGAATAGCAGGCCACCAAGATGAGTTATATAGAGAAACTAAGAAAAACAGTGAACAGGCAAGCCCTTCTGGCTTTCCCTCTCTGCTTTTTAAAAATATGTCACACCATTTTCCAAGTTTATTTCTACATGGTTATCTTTTATTCATAGTATCTGAATATCAGAGCAGATTGTGTCCATGGTGTTTAGAGCTATAGTTTAATATTTGGTGCTCATAGTCACCCTAGACAATAAAACCACTGCAGGTAGTGAGAGTAAAGGTTATACTCTATAACTAGGCCATGCTCTTTCATGATAAATTCATTGTGCATGAATTTGTAGATTCCAATAGAACATGGCAGATGCTATGCCACCTATGGTTGAAAAATGGCAGACAAACAAACAAACGAGGACATGAAAAAAAAATAAGACATAGCAATAATTTAAAATGTGCACATAGATTGTAACTAAATCTCCATGGTGGTAGCCGTATTTAGGATATTCACTTATCTAAAATGCTTCAGATTGAAATGCTTGGGATTATTTTTAGTGGGAAGGAATTGTGGAAAACTTATACATATATAACTCGGTGCATGTCTTCGTGATGGGTCCAGACAAATCCAAATGAGAAATTAATTTATATTTCACACGCACAGCACACGCTTAGCTGGAGGTAATTTCATAAACTACTTTGGAATAATTCTGAGCATGAAACAAAGTCTCATGGTGTGGAACTTTTCACTTCATGGCATTTTCACTAAAAAAAAAAAAAGTTTCAGAGTTTTGGTTTTCAAATACCGAAATAATTTATGTAGATTATAAATTGAAATTTAGTTTCAAAAGAAATATCTTTCAAATCAGGACAATATCTCTGAGGTAAAAAAAGGTTAAGGTGTAAGTGGAACACTGATGAACAGTGCATTTACTCCTGGCCACTTGCCAAACCTGGATTCCCACCACACTTTAGAAATCTGGATTCCCACCACACCTTAGAAATGATCATGTTCATTAAGTTAATTTATTTATGCTCTTTTAAAAAGATTGGTTTTAAACATTCATTTACTTATTCATACCATCTTTTAAAATAAGTATTAAGTGCCTTGGCAGTAAGCGTATAGTAGTGACTAAGTCAGGCAAAATTTCTTGTCTCCATGGACTGAAAATGTCTAGAAATGGGAGGCAGATAAGAAGCAAATAGAGACAGAAATGAGAGACAGACTGGCCAGGCTGGCAAGCACCTGTAACTTCCACTTAGTGTCAGGGACCCTACCTGAAGTATCATCTACCCAACCCTGAAATATATGAGTGAGTGACGCTGCCACATCAACAAGTTTGTCACTACAATTACTAGTGTCACATCAAGTGACCAAAATCAAAGTACCACCCAAAGATGGTCTTCTCTCTAACAAATGTATTTGGGGGTCAATATTTTCAACTGAAACTTGTTAGTGCCTTTGCTCTCTGCAAGGCAGAATGCTGGTCAGTGTGCAGTGTGAGGTTAACTGCCTCTTTAGAGTAGGCAGTGAGCTAGGGCACCCTGGCCTGCATAAAGAGCTCTGCTCATGGCACTCCCTTGACAGTCACAATCTAATCTTATGCTGCCAGCATGTAACATACTCCCAGAAAAAGGGGGAAACCTTCAGCGGTGAGAGAGCGCCCTCCCCTCGTTTCAAATCTTCATGATGTTTTTATACTTCTGAGCAGCACTGCCTCTGGGAGAAATGGAGAAGAGAGCTGGTCAAGGTTATCTCTTCCCTTCACCTTAGAAAGCGTCTTGTGTCAAAAAGTAATCAGTCTGAAAGACATTCTAATAGAATATGTATTGTTTGGGATGGGAATTTGTTTGTTTGTTTGTTTGTGTGTGTGTGTGTGTGTGTGTGTGTGTGTGTGTGTGTGTGTGTGTGTGCATACATGCATGTATGTATGTAATATACGCACATGCAGGAACATTTGCCTGTGGACATCAGTAGAGTGCATCCTTCTATGGCTCTCTGCCTATCTTTCTTCTTTGATGTCTCACTGAGCTCCCTGTTTTCAGCTGTGCTGGCAATCAGCCAGCCACAATGATCCTCTCTCTGTCTGCCCCTCCCACTGCAGGCAACCAGCCAGCCACAATGATCCTCTCTCTGTCTGCCCCTCCCACCTCAGGAGCTACAAGAAGTCACAGCTCTTTTTTCTGTTAAAAAAAAAAAAAAAAAAAAAAAAAGCCAATGCCCCCTGCCAAAAAAGTCCTCATAGGTCTGGGAGTCTGACCTCAGACCCCATGCTTGCATGGCCGAGTGCTCTTACTCAGGGTGTTGTCCAGCCTAGAGAGTTAGCAGGAACAGGCGACTTCCATCAGGATTGGGATTTTTTTTTTCTGGTGGGAGAAGAGGTCCTCCTCTAAAAGGACACATTCTTGTTTCACTTTCTGGAAACTGCTCTGGACTGTTTTTTGACTGGATTTTTATTATTTCCTGTTTAGCTGGAGGGCAGACCTATATATAGCACACCGTGTGTGTTCTCTAATTACTTTCTGAAAAGGCCAGCAACCGGGAAACAATAAGCTGACTGATTTAAAAAGCAAAGCTAACTAAAACAAGGGCAATTTTCTATGTATTTAAGGGCATTAAAAGTGCAAATCTTACTCTTGGAATCAACTAGTCACCAAATCTTAAGAGAGAAAGCAATTCTGCCTCGCTTCATAAAAGCAGTTCATCTCCTTCTGTGCCGGGCCCTCATCAAACAGTGTTTTTCACTTGTTGATTTGTATCTAAGCTGTGAGAAAGAGTGGATAATGTGTGGTATAAGAATCAGGAAATTAGTCTCACAGCAGGGAGCCTGCTAACGACGCCGATTTAATCTTATCCTTCAAGCACTGGCAGAAAACATATTAATTGTGGTTTAATTTATGCAACAAATATTTCATTTTAATTATGCTTAATTTTTGTCAAGCTATAAAAATGTCAATAGTTCTGACAGTGTTTTCTTAGAAGTGTTTTCAAATGAAAGAATTAAAATCAAGCACTGTTCTGAGAGAGATCATGAAAGATTTCTAATTACTGCTTGTGTTTTTGAAAAATTACCAGTCTAGTAACCCCAAAATAACATCTGGGAGCACGGGACCTTGAAATTTTATTACTCAATTTTATACTTTTTAATAATATACATGTATCATTAATATAATGGAATTCCCACTGCAAAGTTTTTGTTTATAATTATAGGATATAGCAATCACTATTATTAATGGTGAATATTCTCTATAGAAATGCTTTTGATAGTTTCTCTCAGGAAAACTAAGATGAGAATAAGTGAATTGATCGCTACTGAGACAGGGCACTGAGGCTGCACATGAGCAGAAGTGGAAACAGCCCATCTAACGCACAAGCTGAACGCTGTTAGCCAATGTTGATTGTGCCCTTAGTAGGTGCACAGCCACCCAAGCATTAAGTCTCATACGGGAATTGCCACTTCCTCTAGGAAAGCTTCTCCTCAGAAATACATTAAACTTCCCGCACTGAAGACCTACTGTGAGTCTTTACCCCTTTCTCACACCCATTTAAGCTTCTTGTTTCCGGTCACAGCAACTCCCCTTGAAGTCTCATCTCCCCTATCAGATGGAAAGTTCTCTGTGTTAGATCCGGGCCCTCTGTCCACAATTCTTCATTGGCTGGGCTCAAATATACACACACAGGAAAGTCTGTGGGATAAAAGCCTATAAAGTGTTACATTTCTAGAATGAACATTACCATTTCCAAAGCCTTTCTGCAAAAACGTGAAGCCCACGGACTGACGTTAGTCAGTGGAAGGCTTAATTTTGACATAGTGCGGCAATGAATTTTTCATCCTGTTCCACCCTCTCAGAAACCTCTACTCTCAAATATGGATTATTAAGCAACATCTGGTAAATTACGTCTGTCTGGAAACTAGAAGGTAGTAGAAACCTCTAATTATTACTGGTGGTGAGCAAAGCTAAGGCGTGGCACCAACCTCAAAGTATGAAGACTGAGGCACCTGTGGAGGAGCTCAGCTAACAATCTCACCCCACTAAGTCTCTAAGCCCAGAGACTTGCGCCACTGGAGACCTTCAGATAGCTTGGAAGGCAGAAGCAAGGAAGAGGCTTCACTGAAAACTGTGTGAGGAACACACAGACCAAGTTCCTAACTCAACCTCTGAGCTCTCCTCAGAACTAGTTCTTCTTCCTCTGCCCTAGTTTCAAGAAGAGGATGGTTCTAGAAGACAGAGCATACAAGATTGGAGGGTCCCAGCTGCCCACACAGGCAAGGGGGAGGCGCACATGGTAGAACCCCCTAATTTTGACCTGTTCAGCACTTTGTTATCCATGGATACAGACATACCTAATAAGTTTTAAACAAATTTTATTAGCATGTATTGCCATAATGATTTTATGTTAGCATCACGAGTTGATAACCTCTTAATTGTGCCTAATTTTTAATGTGTGTATGTATGCCGGCATATATGTATGGGCATTACATCTGTGCAGAGATTGGAAGAGGGGTCTGATCCCATAGACCTGGAATTACAGGCAGCTGTGAGCTGCCAGTTAAATGCTGGGAACTGGACCTGGGTTCTCTGCAAGAGCAGCAAGAGCTCTTTACTACGGAGACATTAGGTTTTTTTGTTTGTTTGCTGTTTGTTTTTCGAGACAGGGTTTCTCTGTGTAGCCTTGGCTGTCCTGGACTCACTTTGTAGACCATTCTGGCCTTGAACTCAGTGATCCGCCTGCCTCTGCCTCCTGAGTGCTGGGATTAAAGGCATCTGCCACTAGTTTTTAAATTAAGCTTTATTAAAAAATATTCCCTAGCTGGGCGCGGTGGTACACACCTGTAATTCAAGCACTTGGGGAGGCAGAAGCAGGCACATCTCTGTGAGTTCCAGGCCAACCTGGTCTACAAAGCAAATCCAGGAAAGTTAAAGCTACACAAAGAAACACCAAACAAAACAATCAAAAATACAAAAGAAAAAAAAGAAAGAAAGAAAGAAAGAAAGAAAAAAGAAAGAAAGGAAAGAAGGAAGGAAGGGTCTTTTTTTGTACTTCAAACTCGGAGTACCCAAGGCCCAGCAAGCTCTGGCTTGTAGAAGAGACTTCTCTGAAGCCACTGACCTGACACGTAAAGATAGATTGCCAAAGAGGAGTGTGACTTCTTCTGGTCCTCTTATGGAATTCTATGAAGCCAAGGGAAATTAAAGTCATATCACAGAGGAAGGGAGTGAAATTCAATCACCAGAACAGATTTTGTCCCAGTAAATTGTCTTTTTAGTCCATTTATATTACCCAAAGAAATTGCTCACTATGGCTTGGAAATTGTCTATAAGTCCGACCCCTCTCTACCCTGTGAAAAGACTACTTAAGCCTCCAGCATCTGCCCCTCCTTTGAGTTTCATATTCATTGTCCAGTTTCAAGCACATATGAGGGGCAACATGAAACAATGTCTGGGTATGAAAACCAACATATGTGCGCATGCACACACACACACACACCAACTGTAACTTCCTTGTAGCCACCCAGATACGTGTGTGTATATATACTTGTCCACCTGGCCCTCTTAAATGTGCTCAACCTTCATCCCACAGAAAGGTAATGGCCCCTCACTGTTCCAATGCAGCTGTCTTGGTTTGTTGAGATCAAGTTTGTCTGCTTTTCTGCCTTATTTTTCTTATATCTGGTGCTCAAACCCAGGACCTTTTAGGGTCCTCTGGCCAGAAGGCCCTCCTTCCCACCCCAGGCAGGCATCATGCCTTTGGGAGCACCAACACCCTCTGAGCTCACTGTCGAGGCTAAGCACCGACCACATCAGCCCAAGACCGCTGGACTTTTGCGGCCTCTGCCTCAGTGAGCGACGCAAGTACCGTGAATGGCACTGTGCTCCTGGGGCTTAATCGGCGCTCTGTGCAAACCCAGCTGGAGCCCTATCCTCTGCTCTCCTCCAAATCCACCCAACCCAACGTTTTCTGACCTTTTTCTCCTAGAGTCTGATCTCTAGGCTGAGAGATCCTTGACTGCTGCTGTCCCCAGCATCCCCATTCTGCAGGTGGAGCAGACCAGTCCAGCTAGGGCCAAACAATTCTTTATGGCTAGGAGCCATAGCTCAGTAAAGCCTGACTCCACTCATCATGGCCCGAGGCTGTTGCCCAACAACATAATACTCAACTCTGTGGATAAACAGGCCCAATGTACTAAAGATTAAGTCCAACTATGTATGCTGAATGTTGAGAACCGTATCCTACTTCCTGCTTACACCTCCCCCCGCCCCCCCCACCCCCGTGCCCTCAGTACTAGCATGCTCAGAATAAGACTAGACAAGACTGTGTTGAGGGAAAGGAGTACTCCCATGCAGTGGCCTTCACAGACAGTCACCTCCACAGTATAGACTGCCCTTCACAGACAGCACCTGCCCCCAAGAGCACACACTGGCCCTTCACAGACTGGCACCGCCCCCACCGTAAAACCTTCACCAGCAATCTGTGCCCTCGGAGATATATATAATCTCAGCCATTGTTTGCACCTTATTACAAAGTAAGATTTTTTAAAAAAGAAAGAAAGAAAAAGAAAAAAGGAAAAATAATCATGGCTACAAAAAATTAAAATATAGATAAGAAAAAATAAACAAAAAATTTAGATGAATTTAAGAAAAACAGAAGTATCACTAAAAATGTAAAAGTACTATTCTGAGACAGTAAAAGCAAATCGTTTCTATTAAAGTGCAGGCTGCTACTTATTAAGACAGAAAAGGAGTCTTTGTGAAGAAATGACAGCAAGCCAGAAAACATAGCTTCATTGAAAATTCAAATTCCATACTAAGGGGCCTCTGAGAAGTATAAAGGATGGATAAGAAAAAGGGACAGGATGCACAGGCGCACACTCAAGGCAGTTAGAGAGCCCCAGCTGTGACTACAGTAGGTCTAGGAAAACTGCGCTGAGCAGACAAGCAGAAAACAATTAGGAAAAAATAATGCAGCAAAACTCCCCCAAGTCAGAACGACAGAAGACAGACACGTAGAGTGGAATCGACCCCCCGGATCTGTTTTCTGTGAGATAAAATTCAGACTCTAAAACTGTATTGTCAGGCCATAAGCAGACACAGGACAAGAGACATGAAGAAATGATGCAAAGGAGGTAAAGGTGAATTCTAACTCAAAAAAAAAAAAGACGGAAACAAAAGTAGTGCGCATGCTTGGTGTAAAACGGGAAGTGCCCGCCTCTGGAAATGATGTACGGTCTCAGCACCTGCTCAGTCAGGACATATGACTAAATTTTAGGAAACCTAGAAACAGTGGTTTAAGAGACAAATTCTTATTTCCCACATGGAAATCGTTAAGTCAGGTGGTAGCATCTAGCTTAGGTAGAAGACACAGCTATGAAGCATCGTGGGGTCTAGGAGGACTGGGCGGGCCACCTGGGGGCGGGAAGAGGGTCAGGCTATGTCGCATAAGCAATGTTGTCCTCTGCCGGGGTTAAAGTGAAAATAATAAATACTGCCCTGAAACAGTCACTGTCCTTAGAATCAAGTTTCATTTCTCTTTGATCGCTTTTCATCAAACCACAATTTTGTTAGCAATTGGTGCACTTAAATCATTTATACAAAATAATCACATTTATTCTAAAAGCTTAAATATATGGTCTTGTGCATTTTATCTTTAACCTAAAATCATATCTTCTTCCTGAGCATGGGAGTAATGTTTTCTATGAGTAGATCCAGATATTAAAACACATTAGAATATAGAGAAGACGGTGAACATAAGTGAACACATTATTTTATCATGCCAACTCTCTCTCCATGCTTGAGGGAAATTATATGCACATTGTGGTTTATACACACTGTTTAGTGTCTATATTTGGACCAGAATTACTAAAGATCTGTGTTTTTGGACTAGTGTCCTTTCCTCTGACTAAATCAAATTAAGAGAGCAATGGTAATCTTCTCAGAAGCTATTTCATACTTGGATGCCCTTGAACTTTACTTAGTTTGAACTAAAGGCACATGTAGGTAAAATACATTGGTATTAAACATGAAGGATGTTTACTTGCTATTACCTGTCAAAGTACAACCTACTGAACAGCAAATAAATATAATCCCTCATTTATTTAGACTCCATAAATGAAAGATTGTCAAATATAAAAAACACTGACATCTGAGGTACATAAGAATTTAATATAAACATTTAGCATATTATTACATTTTTATTATTTTTGAACAACATAGCATTTAAATATAGAGCGTAGATAAAAATGGAACAATTTCAATGATTGTTGCCCTTTAAAGTTCTGTTTGGCATAGTCACACAACACAGGAGATACAATTGAATTCAACTGTGCATACACTGTCTTGACTAAGACAAATACACACATACACTTACTTTATGCTTCTGTTTTTCATACAAAAATTTATCAGAAACTCCAGCACCTGTAAGCACAGACTTACAGGGTAGAAAGAGAATGATTGTGAACTCAGGGTCAGCCTGGCCTACAAACTGAGACTGCCTCAAGGATAACCAAAGGAAAAAAACAAAAGAAGGATTATTTACCAACGACAGACTTGAACCCATCTCCCCATGGCTAACTCCATGCATGTTTGTAGTCACAGTTTCCCTCTATGGTCCCACCTGGCCTGGGACTTGCTGTGTAACTTTGCTTGGCCTCCTGAGCACTGGGACTATTGCCCTGAGCCCTTGCTTGACTAATAGCTCGCTTTAAATTGTGACTTTAAAGGCAGCTCACTAACACAGCATATTCTCCGTAAACGAACTGTGCGTAAATTGATGCGTATGGACACCTGTGAGACGCTGGCTTCAACAGGAGGTTAACCACTCTTACGTCACTGGGTAAACCATTTTACGTAGTAAATCCATTTTTATAAAGACATAAAAGTATCCAATGGAAGTCCTCTGCTCTGCAGAACTCAACTTTTGACCCAGTGCCAGCGCTAAGGATTAATTTATTTCTGGGTTATTTATTTAGGACAAATTCCTCTTGCTTTAGGAATATTTAGGTGAAAAGTAGACAGCAGCATTACTGAGCAGCAGAAGCCAAGCTGTAGGCTGAGCTGAGCAGGGTGTCTTGGGCTGTACCACACAGGGTTCTGAGAAGCATTCCCACTGTTCACCAAACAACCACACTGGGGAGCTAGGGAATGGGGTGTCCTCCAACTTAAGCCTGGAACAGCATCTTGATTGACAGAGTCTAAAGGCCCAAGTCCATTGGCCTTCCACACAGGTAAGTAACGTATCTAGAGTTTGTCAAAATGAGAGGGGTCAGAAGAAAACAATGTCATGAACCCATGGAAGAAAACAGCATGCTGAAGGCCTGGGTGAGGGGCAGGTAGCTCAAAGTCACACTGCACTGCAGCCTGCAAACGTCTAAATGACGGAGATAATTTGCTGGCTTCAATTCTCTTTTACAGTAAAAAAAAAAAAAAAAAAAAAAAAAAAAAAAAAAAAAGACAGGCTAAATGGATAAAATAGATAAAAAGGAAGAACCAGATGTTCATAATGTAAGGGCAGAGATGAAAAAAAAAAAAAAAAAAAAAAAAGAGGGAGAAAACTAAGATTCTAATAGAATTAAAATTCACCTTGGAAATACTTTTATACATGTATGAATATGTCACAATGAAACTCAATTTCTGTACAATTAATACACACTAATAATAAAAAAAGATGTTAAAAATTCACTTTGGAGGTAACAATTGGCTATTCAAATTTGAATTAATGATGAAGGGAAGGTCATACTTTAAAGGAAATAATTAAAATGTGCACCCCGTCCCCATACATAATGAACGAATCGGTCTTACCTCAGATATTTCTTTTCTACCACTAAGGCAATAACCTAATGTCTGAGGTTTGTTTCAAATGGGTCTGGGCCTGACATTTTATAAACACTGAAGTGTTTATAAATGCAAGAATGCTCTGGCGTGTAAATGGGTATCCAATTCTGCTGTAGTTGACAGAACACCCAAAATAGGAATAAAATGAACAAGAGGGTCGATTTCTCCTTTGTCTAAAGGTGCAGGCTCTGTGGGGTACTTCTTGTGGTGAGACCCCCATATT
Source organism: Acomys russatus (assembly GCF_903995435.1). Taxonomy (NCBI): domain Eukaryota; kingdom Metazoa; phylum Chordata; class Mammalia; order Rodentia; family Muridae; genus Acomys; species Acomys russatus. Next base: position 81,155,924 of record NC_067142.1, read on the forward strand.
TGTCCATCATTGCAGCCTCTTGTCCCCCGTACTTGATGGAAGGCTGGTCTCTCACTGAAGATGCCCACCAAGCCCTGTAGTCATTCAGTCTCTCATTCCAGACATCTCCAAAGAGACCCTGAGAAGAACAGCACCTGGTAGTCTCGCACCACAGCGTCAGGCCCATCGTGTGACTCTTTAGCTCCTAGGTGTGTTGTTGAAAGTACCCAAAGTAACAAGGACCCTGCTTTTTGTTTCAACCCAGGACTGCTTCTCAGAATTCCTTATGCTCTAGGGATTGGCATTACTTTCCTCAGACTCTTGCTTATTGCACTGTGAAGGTTAGTCTTGCTTTAGCGGACTGTTTCCCACACACATCTGTGGAACTAGGGTACAACATATTTCTAGTTTGCACAGCTCTTGAGTAAGGAGGCTTGCTTCAAGCTGTCCTCTACCCATCAAACTTATTAATGTAAAGAGAAAGGTTAAGCAAAATCCCCAAAGGTTAAGCACACTTTCACACTGCTTTTTGCCACCTTTTCATGGAGTTAAGCCTAGCTTTAAGAGGTAGTCGATAAGTGTAATTCTCATTTCAAGCAAATATGATACTAGCTCTAAATCAGAGGACCCATGAAGACAAAGCAAGGATTGGCAAACTATATAGCCAATGGCCCAAGCCAGCCTCATTTAAAAATAACATTTTGTAGGGGAAATCCATACCCATTTGTGCTGTATTTACGATTGATTTGTATTGCGGTGGTAGTTTAGCATTATAGAGACCTTCCTGGTGTCCATAAAACCTAAGATATTTACTCCATGGTCCTTTAAAAGAGAGTGTTGGCTGACCACTGACAATGAACCCTGGCATGGATACTCCAGACCACAGAAATGCCCTGGTAATGTCTCCTGGTGTAACCATGCACCAAAGACATGATTAAGTTTGATGTGTTAGGAAGAAATATCAATAATGTTAGTGTTTTTATATTAAAATGAGATAAAAACTAAAGATGCAGACTATTTTAATAGACTTCAAAAAATTCAAGAAATTGATCAATATTGAAGATTGTACACAGCAGGGGAAGAATATGTATTATTTTTATGGACTTGAAATATTTACTTAGATAGAACAGAATCTGGCCATCAAATAATTTCTATAAGAGTTTGAGAGGATTAAAATCACAGAGTGGATTCTTTGAGTATAGGGAGCTTTGGCAAGTAAATTAATGAATGCATTTAGAAAATCTTGAAATGGTATTAGTCAATATAGGATTGACAATGAAAACATTTTAAAATTAAGATGAAAATCTGTGATAGGCTACTAAACTCATTCCTCAAAAGAATCTTATGTGTTTGTATGCATATCAAAAGGATTCAACTGAATTGTCTAAGGACTATTATCAAGAACAAAAGCAACAGGAAATTAAGTTCAAGGGCTCAAAGATAAACAGAAGAGCAAATACTAACGAAAAAGATGAAATAGTCATTAACTTAAGAGAAAATCAAGAAATAAAAAAGTTGGCTTTATAAAGGCTGATGACACTGAAAAATCCTTAGTAAGATCACCACAAATATACGCATCAGTCTCCATGAAAGGAAAGGTAGCATTACAACCTTAGCAATTAATGCAGCACTAAAACAGACATCCCTTCAGGGTAAGGGGACGCCAGCGGCATCTATTTTGCCAGTAAACGTAAAAGCTTAGGAATTCGGAAAACTCAAATAAGTGAAAAACCCGTAATCTAACATAGCAGATGTGGACACCTGGCCTGTCCTCCGTGTATTAAAATAACTAAGTCAATCAAGGGAACTCCAGCCAGAAGAATACCTCACAAGCTGGATAGATTCCTTAGTGGAGTCTTCCAAATGTTTAAGAAACAAATAATATTTTATATGAAATCTTTTCAAAAATAAAAAAGAAATAGGATCTAAATTATTTTGTGAAGTCAGCGTAACTTTGCTAACGATACCCTGTCGATCACGTTACAGGGAAACAAAACTCAAACCTGGGTCGTCCTGGTAAGTTCCAGTGCAAACCATACTGAACACAGCGTCGCAGAGTGGAGACGGTGATGCGCGACAAAGACATGGCCTGACCCCCTGAGTTGACTCTGTGAGCACAAAGCCTTAAAACATGGCTGACACCCTTTTTAAAGATGAGACAAAACCCATGAAACTCAGTTCTGTGAGCTGAATTTCAGGATTGGGCAGTTATTACACTGGACCCCGAAAAAACAATATATGTGCTCTCTCTCCTCTCCTCCCTCTCTCTCTCTCTGTGTGTGTGTGTGTGTGTGCGTGTGTGTGTGTATACTCTCTCTCTCTCTCTCTTCCCTCTCTCTCTCTCCTCTCTCTCTCTCTCTCTGTGTGTGCGTGTATGTGTGTGTGTGTGCGTGTGTGTGTGTATACTCTCTCTCTCTCCTCCCTCTCTCTCTCTCTCCTCTGTCTCTCTCTCTCTGTGTATGCGTGTGTGTGTGTGTGTGCGTGTGTGTGTGTGTGTGTGTGCGTGTGTGTGTGTGTGTGTGCGTGTGTGTGTGTGCGTGTGTGCGTGTGTGTGTGTGTATACATGTATTCACACACACACACATATATGCATACATCCACATCCACATATGTATGTGTTAATGCAAGTGTGACTTGGTGGTCTTAATGCTTCAAAATGTTTGTCTTGGTGCTGTGTACATCATATAACTCTTCTAAGTAGTGACCTACCCTTTCCTAAAAATAAGCCAGTATCTACACATTAATTTTGCAGAAACCCTTGTGGAATTTAGTCAGCCAATCACCAACCATGGTTCTCCCAACCTGCGTCCCATACACGTCTGCACGCAGCGCTGCCTGTGGCTGTGCTTTATGGCTATCCTGGGAGGACTGCAGTGCTGCATCGAGTTTTATTTCTGTGGGCTTTTATTAGCCCTCTACCACTTGATCAGCGGATATCTCTAATAGTAATTTTTTTTTTTTTTTTTTTATAAACTGGAGTTTGCAAGTCCTGCCTTGAGAATGTAATATTTCAAAAAACAGTCTAAGCTTAGGGAAAAAACCAATTACAGAGACAGCATTAAAATGCCAAGCAGCGGGCAGAAGCGATTGTGGATCAGTTTAAAACAGTGATTGATGAAACTCTAATCCAAGCTGAAGGAACAGTTTCACGACAAGCTGTGACCATTCCACACACTTCATTAGCTGCCATAATTAGCCTGGTGTTTCAATTTGTTAGAACTGGTGGGGACAATTTTCCTCAGAATGCAAACATCAAAAACCAGGGTCCCTCCGACTTGAGAAGAGGCTGACGAGTGGCTTTCTGAGTCTCTGTTAACTAAGAGATTAATTATTGCTGATGGGAGGCTGTGCTGCGACTGTCACTCTGTCTGTGTGCATTACTCTTAGCATTAGAAGAAGGACGTGGCTGGCACCATGCTGCTCAGTCAAGCAGCCTCACATCGGAGCACAAAGTCGGTTTTAATATCCAGAGTATTTTTGATTGATTTCTCTTCCTGTTTTCTGGGTTCATGAGTCACATCTATTTATTTATATTAGAATGTCTAAACAGCTTTTCAAATGTTGGGCGGTTTGGTTAACATACTTCATCTCAAGTTGTGGGAAGGGAAAGGGACGTCACACGTTTCCGGGATTGTATGCAGACAGCCTTCAGGTATGTTTAGATTTAAGGCCACAGTATGTACTTCAAGCAAGAAAGTGATGAAAATATTATTTTTTTTACAACTACTGAACTATAACCTTTTTTTGAATTATGGATGTTCACTCTGACTTTTCATAATGTAAATTCATAAAATCTAATTAAAGGGGATGGTAGGAAGCAAATCCTGCTTCCTTATAAGAGAGGCCTTTTCTCTAGTCCCTGAGCCACAAGGAAAGCCGATCTCAGATCACTAGCACACAGTAAAATATCACACCAAGGCTTTCATTCTTAACACTCCTGAACTTACACTAGGTTTTTTCCCATTATACTTCCAAGAGAAAATGTCCACTCTGTGTTTTTAAATTTCTCTTTCAATTGGCTCAGAATGAGTGACCTGGGAGAGGTCCCATGAGATGCAGAAACAGCAGACACAGTTGGCGATCTGCTGGAATTTCAGTGCTGTACAGTACTGGGGTGTTTTACAGTAAAGGGAGTGACATCACAGGACATGCGTACGCTCATTTCCAGAAGAATTTTCTCCACATTCTGCTAAAACCTTTTCACTGTGAGCAACTGGGTAAGCACACCCTTTTGTAACACTGCCCAGGGACACAATGTCTACCACAAGCTCAGTCTGTTTTTCTAATGGTCACGTTAAAAATGTGACAATAAACAGATGAAATTAACTTTGTGTTAAAGTATCTTAAGACGCCTAAGGCTTGTCGTGAGTCATGAAGTAGAAATCTTAATGACAACTGTAGGTTTTTAACCACCTTTTCAGGATCTACCGTGCATTTTACACTTTCATGATGCCTCAAATCAGAGAATGCACATTCACGTGCTCACTCACTCTGCAGTTAAACATCAAATAGCACAGATTTTGAGACTGTGGAACATCCCCAACCTCGGGGAGCAGTTATTTACTACTTGCTGGGAAAATCCTCAAGTTCTGTAGCCTACATACTTAACACAAAGGACAGAAAGGAGTACCTCCGTCTTTACAAACATACACCAGAGAACCATTCTGAAAACAGAAGACAGGAAATCAACAGGCCAAAGAAGGATCACAGATGGTGGAGGACCTTGCACACCGCCGAGGCAGAAGACAACACACACTGGGCCAGCAGGGGAGTAACAAATCCTACAGTATGAATAGGGTAGGGTGGGTTAAAACAAGCTCCTTCCCTTAGCTGAGATTTAGCCAGCATACACCAGTATAGGTGTACCAGTTACTAACCGAAGGAAAGGCTTTCACTATGTGCCACTAAATTACTGCTGACTCAAGCCTTGTACCCAAACCCTCCCAAGATCTAAGCCATGAGAAAGTCATCAAAGAATTACAGTTTACCCTACTTGGGATTCTTGGGATTACTGTCCATTTGGTTGTTTATTAAGTATTTTAAAAATGCTTTTACATTTATACATCATATTCAAAATTGTTGAATCATTTTACTTTTGCTACACACAGAAAAAAATCTTTTTTATTGATAATTTAGTCATCTTGAGAAAAAAATCTTAAAAGCAGAATTATAAAATAGGAATGAAAATAACTCCTTGAACTTAATTATTCTGCCATTAAAATATATATTATATATAAAAATAGAGATATCTAGGGTATTGTTGTCACCTGCAAAAATATTTCATGGAGGTGATTCTTGTCACACACAGACATGAAAATGATTTGATTTGAAAAGTCTAAAACTGTTTGCAAGCCCCTGGAGACCTTTGGAAACAACAATAATACAAGCAAAAGATGCCATACAGAATTACAAAGAAATCAGGGGGCACAAATCAGGGGTCACACACAGACCAGTGCAGAAAGCCTCATTGTCACTCCTCCCGAACAGTGGGCCACACAGCAGCATAGGAGGGCAGGAGACGTGTTCCTTCAGCCCGTTCTAGGATGCACCCGAGAACAAACGACGACGCAGAGACAGAACGCCATTTCTACTGACATCACAGTGGACAGAGCCCCACTTTTGAGTCCTTCCAGAGCCCTATGGATGGTCTCCGTGTCCCCAGGACGATGGAGACTCCTCCTGTGGAGCACAGCTTTAATCAGAAGGCATGCCTTGACACTGCGAGGCCAGCAGAGTTTGACAGTGGTTAGAAATACAGCTGCTTGTGCGGTTTCGTCATCAAAGGCCCACACTCCATTTAGATGCTTTCTTTGCACACTAGTATGACTTCCTGCCCTTTCTTTAGAGCACCCAGCTTAAAAAAAACAAAACAAAAACAAACAAACAAACAAACAAAAAAACCTTCTCAGAGGAATTTTGTGGGATGCTAAAAAGTAGAATCTGAAGTCTAAGATAAGGATTCAACTTTAAGGCTCAAAATAACTCAGGAGAAACAGAAAGCCGTGACCAGAACAGTGTCAGGAGTTCAAGCTATGCATGTTGGTAAACACCTGCCTATAAATTCAGGAGGCTGAGGCAGGAAGACCTCAGGTGCAAGCCATGCCTGCGGTAACACAGAGAACTCTTGTCATGGCCTGAATTACTTACATATTCTATTCTTACATACTTCACTACAATAACATTATGGATGGTACTGAGCCATCATTACTCCATTAAAAACATTTACCTGGAGAATAGGATCAGGAGAGAATTGTGTCTAATGGCCAACAGGGGAAGTACGTTAGTAAGCTCACGTTTAAAAAAAAAATCAAAGTGGGGATTTTGTGAAGGTTAAAAATCCATGCGCATGCTTTAAAAGACAGTGTCTATTGAAGCAACTTCCCTGCCCTAAAATGTGCACAGATTCCTCCTTGCTTTCAGCTGCTACAGACCACGCTGACAGCACGAACGCCAACATGCATGGCCACGACAACTGCACAAGACAACTGCATGATAAAGGAAAAGATTCGATCTCCAAATAGAGTTTCCTTGGAAAATCTGGCACTGTCCCTCCCCTCCCCAAGCAAGGTACTGGAGTTCTGACTCCATAGACCCCACATGCCTAGATGGATGTTTATCTGGGGTACTTTTATTCCACTTTGAAAAAGAAAAACTGAAATCAAATTCATGTGGAAGACAAGTGTACTGCTCCATCTATCTCATGCCCTCGATCTTTTTCCATCTAAACCCTCGGCAGTGTGTTTATGGAAATTTGATTTTCTACAGTTTCTTTGCAAAATGTGCACTTATTTTCATCTTGCCAAAAATCAGACACCTCAAGAATCATAATGGTAGAACACAAAAAACCTAAACACACACACACACAGACACATACGCGCGCACAAACCCATTGCTTTGCTTGGCCTGTGAAAGAAATTTATTCTAAATTTAAAATCAACAAATATAAAGTTTAGATTTCTCTGTTTATTTTAATTTTTTGTACAGAGGAAGCTGATAGCTTCAATGAGATTTTCTAATAGCCAAATGCCCACAGTGGTATTGAGTTGTCAACCTGATGTGTCCACATCTTTCTTAAGAAAACAATAGGGTAGTAAATTAAACTGAAGGCATCCTGCTATTCTACAATAAGTGCAAGTAACAAGGTTGGTACACAGATTTCTTAGGAATGAGAGAGAGAGAGAGAGAGGAGAGAGAGACAGAGAGAGAGAGAGAGAGAGAGAGAGAGAGAGAGAGAGAGAGAGAGAGGAGAGAGAGAGAGGAGAGAGAGGGGAGAGAGAGAGAGGACTTACACAAGTGAACTGGCGAGGCTGTAAGGAACAGCTGAGGCTGACTACAAGAGGCGGAGCCCAGAGGCATGTGTATTTGTAAGGGTTCTCTAGGGTAACAGAACTTATAGAATGACATGTCTGTGTATACAAAGAGGATTTATTAAGGTGGATAAGGCTGTGGTCTAGCTGGTCCAACAGTCCAGTAGTTGTTCCATCTGCAAGGCTGGATGCCTCAGTATATGCCTGGATCCCGGAGACATAGGCTCTGTCACCAGTGAGCGTGAGAGGAAGCAGGCAAAGAGGAAAACCCTTCTTCTTCCCTAGGCGGCCACCACAAGATGCGGTCCAGGTTAAAGGCAAATCCAGACTATAAATTGGACCTCAAAAGACGTGCACTAACTTCAAATGACGTAATTAAGAAATAAAAATCCCTCACAGGTGTATAGCCAGAATGCAACAGTTATATTATCTTCCTTGTATCAGTCTTACTAGCTCTACTCTCATATAGCAAATAATTACGCACTAGAGTGTCAGTCTGAAATGGACAGTTGATGTGAGTCTTTCCAGCTATTTCACTGTGCTTCCTTTCCTGAGTGAATCTGTATTTGCTTTGGTTCTGGGAAACACTGCAAGCTTAACAGGGCAAAGACAGGTAAGACCTCTGACTCTATAGAGCAGGTACTCTTCAGACACTGTGCTGTGGAGGTAACTCAGTCTTATGTATACCATTTAAAACACAAAACGAACCATACTGTCACCCCCTATGAGACCATAACACACAGTAGTAAGGATGGAAAAATAAGGATGAACATATCTTCTAAAATACTAAAATATACTTGGAAGACAGGTCACATTTGAAGGTGAAACAAGATCTGCTCAGACACAGAAGATCTTGTTGAGACGGTGTGCTGAACAACCTTTAGAAGACACAGCTTCCTGGAAAGTGTGATCCATGTTAGCACAACACTAACCACCAGGCCCCAGAGCTGCCACTGACCGCTAAACGCTGCCAGCCCACAGCTTCGTTATGACTAGGCAGCTATGCTCTGAGGGGGTTTCTTCCTGGAATACCAAGGCCTTTGAAAGTGAACCTGCAAATCTCCCAATCTGAGCAACTCAGGCAGCTTCACACACTTCCTAATGGTCAGGGTTATGTCCATGAGAGAAAATGATGAACACAGGGAATTTTATCAGCAATATTTTAAGACAAAAAGATACTACACACATTAGGAGTAGGCATATCTGACCCTATGCAGGCTGCCAGGTATCTTTTTGTTATACTGTTAGGGATCCCACCAGCTGCTGGGCTTAGCAGCAGACACAACATGAACTTTGTATATATTGGACACAGAGTTGGGACCTCCTTAATCATGCCTGATATCAGAACTAGAAAGGCTATTAGGACTTGCAGACGAGATTGCTTCCTCCCTTTGGACATTATTTATGTGTATTAGATGTCAGAGCTGAGTTGACAGATGACTTCTGAATTCATTTAGCAAAACAATATGGACAATCTTAAAACCCCACAGGGATCAGTGGACAAAAGCTTCAGGTTTAGACTGGTATAGTCTCAAATTTCATTTCTTCTCAAATTCCTATTTTCAAGAAAATACTCTTAGAAGTTATTTATAGGTTTTATCAATACAAATGAGTTTCTCTAGAAGAGGAGGACAAATGGAACAGAAGTGATTTTCTGAAAGTACCACATGATGGAGGATACAGAGGAGGGAGCTGGAAAGATGCTCGGTGGCTAAGGGTAGTTGCTGCTCTTGCACAGAACCCGGGTCCTATTCCCAGCACCCCCACGACAACTCATAACCACTTGTAACTCTAGTTTCAGGGTTCCAATGTCTTCTAGCCTCGATGAACACCAGGCACACAAGTGGTACACATACACACATGCAGACAAAACATCAATACATATAAAATACAAATCAGTACATATTCAAGATCTAGAAGAAAATTACAAGGTAAATGCTAACTGTTCTTACACGGGGCACCTTCATATATGGCTTTAGTTTAGCAGACTATGGAGAAATTTGGAGAAGCATGCCTTGATTCTCTAACAGCAAATAAATTCTTTCAAAATTTACAGGAAGGTTTGTTAAAAATAATTAAGGGCTGGAGAGATAGCTCAGAGGTTAAGAGCACTGTCTGCTCTTCCAGAAGTCCTGAGTTCAATTCCCAGCAACCACATGGTGGCTTATAACCACCTATAATGAGATCTGGTGCCCTCTTCTGGCCTGCAGGTGGAACACTGTATATATAATAAATAAATCTTTATAAAATTGAAACATTAACTGAATTCAATGTTTTTTTAAACATAGGAAAAGCTATGCTATGTCACGCTGGGGTTTGATGCTTCAGAAGCAGTTAAACTGCCTAGTAAAGAATACTTCTGAGGAAGGCTGAGAGGCTTGCTTTAGAGACAGCCTTGCTGCACAGCTCTGGCCCTCCTGGACCTCACTATATGAATGAGATTGGCCCCAAACTGTACTCCAGGAGTGTAACACCACACATGGCTTGCAGAGGCCTTCTGAAGGAAGGAGTGGAGGGAAACTCCTAGCGTGTGATGTTGTGAGGGCTGTGTGGAATGGAGGATGTTAGGGGAGAGGTTCATGGAGGAGGCTCGGTCGTAGCGGCGTCTAAGGTAACAAAGAGAACTGAGAAGAAGCGCCCCTCCTCTGATGCTGCCCCTAGGCGAGGTACGGTGCAGAAGGCAAGGCAGGCCAGACAAAGCACACAGGCAGCGATGGTGCTTTGCTGTCCTACGGCATCATAAGCACCATCACATTTTCTCTTCAGAATCTATTTCTTCTTCAGAGCCCGAGATTATCATCAAGGGACCACATTTTCCAACTGAGGCATCACAAATGGGAAAAGATTAGTTTTATTAAATATTCTGATTGTTGCAAATAGCTTGCAGGGTAGATTTACATGATGTCAACTTATGTGTCTTTATCACCAACATTATAAAAATTTTTTAAAGATAAAATTAAAAGGTTAATAAAATTTAAAACATAGAAAATTGGTTAAGTAATATACATTTAGCATAACATAATTTACTCATGGCCAATGTTTTCCATTTTTAAAACAAAATAAAGGTATTTTGTATCATTTTTCTTCATAGTTATGGGTCTCCTTTTAAAGTCTTATTAAAATTATTTTCTACATACAGTAACTTCTCTTTTTCTTCCTCTCACTCCACAGTGACTTCCATCTTGGTTACTCTCCACACGGTGATTAAATCAGTTCCTGCTAAGAGACCAGTGACCTGCCTTTTGCTAAATCTGTGGGGTTTGTTCCACACGCATCCCTGTGACTCTATGGCATCATTTGACATTCTTTTCCTCTCCTTGGCCTCTTTGATAACACCCTTCTCTTGCCTTTTCTCACATGTTAACTATCTCCTTTAGGGACCTTCCTATTCCAAGTGGCTACAAACATTGGCAATCCTTAAAATGTTTTCTATCCTTCCTCCCTCACATCTTATCTATTATTATTACAGTCAGTGGTGTTTTTTTTTTTTTAATGAAGCCATTTACTCAATTTTGCAAGTCTAGTTAAGACTGTTCTCGCAACTTTATGATAGGCAGATTTGGGCCCAGGGGTCCCGCTCAAACTAAGGCACCAGCCAAGGACAATACAGGAGGTAAACTTTAAGCCCCTACCCAGATCTAGCCAATGGTCAGAACATCCTCCACAGTTGAGTGGAGAGTGGGATATGACTTTCTCATGTACTCTGGTGCCTCACATTTTGACCATGTCCCCTGGAGGGGGAGACCCTGGTGGCACTCAGAGGAAGGACAGCAGGTTGCCAAGAAGAGACTTGATACCCTATGAGCATATACAGGGGGAGGAAATCCCCCTCAATCACAGTCATAGGGGAGAGGAGTAATGAGAAAATGGGGGGGAGCAAGAATGGGAGGATACAAGGGATGGGATAAACATTGAGATGTAACAAGAATAAATTAATAAGAAAAAAATATTAAAAAAAAAAAAAGACTGTTCTCGCAGGAAACGGACTTCAATGTTAAGCCATGTTTCTGGACATCTCCAATAGGTTGAGTCAATGTCATCTCACACTCAAACATTCCCAGGACTGAACTGATGGTCTCTTCTGTTTGATTGTTCCCAACTTGTGCTTTTCCTTATCTCCCAGTGAGTACCACTGCTGTTAACACACTTTCTTTCGCAAACTTTCTTTTGCAAACTTTTACAAACCAGTTTGTTTAGCAAACTTTCTTTAACTCTATTACAGTCAGTTCATTTTCAGTTTTAGCCTAACAATTGCTTCTACTTGTAGTATGCATGAATTAATTCACATCTCTCCAAGTCTGCTTACCACCACTAAATCTTACCTGGACTGCTTTTTGATTGTCTTGTCTTTCTTTTCCTTTCTTCCTTCCTTCCTTCCTCCTCTTCTTTCTCCTCCTCCTCCTCCTCTCCCTCCTCCTCCTCCATCTTCTACAGGGGTTTGTCCTGGAATTTGCTCTATAGCTCAGATATCTGCCTGCCTCCTGAGTGCTGGGTTTAAAGACATGTGCCACCACTACCCATTTCTAGCTGGTCTCTTTTCCTTTTATTTTGCCTTCTCTAAAAGTAATTATCCACACCGAACCCAATGGTCTTTTGAAAATATAAATCTCATCTTTTCAATGTTGCTTGACAACCTTCCAAATCCCCCAGTATAAAAACCAAAGTCTTTCATTTATCCTAGCATTCATCTATAGGTTTGGCAACAAGTTTCCTGATTCCATATATTCAGTGTGTGTGTGTGTGTGTGTGTGTGTGTGTGTGTGTGTGCGTGCGCATGCACGTGCATGTGTGCGGGTGTGAGTGCGTGAGTGTGTGTTCACATACTTGAGTATATGGGTACGTGTGTGCTTGTGAGGACCAAAAATAAACACATTGGGTACTTTCCTCAATCTCTCTCTCTCCTCTCTCCTGACTATCCAGCAAGCCACAGTTCCTCTAGTCAAATTGCTGCCTCCCCAACAGTAACATTATGGGTACATATTATTGCACCTCACTTCTATGTGGGTACTGGCGAAACTAGGTCCTCATGTTTGCATGGCAAGCATTTTGTCAATGAGCCATCTGTCCATTTACACATTCATGCCCAACCCATGGACTGCCTTTCAGTTCCCTGAAACAGAAAGGCATACTCTCTGAGACTGAAAGCATATGTGCTTTGCAATCCCAGAGCTCTTTAGAAGCTTGGAGGCCTTCTACTCTGTTAGCTAATTATGTGCCAAATACATGTGAGTGCGTGTGCGCACACGTGCACGCACACACACACACACACACAGAGAGAGAGAGAGAGAGAGAGAGAGAGAGAGAGAGAGAGAGAGAGAGAGAGAGAGAAAGAGACAGACAGACAGACAGACAGAGACAGAGACAGAGACAGAGAGACAGAGCTTGTTTTGCTAACACTTCTTTCTATTTTGGCAGAAGCATTTCTATGGCATGTCTTCATTTTCCCTGGCCAACCATGTTTCCTCGCTATACCATCTTACAGATCTATGTCATTTTCATTATAGTATTTTGAGAAATGATTAATGTCCATTATTCCTCATAAACTACATGTTCAGTGGGAGCAGAGGCTCTGTTGCTTTGATCAAGGTTATATCCTGGATGCCTAGCTATCCAGGACAGCTAAAGCTACACAGAGAAACCATGTCTCAAAAACCAAAAACAAGTGGGGAGGGGGAGGTGTCATAGAAAATGCAGATAAAGTCACTTCCAGAAAGACAAAGTACAGTACTATGGAAGACTCTAAGCACAGCTAGAAGGGAGAGTAAAATCAGAAGGGATAGAGGTAGGTCACCCTTTGGGTCATCAAATAAGCAAAAAGAAGGAAGTGGCAAATTAGAATCTGTAGAAGCAAAGCCATAGACTTCCTCTCTTCCTTCTTCTCTATGGAATCACTTCCTGACAAACAACCCGCTATGCTGACAAAAACATATACAACTGACCTACAACCCGTCTACAAAATTTGTAAGAACATGAAAAACAGCAATCTTATTAAAGCTCACATTATCCTAGAGACAACATGAAAAAAAACCCAGCTTTCCAAAATGAATTAAATTTTCTCAAATAACAATTAGTAGCCAGTTTTACACGATACTTATAATAACTTGCTTAGAGACAAAGGCTAGAAATGAACTAAAAACAAAACACAGGAAGATGTGTCGTTATCCCATCCAGAAAAGAAATTGAGGACAAAGATAAGACCACATCAGATATCAAAGATATAATATACACGACCAAAATGAAATTTCTTTTGGTGAAAATTTAATAAATCTCATTTGAAAAAGCAGAAAAACAACTAAAAAGGGAAGATATGGTAAAGAAATAAATAGAAAGAGTCAGAGAGAAGGCAGTTAAAATGGAAGATGGGGCTGCAGTGATGGCTCAGCTATTAAGACCATCTGGTGCTCTTGCTATGACTAAAATTCAGTTTCTAGAACCCATGTTTGGCAGTCGCAAACATCTGTAATTCCAGCTCCAGGGAATCTGACTCCCTCTCTTGGCTTCTCTAGGCTCCTTCCCTCTCTGCTCATATACACTGCGCACGCACGCGCGCACACACACACACACACACACACACACAGACACAATAAATAAATAAATAAAAATCAATCTTTAAGAATAATAAAAAATAAGCAAAGAAAAATTAACATTAAATATAATTAAAATCCCAGACACAATAAATAAAATAATATAGACAATAAATTATTATTGAAAAAATTTTCCAGAAATAGCAAAAATTTCTAAATCTTTTTATTTAAAAATAGTACAATGTTTCTATGAAAATAAACTCAAATGATAAATTTCCAGCTATATCCTAGTACTGTTGTCAATCTTCTAGACAATGGAAAACATTCAGAACCTCCAGACATATTAAATCCAGAGAATGGTAACTAACTAAACAGACTATGCAGGATGCATTAGGATGACCCTCTACTTCCTGTGTGACTGCCTGTTAGCTTATGTGCACTCAGGATGGACAGCAATATGGCTATAAGAATGCAGCGCTGGGTACAGACTAAACAGGCCATCCAGGGGACACCATTTCCTCAGTGTGCGCACACATGCACACCTGTACATCAGTATCACATTGTCATTATTTGTCAATCTGTCAACGGGCATCTAGGCTGGGTCCCATAGTCTATCTGTTGTGAATAGTGCTATACCAAATATGATTGCAAGCATTTCTGTGGTGTACTGACTCAGCTTACTTCAAGAGTGGTATAGATGTCTGTGGTAGCTCTATATTTAGGGTGTGTTGTTTGGTTTGGTTTCTTTTTGCCCTTTGTTTTGGAAGAGTCTTTATGCTGGTTTAAGTATCATAAAACTGATAAACCTGTTCCTTCAGCAAGATAAATAACCAGGATCTCCTGGGGAGACATTAAAGTAATGCCCACACTGCTGAGGACATCATAGGTGTGGGGCTCATGCCCTTTTTCCAACATCAACACACACACACACACACACACACACTCATGCATGCACACAGCCAAAAACAAAGAAAGCCATGTAGACATTTACTGTCGACATTTAAGTTAGGAGTTCAGTTGCAGAGCAGGGCAGAGGTAGATATTCCGGGTCGGTAGCAGATGGTGAGTTTAACTGTTGTTGTTCTGTCTCGGCAAATCACAGCAAAGACTGGACACATTGATGGTTTGGTGGCTTTAAAACCTCAAAGGGAATTTTTCAGAGTTCGCTGATCACATTGAACTAAAACCTCAGAGAGAAAACTTCATGGGTAAAAGCTACAAAACCTCAAAGTGTCAGGCAAAGACTATCTGCCCTTTAGCACCGTATAGAAGAATAGCTGGGTATGTGTTTCACATGGGGTGATGTAAATTCTACAGGTCTCTGAGACAAGTGTTCATCATCGTCTCTTCAGAATGTCATAGTTATTAATAATAGGATACAGACATTGCTCAAATTGGGACAACGGGTTATATGTACAGTGTCTTTTCAAATGGCTGACCGCGCTTCTTTGCAAAATTGTACTCCAGTAGGTTTGCTCATTGCTCAAACCAAGTATGTTAGAATGAGATGCAAACTTAACATTTGGGCTAGCGACCACAAGCTAACACAGTGGGCACTAAGGCTTTCAAAATCCTGGATATACCACTGCACTTAAAAAAGTCAAATCAGGAACTCTGTTGAAGTCATTTAAATAATTAACTGAAATTTAATAAAGAGAGTGTCACAAACTGATCCAAAAAGAAAACAATGACTGAAAGTAGAGCTAGCACACACATACCATCCCTGTTTCATACACTGCAGCGTGGGCTGAATACAGCTGCTCCCTTTTCTTAAATGCACAGCGGAGTGAAGCAAATCTATACAGAAATGCCTCCTGAGACTTACTCAAGCTTGGAGGAGACGAAAAAGAGTGATGAGGGTCCAACCTCTGAGCTTGACTTATGGAGAGGAAAGGGGGTTGGGGAGACAGGGAGGAGGAGAGAGGAAGGGAGGGAGGGTGATACAATGAGCAAAAGAGAGAGCAACTATATACATTTGGTTATTTAAGGCCAGCTTATGAGCAAAATATTTTCCTTCAATTACACCTAATTATTTTACTGTTTACATTTCCTAATGACACGAAGCCACAGCAAACAAACAACTGTAAAGGGCTGCTGTTCAATGAGTGCTTAGTCATCGATCAGCACCCAGAAAGATCCTGACGTTCTACAAAGCTGGCCTGTTTGAGAAGAAAGGCGCATTTTATCCCAATCAGTGCGTTGCAAGCACAACCGTCCCAGCCAAGGCACATTCGGCACTGTGCAGCTCGACTGTGACGACCCACACACAGCACTTGCACATCAATTATGATCATCATAATCACGGTCGTTAAGCTGAATGTTCATTATCATCAGGACGCCAGTGGCAGCATATTCAATCTCTGGGTGCAGTGGGCAAGTGCTCGCAGTCCCACCCAAGTTTCTGCAGAAGGCGATGTGGCACATTAAATCCGTGATGTGTTCCCCATCCTGCTCCATCCCCAAAGCATGGACAGGGAAGGTCAGCTTTATGTTCTGTGCAATATGCTTAGATCCCAAAATTAATTCTTTGGAGTGCTGGATATTTCTATGCTTTGTACCGTATACAATCATGTTTGGGGCCCAAACGCATGCGCAGACGAAGAGCAGGGAGGCTTGCTGTCATAACTCAACTGTAATCAGGCAGATGGAGAAAGGAGCAGCAACACAAAGCATCCTTAGTGTCTCTCCTGAACTGTGAAAGCCATGGGAAACAGGAAATGGTTCCAGTAAGGGCAGTTGTCTAACAGGCACACAGAAGCTTATTCCTGATATAAAGGATAGCACTGGTCACCTCTACTTCAGGGAATATGAGCATGGATCTTTTAACAAGCAAAGGGTGTAGATTGTTGGAATCTGAGACACATCCAAACATATGACATTAACACCAACTGACTGGGAGTTCCTTAGTTTGCATCCATTATGAGTTCAGCACTATAGAGAATTATAATAGTAATATAGTTACCTTAGCTTCAGAGTCTGGCCACTTAAAGCACATAAAGTTAAAACTGAGTAGCTGAATTTGGTATAGTTCACAAGTAGACTGAAGAAATATGGATAAATTGCATGATACATGAACTATTCTGTTATTTTCTCTTTTTTAAGCAATGAAGTATAGGGCTGAGAACCAGCTCAGTGGGTAAAGCACTAGCCAAGTAAGAGTGAGGATGGGATTTGACCTGAGGTACAATCACACCTGTGGTCCCAGGCAGACAGAGACTCCCATGGAGAGCCAAACAGCTAGGCTGGCCCGAATCAGCAAGCTGCAGGTTCAGTGGGACTCAGCGTCAGTACACAAAGTGGGCAACAAAGGAAGGAATACACCTAATGTCAGCTTTGGATACCCCAAACATGTAAAACTGCTTACACATATTAAGCATGCTACGTACACAAATGTGCAGTGTGTGTGTGTCTGTGTGTGTGTGTGTGTGTGTGTGTGTGTATGTATTTCACATACACAAAAGAACTTTTTTATTATTGGCTCAAGTTTTTTAGGAAAAAATATTATTTGCTTTCAATTCATTGGATTTGTGACTTGTGTAAAGACCTCTGAAGCAATAAGAAGGTGTATTCGGTTGATGTGAATTTGAGTAGAGAAAGCACTGGATGCATACTTGATTTCCTGCAGCTGATGTCCTGTAGCCCAGCTTGTTACATCACTTGGGACTTGTAGCTTTTCTGTTTACAGATGGCAGAAGAGGAAGTCAGTTCTTCATAGAGACTGCCTCGAGGCCAAGGTGGGCACCTAATTGAAACCCACCTACTGTGTTCAGCTAGAGCTGCTCCTATGTGTTCTGCACTGCTGGAGGGTGAACACCAGGCTTTACACATCTACATGAGCACCTTAACACTAAGCCATACCCTTAGCCCTCAGGCTGCCTTTAAACGGAGGAAGTAATCTACCTCCCTACAGACAACGTACTTCAATATTGGTCTTTTTAATTGTCTGTACTTTGAATCTAACAACTCCAGTCTCCTAAGATGACTTTCTACCCTCTAGCAATAGGCTGTGGCTTCAAATTCTCAAGATTATGTCTGTATTGGCACACACATGGGATTCCCACACTCAGGAAGCAGATGCAGGAGGATCGCTGAAGGTTTGAGCTCAGATGGATCTACAAGGTGAGTCCCAGGCTAACCAAACACACACAGTGGAGAATGACAAACAAACCTACTCTTCACAACTTAGTCTTCCCAAGTTACTCAATATCAAGTCAAAATAGAAAATATTTTAAATAACTCCATGATTTTGCAATTAGAGAAACAACTAATTCTGTAACATACAACTTAGGTTTGGCATTTGAAAATTAAAGAATACAGGAAGGAGTGAGTTTGGAGGAAAGGAGGTAGGAGGAGCAGGCAGGAGGAGGGAGGCGGAACCCACCTGCACTTCCTCACAGCTCGCACATGGTTGGGAGGCCAGGGCTTTACTAATGGTTACTGAGTCTCTATATGCTCTTTACTGCCTCTAATGAGACTTCTAAAATAACAAAATGAGCTACTCTCACCTCCAGTGACTATTCAAATGTTTTTCTCCTGTGAAGTTGATTGCCTGAGACAGACACACAAGCACTTGTTGTTTGACTGTGTTAAGTGGGTAGCCACAAAGCTCTGAGGGAAGTTTGGCTCTATTTTAGGAAACAGAAGTCTGCAAAAGGATCATTCCTATGGCGACAGAGACACGCTAAAGCCACTCTGACTTTAAAGGAACGACTGCTGGCTGGATTCAACCAAACGGTTAAAAAGCACCCATGTGAAGTCATGGCGACTAGAAAAGGAAATACAGATCACATCTATAAACATTCAAAGTATGAAATTAAGTAATTAAAGCTCATAGACAGTTTGTGTTCAGAGGAGTTGCTTGTTGGTAGAAAATGCCAGGAATATGGTTAGCTGTGGGATTTTATAAAATGACATGACAAACTGCACCTCAGTCTGCCAGTAAGTCCATAGGGTAAACGACTGGCCTCACTGTACAGACCTTACACTCAGAATTACTAATGTTAAAGAGCCTTTAAAGAAAATGGCTTAATAATGATAGTTTCAAAGGTACCTCATGAATATGTGAGAGGACTCACCAAGCCTAGGGAGCTCACTCCATTCTGGAACTCAGAGTAGAAGAGAACATGTCCTGAAAGTGGCCTCAGACATCCACGTATGTGCATGTGCACACCCTCACATGCCCCCAAGCTAGTAACAATAATAAATTAAAATGTTAAACATGAAAGGTATCTTGATAGGGGTTGGTCTGGTGCTATGTATACAAATGCTAAGTTCTTGATGCCAAGATTTGGTTGCAGTCCAGATGAGTGCATTCACACATACATTGGTCCTTGTGTAAAGCTTGCAGCCCAATTATCTCTGATTGGTTAATAAAGAAGGTTGGCCAGACTGTAACTGGGCAGAAGAGAAGTAGGTAGAGCTTTGGTTCTGGGGCTTGGGGTCTCAGGTAGAGACCAAGAGGCAAGTAGGTGGAGAAAAGGAGTAAAAAAAGAAGAAAGGAAAAGACAGGGAGAGAGAGAGAGAGAGAGAGAGAGAGAGAGAGAGAGAGAGAGAGAGAGAGAGAGAATGTAGCCTGATGGAGCAGATCCAGCCCAGACAGGATTAAGGTTGACAAGTAACTTGGGGAATATGGCTGAGAGGTAGCCAGCATAGCTTAGAAAATTAGTTTAAATCATACCTGACAAGTTAATGTGTTTGTGGCTTATTTAAACAAATCAGTAGGTCTCTGTCTCAATTATTAGGGAACTAGTCAGGCCACCAAAAAAAGCCCTCAAGATTCAACAACAGCATCTTGTGATATTTTTAAATTATTTACTCCCTCTCTCTCAAAAATTCCACATTCACGATATGGATTACGATGGAACATGGCGTGAAAATGCTTCTTAAATGAAGACATGATACACCAGAGACAACACAGTTCTCTGAGAGATGGTAAGGAGGCCCATTCAACTTGGATGTAATCAGCCCCTCAACACATGTCTAGACTAGAGCTGGAACAAGAGTAGCAAAGACACCGATGACTTCAAGTAAAGGGGGGAAAGCAGCAGGGTGGAGGCAGGCTGTGGGCTTCTTATACTCTACAGGGAATGGAAGAATGACCCCACAAGGTAACTTAGGGACCATCGTGGGTGCTGCATCTCCCCTAGAGAGGTCAGAGAGTACCCTCCAGTATCAAAGGGAAGGGTGAGCTCTCTCAAGGCCCAGGGGCCCATGCCACACCTAGCTGAGAGCCGAAGGGGAGAACTTCTGCACTGGAACTTTAGCCCATCTCCATCTCCAAGTCCTTGGGACCCACTATTCTGTTCTCTACTATGAAGTCGACTTTCTAATTCACATGGTGTAGTATCTATCTTCCTGAATTTAACCTTTGTCATTTGGCATAAAGCCTTCCAGATTCATCCATGTCATGAATAACAAGATTTCTTTGGGTATGTGTGTGGTTTTTTTTATAGCACAATAATATTCTACTGTGTGTGCACTCCATTTCATTAAGTACTCATCTTTGGTTGCTGCCCTGCCTGTTGTGAATGATGTTGCAGTGACCATGACTTCCACCTACCTCTTTGACATACTAATTTCATTCCTTTTGGACTTATGCTCAGAAGTCTGATTGATGAATCAAATAGTAGCACAAAGGTTCTATTAACCTATAGTAACTTCCACAAATTGCACAAAGGTTCCCTTTTCTCACAACTTAGCCAACATTTTCCTTCTGTCTGTTTGGTAATGGTTACTCTCTCAAGTATGCGATGATATATTGTGGTTTCAATTCCCATTTTGGTGATAATTTTAGTGGTACTGAATATCTTTCCATGTACTCACCTGCATATTTTCTTCTGAAAAGCATCTTTCTAGGCCTTTGCCTTCACATAACACACACACACACACACACACACACACACACACACACACACACACACACACACACAGCTCCTGTTTCTTTTCTTGCCATAGGAACTACTTATACATTGTGGATACTGACCCTTATTACAATGTATGGTTTCAAATATCTTCCTCATCCCAGTAGATGTCTCTCATTATGTTGACTGGCGACTTCTTCGTGTACAGTCTTGTTAGTTTGATGCAATCTCATTTGTATATTTAAGCTTTTGCTGCCTATGGTTCTAAGGTCATATCCAAAAACTATTGCTGAGCCCAATATCAAAAGTTTTTCTGCTTCCTCTAGTGGTTTGAGGGCTTATATTAAAATCTTGGCTGTGTTCAGAGTTCATTTTTTATATAGTGAGAAGTAGGGATCCAATTTCATTTTCCTGAATAAGAATATCCAATTTTCCCAACACTGTCTGTTGAGTAGACTGTCATTTTGTCACTGATTTTTCCACTACTTTTAAGGATCAATTGAGCGTACATGAGGGCATAGTTCTGCACTGTCTCTCCTATCCCATCAAGGCAACATGTGTCCTTTGATACCTGTACCATGCATGCTGTTTTGCATACTATGGCAATGCAATATATTTTGAAATCAGCTAGTGTGACACTTCCAACTTTGTTAATTTTATTCACTTGATATTCCAGGGTAATTTGTTATGGCACCAAGAACAAAATACACATTATAGATTCATGTAAAACCTACATGTTCTGTACACTTTCTGCACATATAGGTATAGATGCACAGATATTGACAGAGCTAGAGATATCTGCCTTCCATGATCAATAGTCCATTCCACTCTAGGACTTCACATTCAAACCCCAACCCTGACCATCTGTCAAAGCCAGTGATCATCGTCATTGATTACAGGATATATAGCCACAAAACATACATTAAGAACACAATAATGCAGCTGGGTGCAGTGGTGCACACCTATAAGCCCAGCACTCAGGGAGGCAGAGACAGGAGGATCTCTGTGAGTTCAATGCCAACCTGCAAAGCGAGCCAGGGCTACAGAGAAATCTGTCTTTAAAAATCAACCAATCAACCAACCAACCAACAAACCCCAAAACCAAAAAAACTAACCAACCAACCAAACAAACAAACAAACAAAAAACACCCCAAAACCCCAACCCCCACAAAAAGAAACATTAAAACTCTTAAAAATAAAACCTACTACAATGCAAAGAATTCATGCAAATCTATCGTGGACACAGGTCTGTACGATCTTTACAAAAACAGCTTCAAATAAGTTTATAATTATGATGGGCATAAGTGTAATGAGAATATTTGCTATCATCAATGTCTATCTTCAGTCTTTTAAAAGTGGTACCATTCCCTAACATTATCACCAGTGTTTGTCTTTAGCCATTTACAGGAGCACCATTTCTACTGCTGGATAAGCCCACCTTGTCACAGATCCACTTTTTAGGCTCTTGACTGCGAAAGTGCTTCTGTCCATATGAGCCAGAATCATACTTGCTTGATGAGTGTATCATTGGGATGTACTTCTCGGTTTTATGGTAGGAAGAAAATGGCAAAAACCTGAAAGGATAGTTAAGCAATACTCATGATTAGACTTCCATGGACAACTGATTCAATGAAAACAAGGGTTTGGAATCAGGACACCTGTGCTCCATTTCAACCTTGGCCACTGTCAGAAGTATTTGGCTTCAGGGATGCTTCCTTTTCTACTTGTCTAATGACAGAGGCACTCAAACTTTTCTACAGGGATTTTTGTGAGTCTTAAATATATCATGATGCTAACTATCCAATTAACAATTTGAACCTACCACAGTTTTCAGAATTCAATTATAAACAAAATGTCATTTTTAAATTGTATAAATCCCTCCCCCAAAAAACAACCACCCCCCAAACAAAACAAAGACTGCATCAGTACAGGTAATTCTTATTGAAAACAGTTTTCTTCAACTCTCATGTCACACCCTAAGTGAAGGCACATCTGGCCAGGTGTGAATGGGACTGTTTTGGAGCTAGCCCATCTGACTCTCAGCTCAGCTTTCCCTTGTCCTGTGCTTCCTTGCCTAGACATGTGGTCTCCATTTATCTTGACTTCCACACGGGGCTGCTATGAGCAACAAGCGGCCTCATGTGAATGCAGCATTTAGTGTGGAGTCTGAAGAGGATACAGGGCCAGAGACACGGTGAGGGAGATCTTGAGACGTGCCTTGCTGCATCCAGCAGCATTCTATTTTAATTGATTTTTGTAGTTAGTTTAGGTATCAGTGGCTCTACAGGAAAGGCTAACTTCACCCTCCTGCAGCACTGTTGCTGTGGTAAGCTCTTGGTGAGACCTGACGGCTTGCTCTGCTGATTCTGCCAAATCCTCAATGGAACTCACCAAATAAGAGTAATGGAACGGGGATTCCAAGATGGCGGCGAGCAGTGTGGACCTTGTTTAGATGCCAAAGAAATCAAGGCAGAAAGATGGTCTTATTTCGTAAGCAGGAACACCAAGCTCCACACCCCACTACAGCGGGAGAAACCATAGTGCGCAAGGAACAAACTAAGGACAATCTTGTGCACCCCGAAACACGGGAAAAAGCACGGACCCCCTGGGGAGCAGAGCATCCACAGTGTCGGCAGCTGCATCAACAGCTACAGCACAGCGACAGCGATAGCAATGGCGGCTGTGGTGCCAACAACACCAGCAGCGCTTGCTGAGGTAGGCAGCAGGGAACAAAACACCTGCAGTGGTGATTGGCGGGGTGGGAGGATTGGCGAGAACAGCAGCGGGAAGTGGCAAGCAACAGAGGCTGCAAGAGACTGTGAGCAGCGATGGTGGGTGACAGAGAGTGGACCAGCGCCTTGTTTCAGTGGAGGGCTACAACCAGCAGGGAGAAAGGGAAGGTCAGACTGCTGGATGGATCAGTGCACCAAAGTGGAGTGGCCTGTCTACAGAGCAAACGATTAACAAAACAGAAGTCACATAGCATCTGACATCTAAATCACAGATTCATTGTGTGGTGAATCCCTCAGAGGAGATAAGCAGCCAGAGGAGCCCTATAAAACCATGGAATCTAGGTGGCAGAGCTCAAACAAATATAGATACAGGAAGGCAGAGTCTGAGAACCCATTATAGAAAATAGCTCCCTATCAAAGGTACTCACCCCAGAGACAACCAGCTTGGAAAGCCCAAGTCTTCTAAGCAGATGCCTAAAGGAAAGAAATCAGAGGTCTAATAACAAAAATCAAGATATTATGGCTCCACCAGAAAGCCCAGAAACCAACAGATACCCTACTATGGCAGAGTCACAGGAAGATGACCTCAAAACCATGCTTATACAGCTATTTGAGAACTATAAAGAGGAAATGAATAGATCCTTCCAAGAATTCCAGGATAACACAAACAAACGAAAAGAAGCCATCCAGGAGAAACAAGAAACCACAACCAAACAGGTAAAGGAATTAAATAAAACAATTCAAGACATGAAAACAGAATTAGACAATATTAGAAAATCACAAATTGAGAAAAAAGTGAAAAAGAACAATTAAAAAAGGAAGCAGGACAAGTATAACTAACAGAATCCAACACATGGAAGAGAGAACCTCAGGTGCTGAAGATACAATAGAAGAAATTGATACATCTCTCAAAGAAAATCTTAAAACAGAAAAATTAGTGACACAAAGCATCCAAGAAATCAAGGACACCATGAGAAGTCGTAACTTCGGAATTATAGGAGTTGATGAAAAGGAAGATGCAAAGTCCCAAGTTCCAGAGAACATCTTCAGGAAAATCATACAATAAAACTTCCCCAGTC
This sequence comes from Acomys russatus, assembly GCF_903995435.1. Lineage (NCBI taxonomy): Eukaryota > Metazoa > Chordata > Mammalia > Rodentia > Muridae > Acomys > Acomys russatus. The sequence goes on from NC_067142.1 coordinate 81,180,405, forward strand.
TACAGAAAGAGATACCCTTGAACATACAAGAGGACTACAGAAGACCAAACACGCTAGGCCAGAAAAGAAATTCATCCCGGCACATAATAATCAAAACACTAAACATGCAGAATAAAGAAAAGATACTAAAGGCTGCAAGAGAGAAAGGCAAAATAACATATAATGGTAGACCCATCAGAATTACACCTGACTTCTCAACAGAGACTATGAAAGCCCGAAGAGCCTGGTCTGAGATTATGCAGTCTCTAAGAGACCAAAGATGCAAACCAAGGCTACTATATCCAGCAAAACTTTCAATCAACATAGATGGAGAAATCAAGATATTCCATGACAAAACCAAATTTAAACTATATCTAAACACCAACCCTGCTGTACAGAAAATAGTAGAAGGAAAATGTCATCACAACGAGATCAGCCACACCCAAGAAAATTCAGCATACGGATAATCGCACAACCAAAACAGACACTGCCAAACATAATCACCACTAACTCCACAATAAAAGGATCCAATAACCATTGGTCAATAATATATGTCAACATCAATGGTCTCAACTCCCCAGTAAAATGGCACAGGCTAACAAAATGGATGCAAAAACAAGATCCTTCAATATGTTGCATTCAAGAAACACATCTCATCAACAAAGATAGACATTACCTAAGAATAAAGGGCTGAAAAATATTTTTTCAAGCAAATGGTCTCAGGAAGCAAGCAGGAGTAGCCATTTTAATATCTGACAAAATAGAATTTCAATTAAAATTGATCAAGAAAGATCGAGAAGGACACTTTGTCCTAATGAAAGGAAAAATCCACCAAGAGGACATCACCAGCCTAAATATCTATGCCCCAAATATTAGGGCACCTGCATTTGTAAAAGAAATACTTTTAAAGTTTAAATCACTCATTGATCCCAACACAATAATAGTGGGAGACCTCAACACCCCACTATCACCAATGGACAGATCCTCAAGGAAGAAATTAAAAAGAGAAATAATCAAGCTAAGAGAAGTCATGAATCAAATGGACCTAACTGACATTCACAAAGCTTTTTACCCAAATGGAAAAGAATATACTTTCTTCTCTGTGTCACATGGAATCTTCTCCAAAATCAACCACATAATTGGTCACAAAACAAGCCTCAATAGATACAAAAAATTCAAATAAACCCTTGCATCCTATCAGACCACCATGCCCTAAAGTTGAGCATCAACAACAATAGAAATAACAAAAAGCCTACAAACACATGGAAACTGAACAATCTTCTACTCAATGACAATTGGGTCCGGGATGAAATAAAGAAATCAAAGAGTTCCTAGAGTTTAATAAAAATGAAGGCACAACATATCCAAACCTTTGGGACAGAATGAAAGCAGTTCTAAGAGGAAAATTCATAGCACTAGGTGCCTTCACAAAGAAACTGGAGACATCGCATATGAGCAACTTAATGGAACACCTGAAAACTCTAGAAAAAAAGAAGCAGACACACCTAAGAGGAGTAGACAGCTGGAAATAATCAAACTCAAGGCTAAAATCAGTAAGTTAGAAACAAAGAAAACAATTCAAAGAATCAATGAAACCAAGAGCTGGTTCTTTGAAAAAATCAACAGAATAGACAAACCCTTAGCCAAACTCACTAAATGGCTGAGAGAGAGTATACAAATTAACAAAATCAGAAATGAAAAGGGAGAAATAACAACAGATACCAAGGAAATTCAGAGAATCATTTGGTGTTACTTCAAAAGCCTATACATCACAAAATTTGAAAATCTAAAAGATATGGACAATTTCCTTGATAAATTCGACTTTCCAAAGTTGAATCAAGATCAGGCAAACAACTAAAACAGTCCTATATCCCATAAGGAAATAGAAGCAGACATTAAAAGTCTCCCAACCAAAAAGAGCCCTGGGCCAGATGGATTCAGCACAGAATTCTATCAAACCTTCAAAGAAGAACCAATACCAATAGAAACAGAAGGAACTCTACCAAACTCATTCTATGAAGTCACAATCACCTTAATACCTAAGCCACACAAAGACCCAACAAAGAAAGAGAATTTTAGACCAATCTCCCTTATGAACATAGATGCAAAAATACTCAATAAAATTCTTGCAAATCAAATACAAGATCACATCAAAAATCTCATCCATCACGACCAAGTAGGTTTCATATCAGGCATGCAGGGGTGGTTCAATATAAGGAAATCCATCAATGTAATTAATCATATAAACAAACTGAAGGAAAAGAATCATATGATCATCTCTTTAGATGTGGAAAAAGCATTCAACAAAATCCAACACCCTTTCATGCTAAAAGTCTTAGAGAGGTCAGGTATACAAGGCACATACTTAAACATAGTAAAGGCTATGTACAGAAAACCTGTTGCCAACATCAAGCTAAATGGCGTGAAACTTAAGTCAATCCCACTGAATTCACGGACACGACAAGGCTGCCCACTCTCTCCATTGCTCTTTAATTTAGTACTCTAAGTCCTAGCTAGAGCAATAAGACAGCTAAAGGAAATCAAGGGGATATATATAGGAAAGGAAGAAGTTAAAGTTTCCCTATTTGCAGATGATATGATAATATATATCAGCGATCCCCAGAAGTCAACAAAAGAACTCCTACAGCTGATAAACAGCTTCAGCAAAGTGGCAGGATACAAAATTAACACAAAAAAGTCAGTAGCCCTCCTGTATACAGATGACAAAAGGGCAGAGAAAGAAATTAGGGAAACCACTCCCTTCATAATAGCCTCAAACAATATAAAATATCTGGGTGTAAATCTAACCAAACAAGTGAAAGACCTTTATGAAAAAACTTCAAGTCTCTACAGAAAGAAATTGAAGAAGCTATCAGAAAATGGAAAGATCTCCCATGCTCATGGATTGGGAGAATCAACATAGTAAAAATGGCCATCCTACCAAAAGCAATCTACAGATTTAATGCAATCCCTATCAAAAATACCAATACAATATTTTACAGAACTGGAAAGAGCAATCCTCAACTTCACATGGAAAAACAAAAAACCCAGGATAGCTAAATCAATCCTATACAATAAAAGATCTACTGGAGGAATCCCCATCCCTGATCTCAAGCAATACTATAGAGCAACAGTAATAAAAACAGCATGGTACTGGTATAGAAATAGGACAGTTGACCAATGGAATCGAACTGAGGACTGAGATGTACATCCACACACATATGGCCATTTGATGTTTGACAAAGAAGCCAAAAGGATACAATGGAAAAAAGAAAGCATTTTCAACAAATGGTGCTGGTCCAACTGGATGTCTACATGTAAAAAAATGCAAATACATCCATAATTATCACCCTGTACAAAACTAAAGTCCAAGTGGATTAAAGGCCTCAACATAAAACCAGACACACTAAATCTGTTAGAAGAAAAAGTGGGTAAGACGCTAGAACTCATTGGCACAGGAGACAAATTCCTGAACAGAACACCAACAGCTCAGGCTCTACAATCAACAATTAATAAATAGGATCTTATGAGGCTGAGAAGCTTCTACAAGGCAAAGACACTGTCAACAGAACAAAGCAACAGCTCACAGAGTGGGAAAATGTTTTTACCAACTCTACATCTGACAAAGGGCTGATATCTAAAGTATATAAAGAACTCAAGAAATTAAACACTACCAAACCAAACAACCCAATTAAGAAATGGGGTACAGAACTAAACAGAGAATTCTCAAAAGAGGAATACCGAATGGCTGAGGAACACTTAAAGAAATACTCAACATCCCTACTCATCAGAGAAATGCAAATCAAAACAACCTTGAGATTCCATCTTACACCTATCCGATTAGCAAAGATCAATAACTCAAATGACAACACATGCTGGAGAGGATGTGGTGAAAGGGGAACACTTCTCCACTGCTGGTGGGAGTGCAAACTTGTTCAGCCACTCTGGAAAGGAATATAGCACTTTCCCAGAAAGTTGATAATAGCTCTACCCCAAGACCCAGCTATACCATTCCTGGGCATATACCTGAAAGATGCCCCACCATGCAACAAAGACATTTGTGCAACTATGTTCATAGCAGCCTTATTCGTAATACCCAGAACCTGGAAACAACCAAGATGTCCCTCAATTGAAGAATAGATAAAAAAAAAAACAAAAAAACAAAAAAAAACTGTGGTACATCTACACAATGGAACACTATCCAGCTATTAAGAACAAGGAAATCTTGAGTTTTGCTGGCAAATGGATGGAATTAGAAATGATCATCTTAAGCAAGACAAACCAGACCCAAAAAGACATGCATGGTATATACTCACTCATATGTGGATTTTAAACCAACATAGACATCCTAGGAGAGACTCCACCCAGCAGGATATAGGGACAGTTACAAAGACTTAAAGTTGGACATGGACAGAGTCCCGAGTACGTAGGGTGGCCCAGTCAGGCCACAGAGGAAGAGGTCATATATAATACAGGGGATACTAGATAAACTAAGATCAGATGTTAGGGGAGGGGAGCTCCCTTATCTAAGGACTAGGGGAGGGAAGGAAAGGGGATGAGAGAGGGGTTGGGATCAGGGGTAGATGAGGAAGGGGGTGGGATCAAGAGGGGATAAGAGAGGGGGCCACAATTGAGATGTAAAGAACTCAAACTACAGAACAACAGGTAATTTATATTTCTAATCCCATTACATGGGAATAGTTCTGAGACTGGCAGAGATATAAATGTATAGGCATAGAGAGGCCTCATGTTGACCAGATTCTCTGTGACTTACTATTAGAGGCCACTCCTAATAAGGCAAGAAGGAAGATTTGTAAACGCCTTAAGTTGACCCATACAATGACCAGAAAACTAGCTTTGATTGTTCTGTGCATCCTGCACACCTCATACAATTATAATGTTAGAACTGTATAATATTTGTGAGAAATTGTGTTTTCAGAACAAAATAACCAGCTGGATCAGACCTGACAGGAATCATTCCTCCCAGCACAATGGACACTGACATCCTGCATCCTCCTAGTTCCAGCCCCAGATGATTCCATTCCTTTTACTCATCAGAGTTAGACAGCTTCCTGGACAACATTGTAGAAAACTTCTGATCCAATTTAGACCACCATTGCAATCTCCTACTAAGCCTGAAATCTCTCAACATTTAGAAATTGAACCACAAATGAAATTACTAGATTGCTTAACCATTCTCTCCAATTTTGGGGGTGCCCACTCCAAAGTATTATGCACCCCTATTGAACCTGAAGAAACCTTAAGAGAACAATGCCCCTTTCCCTCAAAAGGGGGGGGGGGTTGTATAGGTTGCTGTACGCTCGCTTGATCCATAAATGCTTATTCTCATCGGGAGGCGGTCGTAAGTCATTATTGGTCTTATACAGAGAAAAAATTAGGAGAAACCCAGGAACATCTCTCTTTGCCTTTATCTTGCATATGTAGACAAGGAGATGGGAGCCGAAAAGAAAGAAAGGGAGAGTTAGGAACATAGAGGGAAGATAGAAAAAAAGCTAGATGATTGAACCTACTCCTTAACTCAAGGCCTTAATTGTTACTTATAATGAAGGTTATGTCTAAGTCATTGCTATAGAGTTTAGTATATTGATACAAAACATGGGCATGTCAAATACTTGTCAGATTTTAACACAAGAATATATATCCTAAGTCTAACAGATAGATATGACTCTATCGATATATGAGGTAAAAGAGTTGAATAAGGTCTTCAAAAGCCTCAGAGACACACAGATTATGGCATTTAAAGTTGTTCTCACAATCCTAAACTTCTTTGGCAACAAGACAAGTTAACTCCTGACAACACCCAGCCGACCTCAAAGAAGATGATGAGCATCAAAGACCCTCCTAATGGACATGGCTTCAAAGGTGGCAGAATAATCACTGGGCAAATGTCCTCGTTCCTGCCACAAACAGAGTCGGCCTAAAAATGGGCAACTTAGATGCAGGCAGAGTCGACGGCCACACTCTGCCAAGTCAGGGTAAGCAAGTCCTCAGTAGTTCCTGCCCTGAGAACAAGTCTGGCAGAAATATTAGGCCAGAAAGCTGAAGATGTGGCTCCAACCTTATAAAGCATATTGGGTGACTGGTCTTAAGTCAATTTGTACATTTTGGAAGCTGCTAACCCACACTGCTTGTTCACTCAGGAATTTAAGTTTTATTCCTTCTCAAGTCTCTGAGGGGCATTGAAGACAAGATAGTATAGTTTTATAACCAAGTTTAGCTGGTTAGGAAACAAGATTGTTTTAGATCAAGATAAAGAAGTTAAGCTATTAGAGTTGAGATAGGACAGATATTGAATCTCATTCGGAAATTTAGACTGAACAAGAAGGAAAAACACTTACTTCAAATGAGACAAATCCAGATGGCCAAGTCACTATGAATGTAAGATATATAGAACTCATTATTCTCATGATTGTCACATGGTTCTCCCTGCCGTATGTTTTATACATGTGTAATAAAATAAAAGTATTTTAAAAAGTATTTAGAGAAGTACTCTAAATACCAAATGTAGTTAGATAATTAACATGGTCAACATTTATCCACATACTTTTGAATTAAAAGTTACTCTTATGAGTATGCTTATACTATTAGAAAAAAATAAAAATTCACAAAACTGTAAAAAAAATAAAAATAAAACGCTGTAGATTTGTATGATTATTTTACAGAAATTAGTGATGAATTTTAGCTTAATAAGAAACTCAATGTTTATTCATCTTCTGCCAATAGGAAATGGGATGCAAATTAGCACAATTAAGCAATTTCTCATTTGCAATGATGCATTACTATTAGGACTTGGAAAAAGTAAAGACTGGACTCTTTATATGCAGAAAACAAGGCTCTGGGGGTATGACTTGACATGAAATTGGTACATTTTGCTGTCAATATTAAAACAGGATCAAAGGAGCTGTTCTGGAGACTATAGGGCTAGTTAAATGACTAGAGTGGTAATGTAGACTAAAAATTATGAGCATTGCCAAAAATAAAGGAAAAGGGGATAATGAAAAAAAGAGCAATGGAACAATACTGTGTCAGCCCTCCATCAGAAAGAGGACAGAAGACAAGACACAGCCTGGAGACAGCCAAGGGGTCTCAGCAGACTGGAAGAGGATTGGAAAGTTGTGACTGACAGAAAAAGTTTGAGAAAGATGAATGTTAATATAAGTGTCAGAAGAGAGTGATGCCCGAAAAGACTAAAGCAAAGTGCCCTGCAGAACTCTGGGAAAGGCAAAGAACTGAAGCTGAGGAGGTCACTGCAGAGAGTGAGGCTGAGGAATAAAGCTAAGGAAGATGTATCAGAGTCACATGGCAAGCCCCTAGCCGTTATCTCTGCACTGTGCACCCCATGTACTCATAAGAGACAGAGTCAGACACGCTGACATGAGGACTCCACCCACCAGGCCCAGAACCGACACCGTGCGATGTGCATCAGCGTGAGGGAGGCACCAGATGGCATGGGGCCACTCCACGCCACAGACCACTCATTTACTCTTCCTCTGCTCATCTGCAAATGGAACCTAAGCAAATTACTGCAACTTCTCAAATATGTAGCAAACGTCCAGAGAAATGTACTCAAGGCTCAGCCTTGGAAAATACTTTTATTAAAAGGTCATACTGTGGTGCAATGAAGTTTCTCTATCAAAAAGCCAGTCGTACTCACTTCCTGGCTAGATTTGTTTCCTAACTGGGAAAATCAAGGAAAAACAAAAACCTCAGAGGTAACAAGTGCCATAGTATATTAACCAGGAGAAAATACATTGTATTTTTAAATAACACATTCTAAGGAGATATGGTGCCCAAGAAATAAGAACTGGGTGCTTTTTTCAAATAAAAGGAATATTTAGAAAAAAGAAAAACTTGAAAAAATACATAGCAAGTTGAAGTAGCCTACTGAGAGAACTCTTTGTTTTTGTTTTTGGTTTTTTTTTTTTTGTTGTTTGTTTTTGTTTTTTTGAGAACTCTTTTAAAATTTAGAGTTTGAGAAAGTAAAGCTGAAGTTCAGCAGATGTTGATTAACCCATTACTATGTGCCAATATTTTTATACAGTACACTTAATTTAAAAAGATATTTTAAGTCTAAGTTCAAATTAAAATTTTATTTATTTATAACTGTTTCAATATATCTGCTTAAACAATAAATTTAGGAAAAGTCTTACTTCATTTTCATTTTATTTTGAATTTTTACCAATGAATTCCTTTATACTTTCCAGTAATATTTAACATTTTAAAAACCCAAATAGCAAGCTTTGAAGTTTACAAAATTAGTTATGGAGCATGAAGTATTTGCATCTTTGCCGGGAACACAGCTTTCATGAAGACAAATTATGGTCTTTTTGGTGCTTATTTGCACATGGGATGGACATCACAGACATACAGAGATAATCTAGCCCCCGTGTCCACGAGAGCTCATGGATGGTGTTACAAGTGGCTGCATTTTACTTTCTGTCTCTCCTTGAATGGCATTTCAATACATTTTTTTTCTTTTGTGTCTGCAAAATATGCTTATGTGCAAACTGAAGGCAAAGATAAGGCGATGAATTAATTCTACTCTCATTTAGCCACAGTGATTCACTGAAGTCATATATATATGTGTGTGCTCTTAAGTATGTGTGTATATGTGTACAAATTGTATATTCAAAAATATCTGGGCCAGGCAGTGGTGGCACACGCCTTTAATCCAAGCACTTGGGAGGCAGAGGCAGGCGGATCTCTGAGTACGAGGCCAGCCTGGTCTACAGAGTGAGTTCCAGGACAACGAAGGCTACACAGAGAAACCCTGTCTTGAAAAACTAAAAAAGCAAAAACAAACAAACAAACACTAGAAGTTGCATAACTTTTAAGCAACTTCTTTCTTAAAATTACTGAAATTACTTAACCTTCAAAGTCTAAATGGTTAGGAAAACTGAAAACTCACAAAGTGGCTGATAGTCAAATTTTGGTTAGTATAAATTCATTTTAAAATTTCTTCTTCTGCAAGTTGAAACATCCTTAGTTGTACTTTGTGCTTTCAGTGGGTGCTGTTTGATCACCGGGACATCATATTACAGAAGAGTTGGTCTACCCTCTTGTTTCTAGAATCTTAACAAAGATGCCAATCTGGAAAAATAAGTGTGTTTTAATTACACCTTTAAACATGGAGTATGACAGGCATGGGACACATGGAAGTCAGCAGATAACTTCAGGGTCTACTCTTTCCTCTCACCTGGGGCCCAAGTAGTAGGACTTGGGTTGTGAGGCTTCCTGGTGAGCACCGAGCTGCTAAGCTATCTAACTGGCCCAGAGCTATACACAGAGTCTTAAAAGCAGTGTGGAGTTACAGTGGCAGCTGCTATTGCTCGTCATGTGGCTAGGCAGTTCTAGATGACTTGCCACAAGTCTTAGGAAGCAGTAGTTAAAAATGGCTTCAGAAAAAATGATCTCTATTGTAATGGATTGTTACATTGAATGTTAATATGCTTAATATAATTTTCCACTTAATAACAACAAATCACTCTCCTTTCCCCCTTACAACCCTGTTTAATTTCCCTTCTTTTCCTATAATCTTATTACTGTCATTCATAATTCTAGGTTTTTCACCAACCCATTTATTTTTACTGACAGTTAATTCAAGTCTTCAAATCATGATGCTCAATCTCCTATCAATTCAAGCCTCGAATCTTCAGCCTTGCTTGGACTTTGTACATTGCACTCCATCTGTCCAGTCTTCTCTGTTCCCTCTCCGCATTTCCTGCTCTTGTCTTCCTCTCCCATCCTGCCTCTGTGCATGCTCCTCCCCTTGAAGTGTTGACCCATTGTTCATTCTCCAAACCCAGTTTAACTCTCCACTCTCCTAGACAGTGTATTCCAACCACTCTTGTTTCTCCATTGCCTAAATGTTTATTCATTCAACTGACACAAGGGAGATATTTTCAGTACAATTATCCCTTTGAGAAATGCAGCGATAGGGGTGGAAGATACAGCACACTTGGGTAGAATTCTCCTTAGAGGAGGGGCAGGGACCTGGGGAGTGCTCTCAAATAGAACGTGACGTCTGTAGTGGATAGAAGCACAAGGGCAACACATGAACAAAGGAAGGCTATGCTTGCTTACCAATGTGTGTTTCTTGGTGTTCTTTACTCAAGGGAGGTAGGGGATGGTGGCAGAGTCTTTAGGCTTTTGCCTGCCACTGTTGATTAAGGAAAGATGAGCCCATAAGTCAGGAAGCTGGTGATGGGTATTTATTTATTTATTTATTTTTTATTTATTTATGTGTGTGTGTGTGTAAGAGAGAGAGAAGAGAGAGAGAGAGAGAGAGAGAGAGAGAGAGAGAGAGAGAGAGAGAGAGAGAGAGAGAGAGAGAGAGAGACTGTGTATGTTGCTCTGCAAAAAGCTTAAATTAACCATCACCTGGAAATATTTTCCAAATGCATTTGCTATGAGTTGACCTATCTGTGACTGGGACCCTGATTCTATGTCTGTACGTGTAAAGCTCAAGATGGCGTATGCTGTAGTACCCCTGACTAGGAACCACTTTCCTAACACTAAAGCAGAGTTCAGAAACTTGTATTTACTCTTCTCTGTATGGTTTATCCTGAGAGGGGAAGGGCACATTTCATCACCATGGTTTTAGCCGTCACTTCTACACTGATGGTTACTGTATCTCTCCCTGCAGAAACATGTCTTCCTTTAACACAAGCTTGGTGTTTCCAAGTGCACTAGTGACGCCCAGCAGTCCACGGAGGAAACTGTGCTGCTGCCTGTTTTACTAAACCAGCTACACTTCCGTCACCATTTAGTCAGGCATCTAAGTGAGAAGCCATCAAGTCTTTTGATGACTTTTGCTCTCTTCAATCAGGAATACTTTGCTCATGGTCTAATCTCATACATTTATCTGCCTCAAGTGATAAGTGCTCCTCCAACCCGCCCTTGATTCATGTGCTGATGGGATGTGTCTGCTGAGTTAATATGTCTGTGGTCTAAGCACAGCATTTGAGTGGGAGTGGGCCAGTTTGATAATTAAAGTTAAGCAAAATAAATCCTTTTCCACAATTATGACAGGAAAACCATTAGCTCCATCTTTTGCAGTCACTCACAAGGCCCCTCAGAGAGGAAAGTGAACCACTGAGCTGTGTGCTTCAGACATAGAAATGGTTACAGGCATGCCATCTCCAATGTTCCTGTCTTCACTTTACTTAAGCAATTTCTGTTCAGCCTTCCGGTCTCTTCTCGTCTTTCAGACATCTTTGACTCTAAATCGAAAAGCACTAAGTATTCTATGAGAATATATGAGGGCCATGAGAGAACAAAGGTCTGGGTGTAAGTGTATGTGATACGCCACACAAAAATTCCATAGGTGTCACAGCACAGAAAATTCCATCAGGAAACTCTCCCTTTGCGCATCAGGCACTCTATTAAAAGACCCTGTACAGTTATGACAAAACCTATCAAAAGGATGAAAGCATCTCAGTGCCTTGACTGATTCCTTGGACTCTGTGTGGTATCCTCAAACATACTGCTAAACAAGATGTTTCTGACCGAGGAACACAGATCTTGCAATGGTAAAATTTCTTTAGATCCCAGGGACTTTAAAGAAAAAATAGAACTCTGGTGTTCTGCCGTCGTGGACTGAAGACAATTTTGTTTCTCCGAAGAGTATGGTCAACAAGGCAGCATAGCTCTCACCACATGCGAGTGGAGTTAAGTCAGGTTCCAGAGCACCTTAGTTACAAAGACTCATTACCTTTACCCCCAGTGCTATGAAGTGTCAGAACTTCATTAGGAAAATTAAGCTGGAAAAATGAAGGCAGCAGTTTGTGAGTTTCTACTGGGAATGACTGAACGAAGCCTAGGAAGCCTTATCAACAGAGCAATGGGCTCAGGCTGCCCTGCTGCAGCACCCACTGGGTAACACCATTGCACAGAAACCGCTCTCCTACCACTGGAGCTTTGGAGTAGCTGTGTTAATGGGGTTAGCTAATTTCATATTTTAACTTTAAAGGGCTCTGCTGATTAATAAATGCTGCATACTGTGCTAATAATTAAAATAAGTGGGAGAGTTACAAATAAAAGTTGAATTGTTAAGGAAACATAAAAATATATGATAATCCTGTTATCATAATGTATAGTAACAGTTCAGAAACATGGAAATTATAAAGGTCCAAGGTGGTTTTATCACACAAGTAAAAATGTCATGTGTGGACTGTTTCCCCCCTTTCAGTATTCTTTAAGGACAAATGCAGACAGATTTCATCCATATGTAGCATTTTTAATGTCCTTTAAAAGGTTGCTATTTTAAGCTAGATTTTATAGATTTCTTTATCTTGATAGATAACTTTCCTATAACGTTTTGCCTACATAGTGCCTGAGAAAAGATTCAGGTCTTTAGAAACACTAGAAAAGCTCTGGAAGTGAGTAGTTCATCATTTACTAGGCTTCCCATCTAAGCCAAGTTAAAACTTGCAGGATGTGAAAACAGGTAAAATGAAGGTTTTGCACGTTTTTTTTCCATTAGCTCTACAGGCTTTGGGGGAGCTACTAAACACTTAATATTTATAGTATAGTTCCCAGTTTTGAATTTTTCCAAAAGAACGATTATTCCTCTGATCCAGGGTTAGTATCTTGACTATATAAAGAATTAGAGACAGCACTGGTGCAGGTTTTTGTTGTTGTTTTGGTTTGGTTTTTGGATTTTAGAGACAGTGTTCCACTGTGTAACCCTGGGTATCCTGGAACTCACTCTGTAGACCAGGCTGACCTAGAACTTAAAAAGATCTACCTGCCTCTGCCTCCTGAGGCTGGAATTAAAGGTGTGTGCCACCATAGCCTGGCTGATAGCTACTGCATTGGTAGTGTGTAATTCTTGTCTTTTCAGCTGCAAGCTTCCCTTTAGCATTTGAGCCCTCTCTTCAGGCCCCAGGATGCAGAATCTCAAATAAAAATCTGCATACACTTACAGCATGGCTTGTGTCACCGAGGATGAATGTGTGCACACGCTTACAGCATGGCTTGTCTACACCGAGGCTGCATGTCTGCATATTCTTACAGCATGGCTTGTCTACACACGGCTGCATGTCTGCATATTCTTACAGCATGGCTTGTCTACACCACGGCTGCATGTCTGCATATTCTTACAGCATGGCTTGTCTACACCGGGGCTGAATGTCTGCATACACTTACAGCCTGGCTTGTCTACACCGCGGCTGAATGTCGACATCTTCTTCAGAGGGATTGGCTGCCATGCGTCAATCCCTTGTGCTCTAACCCCAAAGCTAAGAGAGAATCTTGAGTCCTTGTCACCAAAGGATCCTCCAAGTTTAGTTCAGGCTTATAATTAATCTCAACACTTAATCTGGGCCTACCCTTGATTTGAATACCTTCAGGAAGAGATTTTATATATTTTTGATACTATTGAAAATTACTGTACATTTGGTGATTTAAGCACACACTAATAAGATTCTGAAGGTCAGAAGTCTGAGATGAGTGTCACTGGGCTCAAATGGAGGTCCTGGAAGGCTGCCTTCTTGTGGAGGCTCCAGGTAAATTGTTGTTTGGACCTCAAAGTCTCTGACTGGTTCATGTGCCCGAAGATTCATTCTTGGTATAACTCTAACCAAGGAAGTTAAAGATTTAATGTAATAAAAATATTAAGATACACAAGACGGAAATCAAAGAAGACACCAGAAGATCCCCCATGATCATGGATTGGTAGTATTAGTATTGCGGTTCACCATATTACCAAAAGCAATCTACAGATTCAATGTAATCCTCACCAAAATTTTAACACAATTCTTCACAGAAACTGAAACACAATCTTGAACTTCTTGTAGAAACACAAAAAAAAAAAAAAAATAGGATAGCTAAAACAATCCAGAATACTAATTACAAAATCTCTACAGGTATCATCATCCCTGATTTCAAGTTTTATTACAGAGCCATTGTAATGAAAATAGAATGATATTGGCATAAAAACAGGCATGCTGATCAATAGAATCAAATTGAAGATGTGAACATTAGTCCACACACCTTACAGACACTGGATTTTTGACAAAGAACCCAAAAATTCACACTAGAGAAAAAGACAGCATCTTCAGCAAATGACTGGTAACACTGGTTGCCTGTGTGTGGAATTAAAATAGACCCATACTTATCACCTTGCACAAAACTCTACTCCAAAAGGATCAAGGATCTCAACATAAGACTAGATATCCTAAATCTGGTAGAAATGAAATGTAGAACAGGACTTTCTGAATGGGACACTGACAGCAGAGGCACTAAGACAAGCAGTTAATAAACAGACCATATGAAGTTGAAAAGCTTCTGTAGAGCCAGGGAAAACATTCAGACAAAAATAGCAGCCTACAAAATGGGAAAAAATATCTACCAGCTATACCTCTGATACTGGGTTAGTATTTAGAATATATAAAGAATAAAAAAGTATGTTATCAATAAACCACTCAATTAAAAATGATGTATAGAACTAAGCAGACAGTTCTCAAAATATGAAACACAATGACTGAAAATCACTTAAATAAATACTCTATACCCTTAGTCATTGGAGAAATGCAAATAAAAATACATTGAGATTTAGTCTTACCCCAGTCAGAGTGGCCAAGATCAAGAAAACAGATGATAGCACATGCTGGTAAAGATGTGGGGAAAGGGGAGTATTTATTTTTTGTTGGTGGGAGTGTAAACTTGTATAACCACTATGGGAATCAGTGTGGCAGTTCCACAGGAAGCTAGGAATAGATCTACCTCAATACCTAGCTATACTACTATTAAGCATATGCCCAAGGGACACCCATGTATGTTGCTGCTCTCTGTGCATAACAGCTAGCAATTGGAAACAGAGTAGATGCCTACCAACTGATGAATGGATGGTGAAAATGAGATACACTTATACAGTGGATTTCTTTTTAGTTGGAAAGAAAAATTGAAATTATTAAATTTGCAGGTAATTGGACAGAGCCAGAAAAAAAAAATCCTAAATGAGATAATCCAGATCTCCCCCAGTAACTACTGCATGTCTTCTCTTCTATGTGCTAAGTTTTCTATATGTTGTGCTACAATCTGAACAACTACAGAGGTTAGGCACCTAGTAAGGGCTAGTGGGGAGGATCTCCAAGGAAGGAGAAATAGAATATGTTGCTATGGAGAGAAGAGAAACAATAGAATAGGAGGACTGGATAGAGAGACGGAGGGAGATAAAGGAGGGAATATGGGGAGGGCCATTTGGAAAAACACATAGAAACCTGCTACTGTTGAAGCTTCCTAAAAGTATACACAAATGAAAGGAATCTAAATTGAATCACCATGCCCCAACTTATGTCACCTTCAGTGCCAGGAATGGGTTATATCTTGTTGTTGGCCAAGTGGGCCCCATGGAAACAGCAAACATCACAGGCTGTCTGGGTTATTAGTTGTTCTCCACAGCCTGATGGTAAGGCCATCTTGTAAAACACAACATTTATTTATGTTATCAAACACAGAGAAGTCGATATGATACACAACTAAACATTTCACCCCCGTTGATTAGCAATTATGGTGTTGGAAGCTACTCTGCAAAGTACCAGAAAAATGTAGTCATCAGTATCACTCATCTACAAATCCTGTGACCTACAACAGCAACCTGTATGCAAGACATATTAGTGTGATAGTGGCACGAATGTTATAGGGATAACCAATCACTTTTTAAATTGCATGTAAGGCCCACACCATGAGATGAAACCCACACCTAAAGATGCTAAGGTACCCAAGAGCCTAAGACTAAATTTATGTCATGAGCCTAGGGAATAAGCCACTATTTGTATTTTGTTAAATGAATATAGCAATGAAGCGACCCTGAACTGCACTGTGCTGTGCTCATAGTTCAGCCTCAGCCTCACTGAGCCGTATCAGAGAAGCTGATAGGGAGAGACTGGAGCATTCAATCCTCAACGGAATGTCTTTATCAAAACCTGCCCGCAAGGCTCAGGGAGCTGTGCAGAAGAGGCAGAAAAACTGCAAGAGTCAGATGTGCTGGATAACTCCAAAGAAACAGTGCCTTCTAGACTTACCAGGACTGACACATATGTGAGCTCATACAGACTGTGGCAGCACACATAAAGCCTTCCCAGGCTGAAGCCAGAGGGGGTGCCAGAGCTGAGAGGTAGAACTGGGCATGAGGTCCCACCTCTAAGCAGGAAGCTTTCTGCAATTGATGCCCACTGACAGAGGGAGAATTGGTTTCTCCAACAGTGTCCCACTGGGTACACCGTCACGCTCCAGAGTAGGCCGCAGGCCCAGAAGGAGGAGGACAGCACCAAAGGAACTAAAATGTACTTTTATGAACTTTTGGTATTATTTTTGCTTTGTTTGACATTTTTTGTTTATTTGTGTACAGGAAGTCCCCCAAATGTAAATATCAAAGTCATGCACTCTACACTGTATTGTGTTAAAATGTTTGATTTTAAAAATTACCGTTTGTGTTACTGACAAGTTTCATAAAAAATAATCCATGAGTTTAGCTTGGGATTAAGACAAAATTCCCAATGGTTTTTGAAACGGCTGTAAATATACTTCTTTTGTTTTGTACTATGTATTTATGTGAAGCTGTAATGTCAGAATTGGTGATTTGAAAATCAAAATGCCAATCAACTTTGAAAAATGACGAAGATGCTGTTTCCTGGATGTACAAAGACTCAATTGTTTATATAAAAAATGAGCAGATCCATCTTATTGGATCCGGTTTACTTTAACCTTTAATATATAGTAAATTGTACAATAAAACTGTTTTAAAATGAACTTCTCTGTGACTTATTGTTAGTTATTTGTATACTTCCATACCTATATATCTGGAGTCAAATAAAAATTCCTCAAGCTTAAAAAAGGGTAACGAGCGGCAAAAGTTTCTGAAGCCTGAAAGTAGACTATCAAGGGTGAACCTCAGTGATCCTCCGGCCTGCCCCTCAAAGTGTAGGGGCATAGATGCACACGGCCACCTGCCCCTCAAAGTGTAGGCGCATAGCCACCTTTTTAGCATATGCAGTAAATATTATTATGCACTAAACAATCTTTCCCAGCTCCCTTAATTAATGATGATTTTCATCTAAGTTACTAGTTCTCAACAAAGCCCTTTAAAGGAACATTCCTATACCCTTGACAGATAGAGAACCAGAGGTGTGGGGTGGTGAAATTACTTTCCTAAGATTCTTAAGAGCATACTGCTGATTTGAGGGAGCCATAAGAGCATCCTGCAGAAGTGGGAGAGTTAATGTTTGAACTCAGAGCATTTTAATTCCTCCTAGGAAAAGGTAATGCCATCTTCATGACAACATGAAAACAAAAGGCACAGTAATCCACACCCCCCCCCCCCATGAAGTACTGGTGCTCTAGTTAGCCTTGAGATCAGAAACAATGCCTCTGCCTTTCCTGATTGATGTACAGATGGTTATTGAACAAGCCTTAGGCTGGTCACAGCACCCTGCCTTTGACTTCATCATGAAATTACCATAAACAGAGATGTAAGGCCTAGCTGTAATATTTCTATACCCAATACAACTGTGGCTTATCCACCAGACAAAAATGCAAGTGGTTCAGAAGAGGCTACAATGTATCAGTATTTCATACCCCCTAACAGTGGGATGAGCCATGAAAGCAACAAGCAGCTAAAAGCCTAGGTGGTCTGAACTTCTCAGTCAGTTCTTCAGCACTTCCAACTTACATTGTTTTTGACAGGCTTGCTAATCTCAGAAATCCTTGTCAGTATCCTAAGGCTTCCACATGAAGGTACGACAAGGACGAGCCCTACTTATAGGCACACTGAGTACTACGTGTGCATCAATGGGACAACCAACAGTACCAACTGTTTTAGTCCTTACTCTTCCCTTTCCTATGCTTAGCATTATTGAAAACAAAATCGTCATCTGTGCTAGGCATAGTGGTACACCTGAAACCATCTTAGCTGAGGACAAGGAAGGATGAGCCAAGGTTAGGGCTAGCCTGGGCTACACAGCAAGGCCCGATGTCAAAATAAAAGCAAAAGAATTTTGGGGCATACCTCCTTACGTATTTATAACTAAGCAAAATATTTTGCTTAAATTTGAGTAGTATCATGTAATTTCTGAGATAAATCTATATATTTCCCCAAAACTAAATGGCCAAAATATTTTTTGATACATTGAGTTAACTTGATCAGATACTAAAAGAACCTGCTAACACGCTATAGTTATTTCGAGACAAACAGTGGCTCTCCAATGAAAATCTAAATAATCCTGTAGGGCGCACTACGATTTTATCTTCATCTAAGCTGGTGAACACATTTTTTAAAGATTTGTTTAAAACTTCTTTATCCTAATAAGTCATGTATATCTTTCTTGACTGACGAAATGATGGAAAAGCTGTGGTGAAGGAGAAATGTCACTTTTGTTTCTTTGTACAATACATTTGAATGCATTTGTAATTACTACTCTATAAGCTATGGCCATGATGTAACACACAATGATGATTACTAGTTATTGTCTATGGCATTTTATGTTATAGAACGCTATTATATAGGAATTTATAGTAGCAATTTATATCATACTAAATTATTACGTTATAATTAAAATCACTTGTATTATTACCATTATCACTTAGTACATGAAATGCTAAAATACTGTAAGATACACTGCAATAATGATTATATGAGACAGTCTAGGATAATAACAATAATAACAGTAAGACCATTCTAGGTTTACAATGGCCCATTAGAAGTTACTGTTGTGGACAAAGCACCATAAGAGAAAGGAGACATCAAAGAGAAAGATGCTATGTGCTAAGAGCCAAGTCCCCAATTCAATTCCGTTAAAAACAATTTAACCCTGAGTGTGCTGACAGGCTACCCTCTGTGCTCCTATTCCTCACAGTTATAAAGTAGCCTCTGTCATTGCACCTGACTCAACACACTGCATGGCAGTGTTGTGTTCAAACACAATTAGCCCATAGATAATGTGCTTGTTTCGTTATGTTATTTTGAAAACATTGCAAGTACATATGCATTCATTAGACCCTAAAAGATTTTATCTTTGGGCATACACATCATCCCTCTGAAAGTGCCACTGGTTAGCTCTCCTTTGAGATACACGTATACAAATACAATTTAAGGGGAGTGGCAAACAGCTCTGCTATTTCCCTGGGAGCAGTGTATATACATTCTTATCATCAAGACTGCCCTCACTCACTACACTGTGTGAGATGCGAAATGATTGGGTCTAAACAGGCAGAGAGTGACTTTACCTTTCTATACAAATAAAGCGTTCTCTATACTACTGAGTAAGAGGAAATAGTGGATGATTCGAGGCAGCAAACAGGGCCCAGCTAAGCACTCACATCTTTTCATTCACGTTGCGCATCCATTCCTCTTGCTTGAGCATCTCTCTGGCCAGTTGCAAGTGGTTGATGGGTTCTGCCACCCTCAGGGTGGGCTCCAACGGCTTGTAACGCTGCTGCAAAACGTCACTGATGGCTCGGAAGGGTCCCTGAAAAGTCAGGACAAATGTGTTTCACTATGGGAGAGTCCCAGACTCATTGACAGTTGTGGTGCTGAATATAATAAGTTTATTTATTTTTAAAACACAGTTTTTCTCAGAAATAAAACAAGCAAAAAAAAAAAAAATAGTGGTGGTGGCTCATGCCTTTAATCTCAGCATTCCACTCAGGAAGAAGAGGCAGGCAAATTTCTGAGTTCAAGGCCATCCTGGTCTACAGAACAAGTTCCAGGACAGCTAGGCCTGGCTACACAGAACTGTTCTGTCTCATGAAAGTGGTTGTCTTAAAACTCTTTTGGACTTCACAGAAGTTCCTCACCCTGTAAAGAAGTTGAGCCAGCAAACCCATGGTTCCAGGTTGCCTGCATTGTAAGTTTACAGGCACCCTGCTTCCAATACAACTAAAGTGTGTACTTTTCCTTTTTAAGTTAATAAAAACATGAAAAGATATGAGCATTAATTTTCCTAAAGTCCTCTTCTACATTAAACAAAAGCCTTGTATTCACTGTTGGTTCTTTAAGCACAGATGCCACACTGCCCATACTTATTCAATCTGTGCTTGGATGCTTGGTGGCTCTGGTACTGAGAGCAGTCGTTTAGGACTGTAAATGAGAGGACAGACTCTACAGACGAGCCTGGGGTGGCTCACAGCACATTCTCCTGTACGGTAAGGTCAGGAGTTACCTAGGTACCTGAGAGCACTGGTTGGCCGGTCAGCATCATGATCAGCACTGGTGAGCCAAAGGCAGCACAGGCATTTGCTGTCATTTACAACGTACTGTTTCCTATTCTTTTTTCACCACTGCGTCGGGCAGGAATAATACAAAATGGACAAAGATTTCTAATCACATTCCTTATTCTTAAAAATGTCTCCTTTAGATAGGTTATTACTAAGAAGACACAGCTGGAGGTTCTGTGAGCACCGAGTGAAGACTGTGGGCTAATAAAAAGAAATGATTCACGCCTCATTTATGTTCACTTATGTTTTACATTAATAGAAACCAATAATAGGAACCAGTTACCATAAAAGTCATGGACCGTAAATAACACAAATGGCAGATCAGTATCACCTAGTACTTTCCACAGCTGGACAGGAGGATTGCTGTGTTTGAAAGGAGTTAATGGATTTGTATTGGAAGTTTGCTTTTTAAAGATACACAGTCACCATTCCAATTTGCTAGCAAGAAGTCAGAAGTCTTACATTGGTCTCTTTTGCTTTTTGACAAATTCAATGGTTTAAAGAAGTGACATTTGTTTGTATAGTAAGGTGCCAGTCCCTTGGGTGAGCCTGCTTTCACTGTGGTAAGACAAGAGTCAGAGCCATAACTTGGGCTCCCGTTGGGATATACAGGGTAGGGTAACGCCCAGTGTGGCAATAAAAACATGATACTGCCCAAATGTGGCAGGAAGGCTTGTTTGCTTCAAAAAGAGAATTGAATGGGTTTTTGGATGATAGAGACATCAAAGGAAAAAAGAAGTTTAGAAGTTGGGACGTTGATAAGGTCAGCCCCCATGTGCAGTAATGGTTTCCTCAGCAGACGCTTTAAGCCTCAGTTGAAATGCAAAGACACCCATCTACCTCAGCCTCCCTGACTGACCCTCAGTTGGAGCTTAGTAGCTCCCTTGAGGATAGGGGAGCCTGGTTAGAGCAACAACGGAATGAAAGTTAGCGCCCTCTCCTGGGAACTCAGTGTGAGCTTCTTGCCACCTTGTCCTCCCTGGCTTCAGTCTCAGACACCAGGACTCTGCTTAAGCTCAATGGGGCACCTCCTTGGTTTTAAACTTGACATCTGCCGACTCCTTGTTGCCCCTTTAGGATTTCAGGCATATCATGTCCCGCTCCTTCCTGAAGTGACACAGACTGCTACACTTTGGATATAACTTCAAATTTTAGGTATTTTTATTGCCACCACTTGTAACAACCTCTGGAATGTGTGTCCACCTGAGCCTCAACCTGACCTTTACGGGTCCTTTTTGTGTTCTCAGCTCTGACTTCACAGTATTTAATTTTCCTTGCCTCCATCCAGGCCTTGGTTACAATCAATGTATTGTATAGTTGTCCTTTATTTTAAAAGTGTTTAATCAAAGTTTAATAATGAAGCTTTTTTTTTTTAACTTAGTAGAGTTGTCCTATACATTCAAGAAATCCCCTTCCAAATTCCAAAGGCTATGTTCAGACTCCAGTATCTGGCAGTCTTAAAAGAATAAAGGAAATGTGGCTCAGGCAACAGATACAAAGCAGTCCCACTGTGAATGAAAAGAAAGTCGTGAGGGAAAAGGTAAGAGAGGACACAGGGAAGAAACAAGACTATCAGAAAAAGAATAGAGGAAAAACATTAAAGAAAGACGGAAGAAGAAAGGAGGTGAGAAAGAAGATGATGGAAGGGCATGTGCAGAGAAAGAGAGGGGTCATGACGTAGAGGATACAGGGAAGAAGGGAAGAAAAGAAAATGGCTAAAAATTAAATGAGAGAAAAGCAAGAAAAAGAGGAAAAAGTGAGACATGAATAGAATGTATATATCAGTAGATATGTTTTACAATTACCTCTAAAATGTTGTAAAAATTTCAGTTACAGCATTTATTTTGTTAGTAGTTTTAAGAGAATAAAGTATGTAAGTAAAGGCAACTGAGAGCATAATTACAGAAAACAGAGACACATAGCAGATAAGCAGTGTAGGGAAGGTTTTAACACCATAGAGTGAAGGAGGTCTGATTGAGAGGCCAACACAGTGTCAGACAGGGAAAGGTGGTCTCTAAGCTGCCCCCAGTAGGCCCTGCTTCATGCGATCCGGTCTCTTATCCTTGATAGAAACAGACCTACTTGTACTGAGTAAACAGAACAGGCAAACACCATGGGATATCAGCTCCAGCTTCTGTCTTTGAGAACTTCCTCCCTCTTTCTTTGAGATGGTTCCCTTTGAGGGAAACCAGCAGCCATGCTATATGGCAACTTTGTGGAGTGGACACTGTGAGGAAGGACAATAACATGGCAACAACTAGCCATGCAGATGAAGGAACCAACCAAGAGGATCTCCTCGCCTCCCTGCCCCTACAGCCCACTCAAGCCTTCAGAGGAAGCCACAGTCTGATGGACTCTTGACTGCATTCCTAAGAGAAGTAGAGGCAGAGGCACTGACCTAGAGATGCTATGCAAAGGCAAACACACTTTTGTTTAAGCCTTTACATGTGCAGGGAGCCAATGCACAGAGGTTTAACTGGCAGAGTCAGACCCGCCCCAGCTGCAGGTTGATACAAGCTGTTGGCAGCTGCCTCCTGCAGCTGAAATACCAAAGGGCTAACAGAGCTGTCCCTTCTGGGACTCTCTGGATTGTGACAAGTCAAGTGTCCTTCCCCTTTTCCAAGTCTGCTTTGCAGTCCAGGAACAACTTTCCCACCTAACTGCAGATACAGTCAAGATTTCCTGCCTTTGGAGTATGAATCTTTGGAGTATCTCCAATTCTCAGGCTGGCCTTTTTAAAATGACTCAAATGCAAGCCACATTTAAAATGGTTCATAAAATATGTGTATCTTCTGATGACAGGTTATATCAAGTCAGCTGTATAGCACCTAAATGTATTTCCAGCAATACTAGGTTTCAACAGCACCACATGGTCTAAATCCACATTCGGTACAATGTGTAACACACCAGGAGGCCACTTAACAACTTCTCTGTCAACCACTTTAAAATGGCATGTTTCTTATTTAAAGTTGTCTTCATAAGAAAAATTTTACTCCCCAAAACAAAGTATTTTTAATCATATAACACATGGAAAAAGTAAAAAGGCCACTCATGGGATGGAAGAAAACATGCAAGCTGTTTCACACAGTAGTGTGTAGTGTGTGGTCAAAAACATGCTGTTAGGTTTGGGAGGTGTTTTTAATGAGGCTAACAAAAGAAGTGATGATATTTTTTGAGTCACGAATGAACAAAGAGTTGGGCATATATATACAATGGAATTACGTGAATATGGTTTATAAAGGAATGACATCCTGACATGTTCTGATGGGCCTTAAGGGCACTGTGATAAGTGAAATAGGCCATGCTGGGATGCAGGACAAGAGAAATGGAGACTGTTTTGAAGAGGCTGAGGTTGGTAAGACAGAAAGCGTCTGTGTGAGGGTGACAGCCAGTAGTGGTCAATCAGCAGCATTACCTAACTTGATGCTAAAATGGACAGTGCTTTGGATATTTTGGGTGACGTTAACGGATGTCACAATATGCACCCTTTACCACAGTAAGAGGCTAGGAGAGGAGTGAGCATAAAGCACTATGACAGGCTGACACAGCACCTGACACTGCTTCCTGTCGATGGGCGGCAGACTTGCCGAATGCGGGAAGGAGCGGGCACTGGTGCACTCCAGCCAGCTGCTGAGGCTCTGGTAGGACTGGCTCTTTGCCACAGGGGCCCTCTGGCGCATTACAGGCTTTGTCTTCTGCAGCCGCAGCTCCCACGGGTCGGGCTGTTTTCGGAAAGGTGAATTGAATACACCTGGAATCTGAAGAACACACTTTCTTTAATTTGCATATGAAATTAATTTTTTATCCATTTAAAGGGAGAAATATTTTAAGCCACAGCTTTGGTGCTCAATCGGGGTGGCTGGACCAGAGGAGAATTTGTTTAGATCAATAATCTTAGCAACTTTCAGGACTGCAGAGCAAATGTTTTGAAATTTCAATCTGAAATTGTATGAGGAAAAATGATAGAGGGATCATCCATTTTGCATCCTTGACAAATATAATCTGCTTTAAACTGTACCAGTAAGCCATACCTTCATTTACATGAAGGCAAATGTGCAATGTTTGAACAAGCTTAGGGTATTAATTATGTAATCAATAAATACTTGATTATTTGAATTACTGATCACTATGCACCCAAATGGCATTTTTTTTTCAACACAATATGTTTATTCTTTGGGACTCTGACATCATAAAGCTCATCACACTCAGTTCCAAGTCCTTTAATGTCTGCCCTGCCCCACCTTCATGACCCATGCCCCAAAAATAAAAATTAAAATTAAAACATCCAATTGGTGATAACTATGTACTCACTGGAGTAGTCAGATTCTCAGTAGCCTGTCCCTTAAATAGAATTGAGTCCTCCCGTCCCACACCCCAGCCAGAAGCCATCAATTATGAAGAGCTATCCTCAGCATCCTTGTCACACTTTTTAAAAGTTCTCTCCAATGGCTTCCTGTTTAGTTACTCGTTTGATGGGTTGGGAGTCGGAGAGAAGTTGTTCCAGGGTTGGTCCATATCCTCTTTCTCACCAGCAGTCACTGATACCTCTGCAACAATGCCTTCTTTTGCTCTTTACAGTCAGTGGAGCATGGACCATGGGCTTCCACACGTTTCTGTCCACAGCTCAGACCACGAACACAGCCTCTGGCCGCAGTAGGACCATGGGTCCAATCAAGGCCCTCAGACATAGCCCGGACCATGGACCTTCAACAAGGCCTCAGGTGGTTGCACAGGCCACTCACGTCTATATGGTATTAGGTGTTAACATGGGCCATGGACATCGGCATGGCCCCAGGAGGCTGCATGGTGCACCGCTTCAACATGGACCCCAGGGGCAGTTTGGCCCACGTACTCCAGCATGGCTCCAGGTAACAGCATGAACCACAGATATCCACATGGCTTTGGGTGGCAACATGGGCCACAGACATGGGTCACAGCCCTCTGCTGTATCAGGAACATGGACCCATGCATGGCCCTCAGCAGCTTCATGGACCACAGACATCAGCATGGCCTCAGGAGGCCACACAGGCCAGTCCGATCAACATGGGCCCCTGAGGCAGCAAGGCTCCAGTCAGTGGCACAGGCCGCAGACTCCCACATGGGCCTTAGGCTTCATCACTGACTGGGACAGCACGGACCGCAGACATCAATATGGCCCCTTGTGGCACCATGGGCTACAGTGGTCCTCTGAGGAGGTTCAATCCAGAAAAGAAACCATTCCTCACCTCAAGACTCCATCATTGCCCAGAGCCAGGGCAACACTGCAGCCTGGCAGTGTGTTGGGAGCTGGGCCTGAATCTGCATATGTTCCAGGCTACTGCACAGCACCCTGCTGACTCCACTGGGCAAGGACATGTTCCACTGTCGATCTCAACCCTTTCTCACACCTGTCACTGCCATCGTGTCTCCAGTTCTACCTCTCTCAACAGTGCAGGCAAAGCTCAGCTCTTGCATCTTTCCCACCTCTCCATGACATATTCATTCCTTGTAGTGATGCCCACCCCACACGTGGCAGGGTAGGGCAGGGCAGGGCAGCCTGGCTGGCTTCTGCCACCCCCCGCATGTGAGCACATGCCGTCTTTTCTAAGTCTTATACTTGAATAATCACTCAGATTTCATAACCCATACAGGATATTTTTCTCACTCCAACTGCACTTGATGGGCGCATGGGCGTCCTGCTTCTGCAGTGTCAGGTTACCCTGGCTGCTCTATGGCTGACTCTTCACACAGGGCATCAGAATAATCTTAGCACAGCATCTGCCTTGCTATAGAGGCTGCACAGACGCGTGTGTGACAAATGTGAAATACAAGTGTAGCAGATGCCCATTTTCTATAAACCTCATGTTACTCAAGTCACAGACGGCACAGAAGCCTACACTTTGATATAACTATATTTTAGTGATATTTGATTTCCATAGAACCATAATCAAAATACATGGACATATATATATATATATATACACACACACATATATATATATACATGTATAAACATCCCTCATGCAAATTCACATTTGTAAGGAAGCATGAAAATTTCAAGAACGAAGTAGTTGGTGGCTTTGTAGACATTGAACTATATAAAGAACATATTAAACTTTTCTTTTTTTTACATCTCTCGCTACCTTCATATTTATTTATTATTATGTCTTACGTATGTCTTTTACTCCAAGTACGGAGTTTGCTAGAAGAATGTGTTGATCTCCTTGAATGAGAGTTACAGATAGTTGTGAACCACATTATGGGTATAGGAAACATTGAGCCATGTTTTATATTTCTGAGAACATAGGGACAAATTCTGGGAAACAAGTTTCATCAATGTTTCCCATGACATCAACAACATATAATTAACCTCTTTGGTTTGAACATGAATTTCTTTTCATTTTCTAGTTGCCATGTCTGAGTGAGATTTTTCTCACTAATACATCATTTACTGCCACATTATAAATTATTTTTTTGAGAAACACAAACTTTTGACAGATTAAAAGCAACTTACTGGCAGACCAGGAAAAACAAACTCCATTGACTTCTTTCAAGTCATAATTTCTTTTCATTGCATTTTAACCTTCCTCATTTCTTTGTCATATTTGCTATTTTCTTAGAAAATTACATTTGTAACCAATTGTTGATTCAAATTTAATTTCAATACCTATATATACCTCAATGCCTTATTCATAATAGCCAGAACATGGAAACAGCCTAAGTGTGCATCAGTAGAAGAATGGATAAAGAAACTGTGGTACATATATACTATGGAATACTACTCAGCTATTAAAAACAAGGAATTCCCGAAATTTGTGGATAAATGGATTGAGCTAGAAATGATCATAGTGCGTGAGTTAACCCAGAAGCAGAAAGAATCAAATGGTATATACTCACTTATATCTGCATACTAGCCCAAGGGGCATGTCCCACGAAAGCCTTCACTTACCAGGAAACTGAGACAGAGGGGAGGACATCCTATTGGAACTCTAGATGAGAGAAGCATGGGAGAATAGCAAAGTAGAAGGATCCAGAGGGTCCTAGAAACCTACAAGTAGAACATTATGATAGGCAGATTTGGGTCCAGGGGTCCCGCTCAAACTAAGGCACCAGCCAAGGACAATACAGGCGGTAAACTTTAAGCCCCTACCCAGATCTAGCCAACGGTCAGAACATTCTCCACAGTTGAGTGGAGAGTGGGATATGACTTTCTCATGTACTCTGGTGCCTCACATTTGACCATGTCCCCTGGAGGGGGAGACCTAGTGGCACTCAGAGGAAGGACAGCAGGTTACCAAGAAGAGACTTGATACTCTATGAGCATATACAGGGGGAGGTAATCTCCCTCAGGAACAGTCATAGGGGAGGGGAATAATGGGAAAATAGGGGGAGAGAAGAATGGAAGGATACAAGGGATTGGATAAACATTGAGATGTAACAAGAATAAATTAATTTAAAAAATTTTTTTTTAAAAAGTGACACAGTAAATATAGAATTTCCACTTTAACTTTTCAATATTTAGTCTTCTCATGTTTATGCATGTTCATGACAATCTGTTCTAAACTTTTCTTTTATTCCTAAAAGAAATAGGCTTTTATGCTGTAATTACCTCATAAACATACCTGGTCATATGGTACCTCAGAGAAGCTGCGGGCCAGGGACATTAGCTAGGACAGCTGTCTCTGAACAAATGCCCAAGAGAAGTTTACATTTCTAAGCAACACATCAGCACCTGTTCATCTCTATCCTACACCCACCCCACCTTGTCCCCGATTCTCCCTTACTAATGACTTGGAAGTGTCACTCTGCTCTACCATTACCTATCACATAACTCACAGCTTCATAGTTATCTTTGTGTTTCCATTTTCCACAACAAGCAGGTGGCAAGCATGGACAGTGCTTCAGGTGTTTTGGCAACCTCAGGATATAAGGTTTGCAGCATATACTCAAAAAAAAAAAAAAAAAAAAAAATGCTCCAAACACTCAGCAAGGACAGCAAACACCAGAAAAGTGCATCAAGTTCTGCTTTACTCTAGCTCTCCAAAGCAGTGAAGGTAGGTGAGTAAAGACTTGAACCAAAGGAATTTACAGATGCAGCACCTTTTCTCTAACACATTGTTAACTTTACTTTCAAAGACCCCCAAGGATAGACCTGCTTGAGTCACCTTAAATCTAGCCTTTTATACTTTGCAATTAAGGGTAAAAATTTATTGTATATAAAATAAAGTTAACACAAACACATTTTATGACTAAAGCTATTTTTTTAAGATTTATTTATTATTATATATACAGTCCTCTGCCTGCATGTACATCTGCAGGCCAGAAGAGGGCACAGATCACATTATAGATGGTTGTTGTAAATCACCTTGTGGTTGCTGGGAATTGAACTCAGGGCCTCTGGAAGCAGTCAGTGCTCTTAACCTCTGAGCCATCTCTCCAGCTCTGAAACTATTTTCAAATTGGTTCTTCTTTGATATTTACTCTTAGTATGATGCTATGTTTTAGAATACATTTTCTTTTTTTAAGTAACACACTTTTGCTATTATAGAAAACACAAAGTAGATGGATACATGAAAAAAGAAAATGACAGCCAAGGAGCATGTATGTATACCCACAATAGCCTTAGTGGCCACTCAACCAAAGGGTAAGTTTTTGGATGGGTTTTAGAGTACTTTTCTAGGTCAAAATGTACTGAGAATGAGAAATAACAAATGATAATTAAAAAGATGATTTTAACATAAAATAACTATCATATACTCTGAAAAAGATACAAGAGAGTAAATACCATTTTTGTTGGTGACAGTCTAATTGGAAATCTGTTAATTTAATTTATTGCTGAAATTTCCACAACCTTATAAATTAAGTTGTGAGATTCATACAACTTAGTTAAAGGTTGTAATTTACCATTTAAAATCCCCATTGGCATGAATAACTGCTGGCATCTGTATTAACTTTGCCCCATTAGGAATCTTGATCTCCTCGTGCATTTGCACGCACGTGTATATATAGGCAAGATGGGAAATGCAAATAGTCCTAGAGACATGATAGCTTTCTTAAATTATACTGTGCAACTTAGAGACCTCCTCATGTGTATTCTCTTTGCAATTTAAATCAAATATAGATAGAAGATACATTTTAATTGAATTTCAAATGTATCATTTAAAATCTTCAAGGTGTCGGTATGTTGGAAATTAATACACTAGCTAGCTTACCTCAGTGTCTGCCCTCCTGGATCCTCACGGCAAGCAAATGCCCTATTGATTGCTACAGTAGCCATTTAATTACTGTTTCTTTAAGGAAAACTTAAAACTTTATGATTGTCTCAACGGCCACATTCCATGATCCACCTGGTTAAAAAGAATGTTTTGCTGTGACTCACAAAAGCCACAGGAACCCCAGGGACTACGCCATATTTTCTACTTTCTCCATTTTTCACAACCTAGAAGGCCACTGCCATGGCAGCTTTGGGGACTTCATTTTCAGCAATAATTTCCTAGAGTGACCAACACTATGGGGAAATCTGTGCTAACTGTTTGAAAAAAGAGAAAGAAAAAGAAAAAGCCTACACCTGAGTTATTTGCAGTACTGTCATGCTAACATTCAACTCAATAAGACCTGGAGCTCTCAGGAGGGGCCTCTGCTAATAGCTTCCCACTGACCTCTCTGCAACAGGCCGGCCTGCTGACTGGTGGCCCAGTGGTGAAGACGGCAAATGAGGTGTGAAAGCTGATTTTTTTAAAGGCTGTGATTCTGACTGGTCAAAAAAAAAAAAAGCAATGAGTTCTATAATAGATATATATTTTTCCAGAATTCCCCCCTTCAGACCGTCCATCATGGGAACTTAAGCATGACCTGGAATATTAATTATGTCAGGTTGAGCGATGAGCAAATGTACCATTTGTTACCCAGTCACCCTTAGCCTTACATTAATATTTTGAACTATTCCATATTTCTAACAATCTATCAGCAGGCTCCTTTCTCCTCAGCTTTTATTCTTATGCTTAAGTGCTAGGTGGGATAGCATTTAAAGGTGTAACTGATCTGAAAGCAAAGCCTGTGCTTGCTTACATCGAGTGCCTGCTGTGCTGTCTCAGGGTGTGTGTGATGTGGCTCCCTACATGGACCTTTGTTTCCTGTGTGCCTGAGGGAGGCTGCAGTCTAACTTTCTCTCCTTTCTTTGTTATTGAGGTTTCCTCTCAGAACACATTTCTGTGAGCTGAGCAGACTGTGAAAGTAGACATGGATGCCTCAGACTCCCACATCACAGCACTGATGTGTCAGTGTCAGGCTGCACCGGGAGAGACGGTCATTTGCCCAGACTTGGGAGCTGCTTATTCCAGGAGTGAACAGAGGTGAACAGGCTAGCTCAGAACCAAGAGTGAACAGAGGCAAACAGGCTATCTCAGAGCCAGGAGTGAACAGAGGTGAATAGGCTAGCTCAGATACTTTACCTTTTTTTTTTTTTTTTAAACAGCAGTCACTCAAGTCACTCAGCAAATAGAAGTCACTGATTGTCATAAAAAAGGACAAAATCTAAAACTATTTTCAGGCCTCTTGATTTAAAAATCTGTGAACACTGCGATTGGTGCACACTTCTCAAAGGAGGCCTACCTAAAATATGCTTATAAGCAGACACGGTTTGAAAGAGACACAGTAGCGAAGAGGTGTAGTGACTGAAAAAGTAAAAGAAGTCCTGAGAGCTGTGAGTGAAGTATTGACCATTGTATAGACTGCTGAACCAACAGTGGCAAGACACGTCATCATAGCTAGCAGATGCCCTTGTGCTAGGGATTTACAAAGACCCCACTCAGCAATAACTGTGTCGCTGGTACTCGATGGCCATTGCCATGTAGCTGCAGCACAGCATGTGGGTGGCTGTGGCACACCTGACTGATCCTGCTGAGGACCTGGTCACTTCTCAGCTATAGCAGCCGTATTTCTCCTGCATCTCAGCCTGTACTCATCACTGGGTGTTCACTAAAGTATATGTGACATGAGCATCCTGACGTAAAGCAAATAAAAAGCTAAGCATCACTAACTACACAGACTTGCAGTTCGTTTTACTTTGATTAAGAAAATTTGGGGCTCTGGTGGTTTTAGTAGCTACTCCTCTCTTATCTTTTTAAAGCATATTTGCTTAAAGCTTAGGAACCCAGCCAGGCCTTTAATCCTAGAACTTGGGAGGCAGAGGCAAGTGTATCTCTGAGTTTGAGGCCAGCCTGACCTACACAAGGTGAGTTCCCAGATATCCAGGACTAAACAAAGAAACCAAACCAAACCAAACCAAACCAAAATAACAAAACAAAACCCCACCCACCTCCTCCCCATAAACACCCCTGAGGAACCCAATATGTTTCACACAGACCTCCGTCTGTAGCACTTTGTCACTCTAGTTCTGAGCTGGGGCCCTTGCTTATCATACGCTAGGCACTAGCTTCTGTCCTTAGACGCCCCCAGCCCCAGCAGGACTGACCTGAACAGGAACAAAAAGAAAGAGAAGGGAAGAAAGGGAAAGAGCAGAGAGAAAAGAAGAAAACAGGTTTTTGAAAGGTTTTCATTCAGATTAGTGTGAAGCCTTGTTAAAGCAGACCTTAGAAGTCACCGTGGTGACCTGAAGGGGACACCTGGGACTTCAAGCCTTGGACAGCAGCATTCAGGGGCTATTTTGCACTGCTGTCATGGCTTGCATGCTCATGTGGTGGCCATTCCTCCCAAGGAACTCAGGGGTGCAGTAGGGCTGCATTCGGCTATGCATCTGGAGGAGACCCAGTGCCCCTGGGTCCAGACTTATGTGGAGAAGATCTCTAGGGCCCTGAATGCTTCGGTGCAGGGAAAGAGAGAGACGTCCCAGAGATCCCCTCTGCCCCAGAAGCAGCCCCTAGATACTGAGTTGTGCCTGTTTTATTCTGGAGAAATTTTTGTTTTCCTCAAATATTTCTTAAAGGAGAAGAAACAAAGGTGTGGCATTTTATTATTACATGATCAGAGAGAAATATTTTTAAATAGCTGCTTTCACTAAGTTAAAAAAAGTTGTGGGTTTTCAGAAGTGAACTTGTTATTCTCATCAATATTATTAGAACATTTCCTGTGAAATGTTAATTAGAAGAAATTTAAATACAATATTCCATAGTGTTAATTAAAATCAATGATTATAGAATACCTACCAACTTGCTCAATTTAAGGTATGTGCAGAGATGGAAAATGCTTTTCGTCCCCAAGAGTCAAGTCTGAGAAGACGTTAGAACTCGAAAGACCTTCTATGACTAACTGCAGCACAGCTATAGCTAATGGTGCCTATTTTCCTGTCCCTGTTATCAAAGATACAGAGCATGCTTTGGGAACTGAATTTCTATGGCAAACATATCTGAATTTGTTCTAACACTAAGTTGAATTTTGTAATAAAAATGGAAGAAAAGCATTGAGACCAAGAGAATAACTTAAGAAGTGGGGGAGGGGGGAAGTTATAGCAAACAGTTGGAGAGCATCAAGCCAGTCACTGGGCACAAGGCTACTGCCAAGGATGCTCTTCAGAAGGATGAGAATTCAAATTTAACTTGACCACAGATTTGAAATTTCCTGATTTTAATATCTCCTTTAAAAGGTAAACTCAGGAGAAAGCCCAGAAGAGACCATGAAAACACTAGCAAAAACTACAATTTAAAGAGAATCACAGAGAGATGGGAGCCAGATACAGGAGAACCCTAAGAAGCATGCAGGCCAGTTAGCCTGGTGAACTACAAAGAGACGCTCTCAGACAAGGTGAGAGATGAAGACAAACATCCAAGGCTGTCCTCTGACCACAGCATGAAGCACACATGCGTGTGTATATCACACACACACACACTCACACACACATGTACATACACACATGCATGCATACACACACGCACTCACACATGTGTGCATGTACATGCACCCACGCACACACTCACACAAGCACACACAGAGTAGTGGGCATGGAGAGAGCAAGTTATTCATAAACATTAAACTCAGCTATGTCATAAATGTAAGAATGACCACACCAAGAATACCACAACACTGACTACTGTGCTCAGAGCACATGGCCAACTTCAGCAGACAATGGACAACAGCAGACAGTGCTCAAACAGTAATGAACACCTCTGATAGGCACGCTAGGAGACTGGATCTGGCTGAGGAAAGAATGTCTGTTATGTCAAGGTAAATTACAAAACTGGAAAAGCAAAGCAAAAGTGGGGCAGACTATCCAAGAGCTGTGGACACCTGTAAAACGTGTAGCATGTTGTACTATAAATGCGGTGAGAAAATGCAAAAAATGATGAGAGAAACATCTGAAGAGATAATGACTGCAAGTTTTCCTCAGGCTTATTCGCTGGCACTGCATTGTGTGAGGGCATGCCACTGCCAGGCCTCAGTGTTGTGCGTTCAGAGCCATGACTGCAATAAAGTCTCACAGTGCAACACAGGCAAGCACCACCAGAAACAGCTTGGACTCGGGTGTATTTGATTTTTGTTTAAGTTTTGGTCATTTGTATATATAAATGTCTCTGCTTTTACTATTGCCATGTTTTTGTCCCCATGTATAGTTATGGTAGCAACAGCCTGAGAAGAGCCATAATGCCAGAAATGAAGGAAGGAAGGGAAAAAGAAAAAGGGAGCGATTGGTGGATGAGAGAAAGAGGGAAGAAGATAGAAAAGGAAAGAAATATAAAGGAAGGAAAGATGGGAGGGAGGGAGGGAGGGAGGCAGAGAGGGAAGGAAGAAACTAGAACAAAATATTTAAGTTTCAAGGGGGTGGGCAATCACTGATCAGAATCCCCCTTGTCAATGCGCCCTACAAATGTGAAGGAGAAGTGAAAATTGTCAACTAGAACAGTGGGTTTGTTGACAGTAGACCTTTAGTGGCAGTGAACCTCCCCTCCTGGTGAAGCCTCTGGGGCTGTCAGGGAAGAATAGTCAGAATATGGGGGTACTCAGACATAGTAATTCTCCACACTATCGCACGATCAGTCCTGTCTTTACCCCTTCTTCACAAGGACGATAGTCTCTCCTCTTACTTGAAAGCTCAGCCTCCTGCCTTCCATCCCACCACCTTACTTTCTTTTAACCATCCACACGTTTGGCTGTTTTCATCTCCTAGCTTTTCAGGCTTTCTCCCCCATGTGGCTATTTTGGGAACACGTATACATTTCTGTTAGTATAAACAGCCATTAGCCATGCCTGTCATTGTAGTATGTGGAAAGCACACCTTTCTCATTCTGTTCCCACTGATGCTCATCTCTGACATCACTGGCTCAGTGAGGAGTTTTCGGTGTGGGTGCAGATGGTGCTCCAGCCTAGGTTTGTCCCTGTATCCCTCCTCTGGGATGCCAGCCTGACTATGGGAAGAAGTACTTCCCTACTTCCCTTCCAGTGTGCTGCAACGGGCTGGTTTCTTTGCTTTACTTGAGAAGTAGGAGAAATCATAGGCTCACAGAAGCAAAGCCATTACTGACGGCATCCTGCGCTTCCATCTCTCTCTGTTTCTGAGCTCCAGCAGGGAAAGGTGTTCGTGTTCCGGGTCTGACACCTTCCTCTCCCTTCTGAGCCAAGTGTCTACCTCAGTTAGTCCGTCGCAGGTCCCTGGCAAGGATCCTGCCTCCCTTCTGCTATCAAATGGATTGGCGCAGCAGATGGTGCTGAATACACCAACAAATAGTCCATTTCTGTCATCTGGGGGAAGGGGATCCGTCTTTTTCACTAACATAAATATTACTAGTTAAAAGAACTACTGGTAACTAATTCGAGAGTACAATGCCAAAGACACATTTCTTTACTTCGTTTTCAATCTCAATCACTTGTATATATTGAATGAATTTCATTTGTTTTAGAATTACAGCTGCTGCCTAGAAGAGCAGAGATAAAAAATAATCAGATGGCAATTACATCTCTGCTTCTCTCTAAAGGGCTCTTTCTGAGGAGACAAATACATTGCCTTAAAGCTGTCCCCATGGGCTCAGAAACCTATGTTTCCCTTCTGCTTGAGAGAAGCTCACAAGTCAAGTTGATTTTCCCCTGCCCCCACTGCTTTTATAGTATAGGAGAGGGCTATGGTAATGGGTGCACTCTGCAGGACTTGCTTTCAGCCAACAGGAAGGTTCAGAGCACGCTTCCCACTGCCCAGGAGTGTACCCTTGAGGTGGCTCCTTTTTCTGCCCTGTCTAATCAAGAGAGAATGTTTTTGAAGATAGCTAGATCAATGTGAACTTCAGGTTCTCTCTGACTGGTGTATGGCTTGTTTTGATTTGGCCTGTCTAGAATTTCTAATGCTGTTAGCTGCCCCTCTGTCTGTTCTTTATATATAATATTTGCCTTTTTAAAAACTCACAAAAGAGCCAGGCACAGTAACATTCACCTGTAATCCCAGCACTAGGGGAATCAGAGGCAGGCAGATCTCTGTGAGTTTGAGTGGTCTCTGTGGTCTACAAAGTGAGTCCAGGACAGCCAGGGCTCCACAGAGAAACCCTGTCTCAAAAAACCAAAACCATTGGCTAGATCTGGGTAGGGGTTTCAAGTTTACCGCCTGTATTGTCCTTGGCCAATGGTCAGAACATTCTCCACAGTTGAGTGGAGAGTGGGATATGACTTTCTCACATACTCTGGTGCCTCACATTTGACCGTGTCCCCTGGAGGGGGAGACCTGGTGGCACTCAGAGGAAGGACAGCAGGTTACCAAGAAGAGACTCAGGAACAGTCATAGGGGAGGGGAATAATGGGAAAATGGGAGGGAAGGAAGAATGGGAGGATACAAGGAATGGGATAACCATTGAGATGTAACAAGAATAAATTAGTAAAAAAAATTAAAAAAAAAAAAAAAACCAAAACCAAAAAAAAAAAAAAGAAAGAAAGAAAGAAAGAAAGAAAAGAAAGGAAGGAAAGAAAAAGAAAGAAATCTCACAAAAGAAAATGCACAGAGCCAACTAATCCTGGGCTCCCAGGGGCTCCCAGGGGCTCCCAGGGGCTTCCAGGGGCTCCCAGAGACTGAGCCGACCATCAGGGACCCTTCATAGGACTGACCTAGCTAGCTCCTCTGCATGCATGTTATGGTGGTGTAGCCTGGTCTTCTTGTGGGAACAGGGCTGTCTCTGACTCTGCTGCCCACTTTTGGGACCCTTTCCCTCGTACTGGCTTGCCTTGTCTAGCTGTGAGGGGAGGTGCTCAGTCTTACTGCAACTTGAAATGTTTGGTTGATATCCAAGGAAGGCCTGTCCTGTTCTCAGCAGAAGCGGAGGAGGAGTGAACAAGGTGTGGAGCAGAGGTGGGGAGAGGGGCTGGGAGGGGAGGAGGTTGGGATACAAACTACTACAACTAGTAATAACTAGACCATGAAAAAACTCACAAAAATATATTGTGCAGATACAGACAATGTTCAAAGCCATTATAGATTTCAAATAATGTTTATGTTTTTGATTCAAAGTAGTAGTACTGAGTGGTTAGGGTTAAAACCTAAACTACTTTACTTGTTTTGAATCTACAAGCATTGCAAGTCAGGGTTAGGAAACAGATGAAATATGTTAGTGCCTACATGGGGGTATCAGTACCAGGAGATAGAGTCATTAGGATCAATGCAAGTTCAGAGCCACACAAGCAAATGCTGACTCATAAAACAGCAAAGAAGGGGGAGCCTCAGTGCTCCCCTTTTATGGGTCCACCTACACTGTAAGAGGTAGGCGTGGCTGCAAGGACGAAGGCCAGTGCTGCTCCAAAGTGTAAACCGAGGAAAAGGGAAAATTGCCTTCACAGATTAGGGGGAATTTAACAGTTTGAGTGTTCATGCATAGCTGGCAGGACTATTAACTTTAATATAGTTATGCAAATAAACTCATCATTTAATGTAGTCATTTAACGTAGTGATGTAAGAGCTACAGAGGCTGAAGACATTGTCAGGGTCAGGGCATGTGCATAGTATGGAAGAAACCCTGGGTTCAGTCTCCAGCACTGAAACATATGTACATATGTATACATATATGCATATATATACATACACACATTTATATGTATACAGATGTATATATTGCTTGGCCTTTTAGTTAGATCAGGTGTAAACTGTATTACTTTAATTATTCAGAGTTTTCTGATGCACACATATATGTATACATACTTTATTAGCCAACGAAGGACAAGTATGAATTTGTTAAAGGGAAAAGTAGTAAAAGTGTTTAACACCATTGACTCTATATGCTAAGGTATGGGAAGGGTGATCATCTCACTGTGTTTGGGATCAATCTGAAAAAAGAATGGAAGAGGGTTTATGTTTAACTTGGGTTTAGTAGCAATACTGACAAATTTTATTGTTTCCAAATACACTTGATCCTCACATAGCAGTAGCTCCCAGGAACAGCATTCCACTCCTGTGCAGACTCAGCCAGGAGAGCGGATGCCCCGTAGGCTGCACTGCAGGATGGCTCTGAAAGTGTGTGCATGCCAGAGAGGCACATTCTGCAACACACAGGCCTGAAGCTACTCAGGAAAATTATTCCAATAGCCACTGAATTATACAGACAGAATTCAACTCTCATCATTTCCTATCTAAAAATGAGAGATCTATCCTTTAAAAAAAATGAGTGTCTGGTGGCACACACCTTTAATCTGAGCACTCAAGAGGCAGAGGCAGGCAGATCTCTGTAACTTTGAGGCCAGCTTGGTCCACATAGTAAATTCCACACCTGCCAGGGCTACATTGTGAGGTCACGAGACCCTGTGTTTTTTTTTAAAAAAGGAAAGAAGGGGGAGGCAGTCCAAGGTATAACAGATACAATACATCATGCAACCTTTCCAGAGAAATAAAATTTTTGATTAATATTGCTAGAGGAGAGAATGAATAATTCTCTTGTCACTTCAGAAGGTGTAACAAAATTATTGTCAAAATATAAAGAACAAATATTATAGCTCTGGGTCAAGCAGTTAATCAAAGTAGTTATCTTTGAGACTGTGAGTGGCTGAACACCATTGAACTTTTAATATTTATATGAATTTGAAACCATACACGATTCTAATAATTTCTTCCTCCTTTGCCCCTTCCTCTGGCTACCTCCTTCTTCATTCTCTTCCTCCTCCTCACCGCTCCTTGCCTCATTTTTTCTTCTTTTCATTGCTGGAAATTGAACCCAGCATCTAAGAAGTGGGAGGCAGGGGCTCACCCACTGAGCTACATCCCAAGCACCTACAATTATATTCCCTAAAACTTCAGCTCTGGAGTGCCTAAAGTCCTGGGCCTCAAGGGCACCACTGCTCCTGTTCACATCACATGCCACCCCTCCACAGACACATAATTTAAAGAGTAATACAACACATTTCTTTAAATGGGTTCCAAAATCATGTCAGCTTCAAGTCTATGGCAGAATTTCATTTTTAATCACAAAAAGCAAAGTTTTATGATGTCTTCCTAAAGAAGCCATTTTAAAATACTCTTAGCATTGTATTTTGAAAAAAAATATAGTTTCCTACAGTTCTGTCTTTCTTCAATGGCTTCTGGTTGTTCTTTTGCCTCTGTCCATGTTTTTGTCCGAATCTCTTAGATGTATGTGGTAGTTAAGACAAAGGGAAGAGAGCAGAGAAAGAGTTAATTTGCTGACAACTTTTCTCCCACTTAATTCTTTCTACTTAATGAGAATTGGGGATAAATAACAATTGTCCTTTTCCATGAATTGTAATATGATTAGAATTAATATTAACATTAAAGAGGGAGAATGTAAGTATAAAAGCTGGTGCTGAATTAATTCTCCTGTTAGTTTATTCTTTGGTCCTTTGGGAGAGAAGCTGCTAACGCTGTAGAAAGATAGACAGGATAAATTCTGGCACACACTGCTCAGTGGGATGCAAAGAGAATGGCGAGGCTTAGAGCCTTCTCCTTGAACTGTGCCTCCAGAGGCTGGAGGTCAGTCCTTTACCTGCTTGCTGCACAGTCTTCTTGAAAGAATACTACTACCAACCACTCAAATGGGAAAAATCACCAGGATAATATTTTAGTCGCTGTAGACATAACTGCTGCTTCACAGAGCATTCTAAAGGTAAGTATGTAGAGATAGACAAATGTGATAAAATGGCTCCAGTTGAGCACAGGAATTGCTGTAGCTGCCTAAGTTGTGCACGGCTTTGTTAGCCCTTTGCACAAAGGCTCTAGCTTTTCCATCAGTGTCCGTGGGCTGCCTGAGCACCTGTCTGTAGGAAGAGTTTGCTGTGCTGGAGCACTTCTCTTCCAAGAAGGACCTTGGGATGCTCAGAAGCTGGGATGGAGTGCCTTACATGTAGGGTTCACTTGGTGAATTGTATGTGAGGCACCGACAGCTTCCAGGGACCGAATTCTACTATGAATGTCCCAACATCATGGAGCTAATTTGAGCTCGAGTATATCTACGAACAGACACTCATCTTTAAATTTTTAACTTTCTTTTGGAAGAGGGGGCTAGAATTGTAGCCTTCCCAGTCCCATGCCATTCCCTGCTTGTTAGCTAAATCCAGTAAGCACCTGTTCACGTGAGATGAAGAACACTACCTCCCATGCCCAGCACGATGGTTGGTCTCTGTCATTCCCACCCCTGGGGAGGCTAAGGCTGTGATTTCAACATCAGTCTGGGCAACACAGTGAGTTACAGAACAGCCTAGGTTATGTATACAGTGAGAGCCTTTCCCCACAACCCTCCGAAAGCTACCATGCAAAACACCCATACCTTTATCAACCTGTCTTAGCACCAAGCCCTCTTCTGCTCCTGCAGATGTTTACCATAACAACATTACAGGCCGTGAAGGAATGTAGAACCAGTAGCTGGGAAGATGTGATTCAGAAAGCAAATACAAGAAGAACGCGTGTAATGGGGCTGATGACATTAATTACATGTGGTGAACCCTCTGAAACGACTGACAGACCTCTCCTGTGTCTGACTCATTCTCGTTTTGGTGCCTGGATAGTCCCCGGATTCCTTAAGCATTCTGACATACCGAGATCGCTTGCCACCAACTCTGAGTCTCCCACATCGTTACATTCTTGTCCTCCGGCTCTGGCAGATGTTTCTTCCCCTTTCCTCTTATGAACTTTAATGTTCTATCAGTTTTCACCAATCTACACTAATAAGGACAGCTGACCAGTTAATATACTTCATTGATAGTTTAATAGGAGGGAGGAAATGTCTTTAACAGTCGAAGAATGGGAAAGGTCAGTGCTGGTGGGAGGCTTTGAGAAGCTCCCTTTGTGGTGAGAGCAGGACTTGGATATCCAGACTACAGCTAGCTGTGAGAAGTAGTCAGCTTCATCCATGTGCAAGGAAATCCTTGTGGTGAGCTTTTCTTGACTAGAATGTCAGGCTGTGATGGGATGACCACACTGAGGAGCAAAGGAAGAAAAGACACAGTAGGCAGGGCGGAGGAGAGAGCTGAGGGTTGTCAATGTTTACGCTGAAAAGGAAGGATTGTTTTAAATATACTTTTATTAATTCTTTGAAATTTTCATAAATGCATACAAAGTATCTTGAGCATATCCACCCCCAACCCCTCCCAGGTCCCCCCAACCTCCTTCCCACCTTTATGTTCTTTTGTCATTTATTATTATTGTTGTTATTATTATTATTATTATTATTATTATTATTATTATTATTATTTTAATATCCCATCAGGTTCAGTCTGTGTAGACATATACACATGGTTGTGGGCTCCATGCAGCGTGGTTGACCAACTAGGGGTCATACCCTTAAAACTGACTGTCCCTCCCCAACAGCCATCTGCCACCAAAGGCTCCTGAGCTAGGGGTTGGGTCTGAGCCCCTGTCCCCTCCACTCGAGAATGGTGACTGGCTTGGTCTTACACAGGTGTGCTACAGGCGGCTCCAGCTGTGGTGAGGAGTTCAAGGGTTCTGTCACGCTCAGATGACACTTGCTTCACTCCAGTGCTCCCTGACCCCTAGCTCTTACAATCTTTCTGCTGACTCTTCCATGTGCCCTGAGTGTTGAGGGAAGGGAGTGTGATACAGAGATCCCTTTGTGGCTGAGCACTCCACAGACATTTATTTTCTACGCTTTCATCAGCTGTGAGTATCTGCACTAACTGTCACCAACTGCATAAAGAAACTTCTCTGGACAGGTCAGAGAGCTCTACTAATCTGTGAGTATAAAAGGATTTTATCAAACATGGAACACGGAACCTTCAAGGTTTACAAACTTCAAATGGAAATGAAACAATGGCATTTTTTAAGATTACTCTGACTGTAGTAAATACACTGGAATAATGAGTAAAATACTTAACTGAAAGTAATTTTAGAGACTATTGCCATTGCTTTGCATGCAGTAAAATGGAAGGCAGTGGAAATGCAGAGAGTCTTGAAACACATAGAATGAGATGGAAGGCAGTGGATATACAGTCTTGAAACACAGAATGATGAAATGGAAGGCAGTGGAGATAAAGTGAAAAAACACATGATGAAAATACAGCAAAGAGAAAAGGTGCAGCCAGGTAACCACAAAGAGCCAGCCTGTTCCTGAGTGAATGACTCACAGGCATAAAATGTGTGCTGCCCACTACCAGCTGACCTGAGCATCACTGCCCCAAGCTTCCTGCGACAGCTGGGTGCTCTATACTTGTCTGTTGAGAAGCCTGTACAAGTACAGTGTTCCCAATTCACAAGACAGCCGACGGAGAGGCACCCACACAACTGCACATGCAACCATGGTGTGTGCACACAGAGACTGCCATCTTACCGTGGCACATGCTGCATACTAAGTCCTTGGTGTACACAAGCAGAGAACCTGTAGGCTCACTGTCCTCAGAAAATAGGATGGAATGTAATACATGATTTGGAAATTAAATATTTCTAGTTAATATTATAACCTCATAATCTTTGTCTTCTAAACATGTTTCCCATTTAACAGGCTATCAGTTTACTATGACTAGGTCAAGTTTAAGTTTTAATTAAAATATATTTCTTCTTTATATAAATTCAGTTTGGTATGGTTGTGAGCAAAAGATGACTGCACACATTTTATTTTTTTCAAATATTCAAGTATAACAAATTATAGCTTGTCAATAATGTTCACAGCAAAGGTTAAAAATCACACAGTGACAAGAATTACT
Organism: Acomys russatus; assembly: GCF_903995435.1. NCBI lineage: Eukaryota > Metazoa > Chordata > Mammalia > Rodentia > Muridae > Acomys > Acomys russatus. Next base: position 81,222,678 of record NC_067142.1, read on the forward strand.
TTTGCCCTCATATAAAAATTGTCAGAAGAAGGAAAAATATCAAAATTTTATATAGATGATAACAAAAAAGTATTTCTATAATACTTTTCACTTTTATTTAAATATGTTAACTATCAAATGCCACAAAATAAAATAAGCCATTAGACTGATTGACCCACATTGTTTACACATCTGTTCTACGATCATGTTAACATGAAAAAGGGGTAACTCCCTAACACATCACTGACTGCAATGGACGGTTCTATGGAGTAATGTTCATCTCACAGTGCTAGCTGTTGTCACTCAGATCCCTGGGCCTTCGCTGAGCGGCAGGAGACAATGTTTTCCTTTAGTGAGCCCAACAACAGGCCTTTGCAGACATCCACCAGTAGGTGGAGCAGACAGCATAATTTATTACTGAGAACAAGGGCAAAGGAATGAAAGTCAGTTTCTTCGGAATAAAACAAATCTGAAATGAGATTTTCTTCAAAGGAAGTGTGTCCTGTATGCATTAGATTTGGTTTGACTGGTTCCTGAATCAAAATAAATAACTTTATTAAATAATCAATCTTTGCAGAAAGATAAATTAAATTTACAAATGGAGGCATTGCTTGCATTCTACTTTATTCAAATCAAGTAAAATTAGCTTTCCTTTCAAAAAATTTTACAGGGACAAAGGTTTTTTGATGTGTTCATTTAGTAAGGACGTTAAACACAGTCCTGCTTTACAGGTGGCAGGTGCATAACAAATAGTATTTTCTAGGAAATATAATTGACTAATCCTGTTATGTCTGCAGCAACAAATTAACCTTATTACTACTAGTAAATGGTGATTGATTATTTATGCAAATGAGTTGCCATGTTCAGCTTTCTGATTGAAATAAACATATAAAAAAGATGCTTTACTATGACTTGAACTTTTTAATTAATAAAGCCCTGAGGGGTCTATTAATTTGCTCATTGCAATATTAGTTATTTACTCATCTAACTCCTATTAGCACAAACACATTTGCTTGAATAAAGATGAGATAACAATAAAATTATGAATAGCTTCTCAAACTATTTAAAAACATACATCTGATTCACACTAAGATAGGCGTAGGACTCGGTTTAAACTGTGTCAGCAAACATCACTATAGCAGCATAGTCAGTCCAAGGTTATTCTCCATTAAACGGCAGTACCTGTATCTGAGTTAACAGACATCATTTTGCAAAGCTCTTCAGTGTTTTTCAAGCATTATCTGCCTGACTAATGTTTTACATCTGCTAACTATGCTAAGCTACACTAGAACTATAGGAATTTAATGCCAAAATTAATAGTGTACAACACATTTTAATATAGTTACTAAATTATTGGAATTTCCAATAAACTATGCCCCCTACAGAAATGCTACATTTTTCACATAGTTCAAAAACGCTTGTATATAAATAAACTTCTCACAAAAACAACTTACATTTGTGACTCACAGTTAAAATACCAGTCTTTTGACGTTGAAAGCCCCTGCAGTAAGCAGTCCAGGAGAGTTAACCCAAACCAACTAAGAATATTTTTAAATCCAGAGTTCAACTTCCACCCAACAGCCAAGTCATTAAGGCAAGTGAGTAGCAATACTCACATAGAAGTGTGTGGTTTTGTTTCTTATGCAGGGAAAGCATTTAAATTCGTTGTTTCAGTAAAACCAAAACTGAAAGTGTGTTCATCTTAAAACACTTGCAGATAGCAGTTTTCTCCTATTAAGAAAGTCCTGTGACAGCAGACTGAGAGGAGGAGGCTGGACACGCCCTAGGACCAAGGCTCAGTTAGCACAGACTTACAAGCCCTCCACTCCCAGCCCAGCACCAATGGAGGAGCACGCACACATGGCACTCAGACTAACAGGCTAAGGAGGAATCATATTCAGTGGAGCAAATCTCTGCAGTCTTCAGACTCTACTTCTTTTATGTTATGATGACAAATACTGATTAAAGGAAGCGGGATCTAGTGGGAATGGAGGGAAGGCGTGTGTTTTCCAGGATTGTCTGGCAGCACATCCAATCTCGTGGACAAATGAACAGATTGGACAGTAAGACGGTATCACCCTTTGATTTTATCACCAAGAAGTTGGGGGGAGCACATCTCCATAGGGTCAATAGTTATCCTTTCATCTCTTCAGTTACTTATAAATAGTTAGATCACTATAATTTCATATACCAAATTGCCAGAGCCAATGAAATTTCTGACATTTTTGAAATGTTTTTCTGAGGGAGAAGCTCTGACACAGTTTCGCCTGCAACTCCTTAACATCAACGGCGCCGTGTAAAGTGAAAGTGACGAGGGCGCAACATGGAGACGAGGGCGCAACATGGAGACGCCAGTGTAGGCATCTCAGATTAACTCTTGTTAATCACTAAAATAAATAAAAGAAAGGCGCCAGCTACCTCCTTCCACTCTCAGGGTCTTGGGGACTGGACCCAGGTCACCAGGCTTGGTGGCAAGTACTTTTACCCACTAAGCCATCTGCCAGTCAGTTCATGCTTTAAAGGCATATTTCTCTAGACAGAACATTCTATGTGCAATGTATTCTTTCTCAGTAACTGTAACAAAATCTGAAGTATGAGAATAAACTTCTAAGTATTCTAAATTCCACATTGAGCTTTCCATACGAGGCTGATGCAATCTGTTCAAAAGCTTTACCTGACAGCTTCCATCAAAATTTAGGAAAGGGCTAAGAATGGGCTTAATCTCAACATTCTTTCAATTAAAAGAGAAAACCTGAAAGCCAGCTCAGCTTAATAACTTGCTATTTCTTGATCAATTCACAACACAACAATAGGCCACTCAGAATGAGTTTTGAAGGCGAGGTTACGCCCTTCATGTTGTGTTATATGCTGCTGACTTGGACCTTTCTGTCAGTGCCTCAGCAGCTGCCGCTATGAAGCACTGTCACAGACCAATCATGGTGCCCGCGCACACCTACACAGAAGCACGAAATTGAACTCGAAGTAGTGTCTTTGTGGTATCTTTTCAACAAGTCGTGTCCTATTCAGCCTGCTAGTTTATCTCTGTCAGGGTAGGGGTCCAAGAGGCTCATGGGAGCTGCCAGGCACAGGTACACTAACCTGCTTTGTGCTGAGCAGGTAATGCATCTTGCAGGCTTGCTGATCTCTTTGCTTCTCGATCTGTTCCAGGCGAGCCTTCCTCTCTTCTCTCTCTTTCATCTCTGCAAACTCCTCCAAAGCCTCCCTGCATCAAAATTGCCAGCAGTTACTCTGATGACATCTGTTGATTCCCTAATTCTTTCACTGATGATAATCAAGTTTTTTGAGGGGCAATGATCACCCACATCTATCAAAATCAAGGGTGCAATTTATCTTGCCTGTGAATTCTGTGGAAATCTCTGCGCTGTTAGACAATGTTTAAGGGACTTGTCATGACGGAGTTTTCAACACCAAATGCGCACATGTTATAATTAATACAGTGGCAGAGGAAATGTCAGAATTCAATGCAGAGTGAGTGGCTTTCTACATCACCTCTTTGTGGAAGATTAGCTATTCTGGAAATATTAAACATTCCAAGAAGGATGTGAGTCTTAAATTTTCATTTGTATTTACAAATGTCTACTTTTTATTTTGCATACCAGTCAGATTTTTTACATGCTTAATTGATTCTGTTTACTTCAGTTAATAGCTCACTTAATACTGATAAAATTACATATATTATCCCGCATCTAAAAAATTGAGATTTTATTTACTTATATAAATAATTTAAATAAAGGATTAGGTTAAGATAAATTTTTGTAAGGAAAAATTCCACTAAATTAATGAAAAATCTCACTTATGTATATGTCTAAGAAATATAAATGAAAACATAAGCATTAAATTATACTGTGTGATAAATAGCTTCTGAATAGGACATGATATTATCAAATAAGGAAGAAAGGCTACATCTTTTGTTTTCATTGAACAGATTTATCACTCATGTCAGAGCAGCATTTTAATACTGCTGTTTTATTTTTAAAATAGATATATAACTTATGTCTACTTCTATATGTAAAATTTCAAATAAATCACCTCAGCCATTGCTACACACACACACACACACACACACACACACACACACACACACACAAACTAAAAGGAGATAGTCGAAAAAATAAAACAAAAGGATTCTCTTTGCTACTTGAATGTCTGGTAAAATTTCTATTGAAATTCCTTGTTACAGGCTACTAATACTTTACACAAGGTTACTTATGAGGCACTCTGACGTTTAAAAATCACCATGCTAGGCTACTGTAGCAGAGCAATTTTTTCAACATAAGATTAAATTGCAAAATAAATGAATTACTTGGAGTGGCATGGCCCCCATTTTGCCACCCTTCCCTTGAAAATTGCTTATTTAATATGAAAAAAGGAGGCAGAAAACAGCCTGTTTTCCTTTATGATGGTATTGGGGGGCTTCGGCACCCATCAACCTAGGCTAGCTGCATCTTCAGATTGTGTTGGCAAGCTGGTACACTGACCTCTCTGCCTGCGTCTCAAAGCTGTTATTAATCGCTAAGTAACCTGGTAAAGCCAAACAAATTTGTTTCCATTGAAAGCATCTCTGTCTGTGTCTGCGAATTTGTTCTGTACCAAACAAACCTCATTAACTGTGTCCACTTTTTGACAAAGAACCAGGAGTTAGAGGAATTGGTGACCTTTCTTTGTCCTTAAGGTACACATTTCAAGACAGTTACATATGAGCAAGTGAGAATTTTTACCAGGAAAAATAACAATCATGGTACACAAAAAGTAAGAGCATTATAAATTTAGTCTTTACTTTTGTTATTAGGTAAAAAATGTTTTTTATGAAAAATAAGCATTTCCTCTATGATTCCTCTTACAAGCCTTTGAGATAATTAGAATAACAAGTGCAGGTGCTGGTTATTATCCTAGTTTATATAATGTAGAAATGAGCCCAAATAAGAACTTACTAATCGTAGGAATGGGATGAGCTGCTCTGGACAGAGATGACACTTTCCACTGAATTAGCAACACGTCTTTTGTCTTACGGTCCTGTTTTCTAATAAAACTATTCAGATTTTCTGCACCATATCATTGTCTACGAAATATTCTGTAATAGTACTTCAAACAAATATTAAAATTACTGTAAATATGTAAAAAGATTTATATTTGAGTTCATTTTATGCATGGATTTATAGTGATAAATATTTACATATTTTAGAGTTGCAGTGACAATGAAAGTAGCCACTGGGAGGCAATGTAGTGGAGTAGTCAGGAACGCAGTACACAATGACCCTGGTTATACAAGCTGCACTGCGCTTCTGCTTGCTGTTTAACCTCTTCCATCTAGGAAAGTAAAAAGTACCCTAATAGTTCCATTTTTCTCAGTAGACGACTGTGAGGATCAGATAAGCTGCATCTATGCTGTGTTGCTACAAAAGTGCTAGCGCGCTCCAGCATTCACATACACTAGGCGCAAGGCTACACACTTTATTAACTACAGAGCCTTCACGCTAGGTCTAACGCCCTTGATGATAGTCCTCCTGATAAGTGCATACTGTGTGGCTGAAATGTCACGACAAAGAACACAGCACCTTACTTCCTAAAAGGCATAAGGCATGACCAAAACTTTCACCAGTGGCAACAAAAAGAGGAAGTAAACATGTAAATAAACCTCTCTTTCCTCTTCTCACCTTGAGGAGCGGTTTCACCTCGCGAACCTGGAAGAAAGCTGTGTGGTGAAAGATGACAACCATATCTGCTAGGCTGTTACATCACTATGGGGCTGTGTGGCACAATGGCCAGAGCTGGGCGCTTACATATCTCATCCCCCTACCGTGGACTAAAGCACCCTAGCTGGAAGCTGCCAGGAGTGTTGGCTGTTAGCTGCTCATAACTGAACCTCACTGAGGGACACTAGCGTGGCTACCATCTCTTTCAGGCTGCACTTGCTGAAGGGAGAACAAATGGGTTCCGAGCCTTTGCCCCAGGGAGGAGCACTGGCTGGCCTCAATAGAGAGCCCTGCCTGCTGCGCGCTCTCCCCTCTCAGCTTCTGTTCCTTTACTCATTCACCAGGGTTCTGCTTCGATGACTCTTCCCACCAGGGACATGCACACTTCCTTTCTCTCACCTTGGCTGCACAGATCTTGAACCACCCGGAAAGTATGAACATCTAAGTTTTTGTTCTGCGTTGAGTAATTCCCTAGGTTAGATACATAGATTATCTGATTTAATACTCTCCCTGTCCTATTGGGGGAAATGCCCATTGGGCAGATTGCATCAGCCCGGCTTGACAGATCAGGACATGAGATTCACAGAGATGAAATCCCCCAACACCCACAACCAGAAAGTGGAATGGAAATTCAGCTATGACTCCAAAATCAATACCTTTAGTCATAGTGTTAAATTCATATGACAAATTCTGCTTTATCTAGTATTTTATTAGATATTGACAGGGTTTCTCTTTCTGAGAAAGTAACTGAATATCACAGCAGCATACTATTTTCAAAGCATAAAAGAGGGTAAAAGCTACATTTGGGAGTAGTTTGGATGACTTGCCCTTCATCAGTTCATAGCTTTAGGAGCAGGTGGCTACACAGAAGCATGGGACCTGAAAACGCAGGACGCATGCTACTGACTTTTGAAAGGATAAACAGAAAGGATACTCTGAAGCTGTTCGGCAGACATAACTAACAACTAGTAAAATGTTACAAGGACTATGAGGCCTGTCCCTGGCCTCTGTCCATCCTCCTCAAAGGTGCTGCTGCTTGGCACCACCATGCTTTAGTCGCCGTCTCAGCCGGTTCCATCCTAGCCCATCTGGAGGGCCTTCGCTCACAGAGTGTGCATGCTCTAACTGCAGCACCCTGTACAGTCTGAAATCTCCCACTGCTCTGCTCATCCATAGCACCGTAAACCTGGCTTCCCTCCAAGAGCTTAGGAAAACTTACAACCGTATAATTATACATATATTTATTTGATGTATGAATCTTCCACTAGACTGCAAACTCCAGAAAACAAGGACTGTATCTTGTTCCTGTCCATTTGAATAGAGAGGTAAATCTGTTTTCTAAGAGTTCTGGGTAGTAGTGTAAGAATTATAAAGGATTATTGTCTCCACGGAAGTATTTAGGTTTCTGTGTGAGTGGTGACAGGAACTTCAGGGCAGGCAGACCGGTGAAGGCACTGCCCTCGGTCCTGAGCCCGCTAAGCTGGCAATACTCCCTTGCTGTAGCTTGTGCATTCCCACAACACGTACTTCCTTTCCCTGCCTACAATGACTTGTTAAATTGTTTGATTTTCCCTAAAGTCTATGGCAAGCTAGAACAATATTTCCCACAAACTTTTTTTTTTTTTTTGAGGAAGAACATCCTGCTCAAAACTGCTTTCACAAACAATCCATATTAAAGATTTTATGAGTCTTGAGGGTCGAACTCAGTTGTCAGGCTTATGACAAATTCTTTCCTCACTTACTGCGCTGTCTCAGTGGCCCTCAAATACCTTCCCCCATTCTCTCAAGAGTCATAGATACCGCCATTAATAATTGTTTATCTGTTTTCATCATCATAAGCCTATGTTCTTTTATGGGTCTAAAACATCGCACATCTTAGTACATGCATGCATGCGTCGTGCGCTTCTTGAAACAGTCCTACTAAGTGCTAGGGCACTGACATGGACTAAATGCGTATGTCTGTTTAATTAGGAGGTCTGTGTGGTGGGTTTGAGGAAAGGTTGGGAGTTAGGCATGATAGTTCTGAGAAAGTAAAAGGCAGACAAAAGGAAAGTGTAGCTAAATGGCCCTTACCAATTTGGAGTCTGAGAGGTTTTTATATAGCAAACTGCTGCATGGCATTTGTACCATTATGCGAAGTAGTGTACTATGCTGTCACTTTCCCTAGCACATGGGGATTGAAAGAGATGATTATCTGCCAGCAAGATTGCTCTCACCAGGTACTGGATCTGCTGGCACCGTGACACTGGACTTTCTAGTCTATAGAATTATGAGAAAGCAAACAAACTTGTGTATTTAATAATCCAGTCTCTGGCGTTCTGTTTTAATGGGCACAAGTAGGTCAATCACAAAGCTCTGTCATTATGGTGCCCTTCTGAAAGCCTCTGCTCTGGTACCTGTTGCTGAGTATCCTACACAGTCACTGCTGCAGACCCCAGGAAACGGCTCCAACAGCACACCCGCTCTTCAGGGTTGGATTGGGAAAGAACTGCTGCACTGAGAGCTCTGCTGCATCCTGTAGTGGAAGCAGGGCTCTCTCTCTCCCTGCATGACGGATGTGGAAGCTGCTAGAAATACATTCAAGGTGTCATGCAGACTAGCCTATCAGAACTCCTGGGAGGGCCCTACAGGAATGCAGAGTGTGGAATGTGGGGGAAAACTGAGAAGGCTCAGTTCTATACACTTGTATGATGTCATAAAGAAACTCAGTGGTGTCACAGTAGTGATCCTAACATGCATGTTGTCACGTAAGCAAAGCCCTATGAAGTGCCACATGGCAGGATGTGTGTATCAGAAAAGGTTCTTGAAAACAATAACTTGACAGGGAATAAAGGGTGATATGAGCTACTTTAAAAGTCAGAGGGAACAGGCACAGCACTTGCATAGAGTCCTCAAAAGAGCACAAATGCCACCGTTGTGAGGACACTGCCTCACACTGTTCTGCAGCCTTTAACACTGCTGTGACAGCAAGGCTGACATTCTAACGTCAGGTAAAAAGCACTCATGCTTGCTGTGAGCGTATTATGACACAAACATATTTTATTTTTACTCATGTCTTAACTGTATTTATAAGTTAAAATATATCATTTTCTTCCTTCTCTTTGCTCCCTCCAACCCTCATCATGTACTAAATCCATGGCCTCTTTTTAGTTGTTCACACACACATACGCACACACACACGCACACACACACGCACACGCATACACACACGCACACACACACATACGCACACACACGCGCGCACACGCACACGCGCACACACACGCACTCACACACACACACGCACACACACACACGCACACACACACACACATACGCACACGCATACACGATTTAGCAATTTCTGAAAAGTCTTTGTTTCAGTATATGTGTTTTTCTCAAAAATATCTAAGCTGCTTTAAGAGTTAATATCAAGAAAACAAGGCCCTCTGAAATCAACATATGCAGAGCTCATATGCAGGAGGTAGAAACACACGAGCAGGACCTGCATGCATCCGTGCCAGGTCCTCTGTGTAGACTTTGGGATTCCTGAGCACGCGAATGAGTGGGTCTCTGATTCACATGCCTTCTCTTGGGTTCTTTTCCTTCTGTTGGTTTGTGTTGCCCTACTCTAATGTAATAGCATTTGTTTTGTCTTATATTTTAATTTGTTATATTTATTATCTCTCAGGAGCCTGTTCTTTTCCAATAAGAGATAGACAGGGGAGTGGATCCTGACTGGACAGGAGGTGGGGAGTAACTAGGAGGAATGAAGGGAAGGGAAGCCATAATCAGGATGCATTATTTGAGAATACAATCTATTGTCAATAAAAGGAAAGGGGAGTTAATATCAAGAAGAGAAATAACTGACTTGCTATACTTGTCATGTGTATGTTTGAGATAGTAAAGGAAATGACATGTAAAGTGTAGTCCCTGTTTTCAAGGAGCTTATGAATAAAATATCTAGCACCTTCCTAGACAGACAGGTTGGCCTATGGAAGAGACACTTGCACAGTGCTCCAGTTCTGGAATCTCCCTTCTAGTGAGAGGGATCAGAAAAGGCAGACTCACCAAGGCTGAGTTCAGAGTTGATGTGAATGATATTCTCATTTCATGGGAATTGAGCTACATGATCTTATTTATTTTGTGTTTACTCAAACACTGAGCATTGCCTCTCATTTAAAATGTGTTAACTCTGTTTTAATATAAGAACAGTTGCTTCTGCTTTTGCATGTAAGCCACCAGATACCAACTGGGGTCAGCTCTGAGCTAATCAGAGGACAAGTCCCTCAGGTTTAAGCAGCCACTACAAGCCATCGCAGTGAATGCCTATGAGCTTTGAGAAACTAAGGCCTGCATGTCCTATCCACGTCCCACTAGTCATGTCTATGTGACGCCACTGAGAATTTCACCTCATCTAGTGTTGGGTGAGTAAAGATAAAATGGTGACACAGAGAATAAGCTTTAATGACTTTTCTTATGTTAGTGATAACCCCAAGGGAAGAAACAGAAGGAAAAAAATGGATATAAAAAATGTTGGGCAACATGACAAAGGTGCATTGATATCGGTAATGGGCAAAATTTAAATGGCATTTTATCAATCCAGTGCTTTTAGAGTAAATCATCATTTCAGAATTTCTACATCATCACTAAATTCTATGCTTTCTAGATATTAAATGCTCCAGGAATTGTCAATCTGTGCTAATTTTATAACTACGATGTTCACTCATACTTTCCCGATGACTTATATTGTAAGTGTTATAATTATTTAAAAAAATATTGTTAGGACTAAAGATGTGACACAGTGGTTAACAGTACTTGCTGCTTTTCCATGAGACCCAAGTTTGGTTCTCAGCACCCATGTCAGATAGCTCACAGACACCTGCAGTTCCAGCTTCAGCTTAGAAATGTCCTCTTCTCCTCAAGCACACGTACACACAACATACACTCACACAGAGAGACACATAGACACAAGTAAAAACAGAAACAAATGCTTTAAAAATATTTGTCCAAGTATTTGTTTGAGGTTTGCTGAATTATTGATGTTGGATAAAAAAGGACAATGCTCAGCAAACAACAAAACAAAACAAAAAAATATACACAGAAAATAGGTTGAAAAAAACCTATCAGAAGAGGAAAATGGGAAAAAGTAGAGTGAGATTCAGGGTCTGGTAGAAATTAGAGAAGACAATGGTTAGCAGTGCTACAGAAGTCAAGTAACGTGGAGAAGAGTGCTCTCGCAGTCAGCAGCACAGCCTTCCAGCAAGATGCCTCCGTACAGATCCATAACAGCACAGACAGCCTCCCAGTGGGACTGGTGGAGGTGCTATACTGACTAATACAAGAAGCACCTGCTCCTAGAGTAGATAAGCAGTGGATGCCCTTTAGAGCAGAGAATACATTCTGTGCTTTAAGTAAGACACTCTGCAACACAGTACCATCTCAATTATCGCATTTTCATATAAAACGTGAGTCTACAGAGAAAAGTAGTACAAACAGCTAACATTACTGAATGACTTGGGCTTTTGCAGAACAAGATGTTATTTTCTTCCGTCCTTCGGCTAGCTCTTACCATAAGAGTTTATAATCTACATATAATTAGAGAAGGCCACATCTCTATGATTTAGTTGGCTGAGGTTAGGATACTGTATTTTGAAGATGAAGTTTATTGAAATGCTATCTTCGGTCATCATATTATTCTCCTATTTACACAATAACTATGGAGCTCTACTTGTGTCCTTGAAACAAGGAGCAGGGACGCCATAGTATGAAAAGTGGCCTAGCTGCTTGAGTTCATAAATTTTGCTCAGCTTTGGATGAGTTCAAAGAATTGCCATGTAAGAAAAGCCTTACAGAGGGAATTTATCTGATTATGGCAGTAATAATTACCCAGCTGTTTATTGCAGATAGAGAAATAATTCATGTAGGCAATAGGCCGTGGTGGCAATGACACTCCACATTTAGTAAATATGCAAACTGTTCACTTCTAATTAACCAAGCTAGAGGATGCCCTTATTAAACGTATAAACTAAAAGTGCCTTCCTGACAAGTGATGAATTGTTACAATGCACAAACTCTTGCCACAGAATTATTGGAGTGAACTTGGGGCTTAACTTCATTAAGAGATCTTGTGGGATACTTAAATGAGGATGGACAGCGTAACAAGGCTTACCTGACAGCCAGTGATATGCCGGAGCTTAATGGAACTGCACCTTTCCCTCTGTCCTACTTAACTGCTCAGATTCACAGTAGATAAACTGTGAAAGTACCAAGTTAATTTCACTTTGAATGAGCAAAAAAACCCTGAAATAACATGACATCCCACTTTAAAAAGACCTGACATTCACTTACTGAATAAATCTACAAAACAGCCAACTTCTTATGATTCAACTATCTTTTCCAGTCAAAATCTAAAAACTACCAATCTCTTCCTTGACTTTAAAATAATGTTTAACAAACAAAATGGTTTGTGGATTGGCTCTAAATTATCTATAAATCATGGCTTAAATCAGACTTACAAATAAATGGATGAGTTTTACCACTAAAAAAATAAAATAGTAAGAAAGCAGTCTTTTGTTTTGTTGAGATAGGGTCTCTCTGTGTAGTCCTGGACTCACTTTGTAGACCAAGCTGGCCTCGAACTCACACGATACACCTGCCTCTGCCTCCTGAGCGCTGGGATTAAAGGCACGGGCCACCACATTCAGAAAGAAAGCAGTCTTAACTGAACTTTATCCATCTAATTAGGAAATGGTTCATTGTCTGCATTTATGGTTGAGTTTACCAAGACAAGTACTCAGTCCACACCAAGCAAACTTTATGAACACTCACATTCCCCATCTTAAGAACCAGATGGAAACTGCTACTGAAAGGGAGCCCTCAACTTAATCAAACAACACTGTTTTAAAAGGGTGAGCCGAGGCTGGCCTGTTACTCATAATCATCCTTCCTCTGCCTCCCGAATGCTGTGATACTTTATGTGTGTGCTAGCATGCCTGACACTGCTCAAGTGTTATTTGGGTTGAAGACCAAGCAATTCTATTTACTTGACAGGTTTCCTGTGAGAATTGAGGCAGATGATAGTATAGCCAACTTAGCAGCTTGCTTGGTATAGTTGTATGTCCAATGTTTATCAGCAATTTTTAACAGGCTTGAATAATGATTCTGATTAAAAGACTAATATCTAGTATTTTAGCATCAGAATTAACAATTTATATTTCTATAATTTATGTACTAAGATTTATACTTAACATCTACTATGTTTCTAGTGTTAGGTCTTTACTTTTCTCCTTGCTTTCTTTTTTGAGACAGAGTTTCTCTGTTTAACTTTGGCTGTCTTCGACACACTTTGTAGCTAAGGCTGGCCTTGAACTCAAAGAGATCCATCTGGCTCTGCTTCCCTATGTGCTGGGATTACAGGTGTGCGCCGCCATGCCTGGCTAGTCTTTGTTTCTTCTAAGGGGAATTTATAAAGTCCATAGTAGTACCAAATAGTCTCCTGAAGTAGGTATCTTGATCCAATTCTAACAGTAAAAATCCTAAGGTAATGTTAAAAATGATCTAGGTAACAGTAGATCTCACAGAAAGTTATATGGGCTAGCATCAGCAAGTCAATGGCATTTTACGGCTGATACAGGATAATAACTTCACAATGGACATGACACTATTCAGGGTAAGTTGAGGCTCCTGCTGGACAGTGCTGAGACTTTACCTTTACCCCTTTCTACTCCAGTGTAGGCCCCACAGACAAATGTGTGAGGGGGTATTTTGAAGAAGAATTTTTCCTTGCATGTGGAGAGAAATTCAACTGTTACAAAAGAAGCCTAATGTCATGGAAGACTACCAGACCCCACACTCCACATAAGTCATGCGTGGGAGTAGACAGTGAGTCTGGAAAGACTGCGTAGTCTCCTTCTGGAGGGTGGAGGGCTCTGCATGATATGTGCTGCAGGTCACCGAGGAAGTGACATGCTAATCAGCAGAGGCACACAAACAAACAAACAAACAAAATAAAGCAGATGAACAATAACATCTTTGAAGGAAAGAAATGGAAAGTTCCGTTCTTTTGCTTCCACAGCACTGCAGATGTTGGTCTTTGTTGATGTCTGCTGGCAGGAAGGAACATCAAAAGCCACAAAGGTCAGCTCAACGTGGATCTGAAGAATTATGCGAACTAGTGTCCTGGGTGCAACAAGAGGTTTGTGGAAGACTGATTCTGACAGAACCCGTGTGTGGGGAAGACACTCTGAGCCTACCTACTCTGCACTGAAGTCCTCTCGGTCCTCTGGACCCAGCTATCTTGACATGGTGTCATCTTTAGAAAAAATGGATGGCACAAGAGAGAGTGCAGTAAAGAGTGTGAATCTCAGAGGCTGGGTGAGGAGCCAGCACGGCCTTGGCAGTAATCCAGCATGTCAGGGGCACTCCCAGCGCAGGGCATAAAGTCACACAGCCTTGCAGACCCAGCGACCAAGGAGACAGGGAAACAGGGGCCAAAGCAACAGGACTGGTGGGCAGAGTGTGTTTGCCAGCCTGCTTGTAGGTGACATCTGAAGTTCTGATGCAAGAAGAGCTGAATAGTGTCCTTAGAAGATTTAGGAAAAGGAAAATTAATTGGAAAAAAATATTCTCTGAAGGAATAAAGAAGTGATTCATATTGTACACACCGTACACACTCCAACATGCTTGTCTCCAGTATCATCACAAAGAGATTTTCTTGTAAGAGGCACTACAAACCTCTACAAATGTTTCCAATGCAGGAGAAAATAATAGGTGAGGAATCATTCGGAAGACAGACACTGCCTACATACGTTCCATACATTTCACCAGGGCCCAGACACCTTGATGGAGGCTAATCTCAGACATTTCTAGCGCAGCAAGCCACCTAGTTCTTTTGGCAAAAGCAATGGTTCACTAATGTCACTCAGACGGTGATGGGCTTAACAGCGCTTTCTTCTGTATTCTTTATCAGTAGCCCAATCTTTCTCCTTCCATGGAGGAATGAAGACGGTGAGATGTGAGGAAGGCTAGAAGAAAGTGAAGTGAGAGGCCTGGGCCTGCACTTCTAGGGCATGTCTCAGAGGAGAGCCAGCAGACAGGCCAGAGAGCTATGACTTGTGCTGTGACCTTTCAAATTCAATGCTGAACCTCAGACACACAGAGGAGTGTTTACTAACCCAAGCGGGATGCCAAGGACTGGCACAGACAGGAAGCATGTGGTCACAGGACGGTCACAGGATCAGTGTGCTCAGGTAGAGAAAGCTTAGCCAGGGTCTTCTGCTCTCTTGGCTCTCAAGTAAGTTTGAGAGTGGCCAGAAAGTTCATGTGTACTTAGCTGAAAACCACAGAGTTGAGCCCTAAGAACAAGTGTAGTGAAAACAGAGCGTTTGGGGCAGCCAGACAGGCCTGAGGAGCTATTTGAAAGATGGAAGATCTCTGTGAGACTGGCAAAGGTAGAAAGGGAAGAGGCAGGGTTTAGTCCCTAAGAACAACACCAGGCCAAAATTAAGCTAACGGGCTGCATCAAATACAGGTCTGACAAGAGGGACAATACTGACAACCACAAAGTAGCAGATAGCTGTCATTGTCATTTTATTATGTCCCCGGGGGGCACAAGAGGACACACACAAGCCCATCAAATATTTGAGACAATTTGGAAAGTGGGAAGGGGTTAGGGAATTGTCAAAGACGCTGCCTTAATTTAAATGACTATTTTCATTACTGTTTGGCCAAAGTAGATGGACATTGTTTTTTCCCCTTCCCCCATCTCCATGCTGACAGAGGTGGAAGAATTCACCCAGAATATAAATTAATAAAAAGTTGTATTATTTTTATAGTATAACTGTGTGCGATGCCTCTACTGTAAATCGTGGCTAAAATGACATTCCAGAACACACACACACACACACACACACACACACACACACACACACACACACATCCTTTTACTAAATAGAGGTACTAGGAATATGTAAACCTGTCTACTAGGCATATTAACATATGTTACTAAACACACGTATCTTCTCATAAATACATTCTGTGTAGCATCAAGGTTTTTCTTCTAGAGTATGTAAATTATAATGTGATTTGTTTCTATAATTTTTACTTCTGTGTGATGGTCATGCTCTTTTCCTGTCAGGGGTAAGATGGCAGTTAAAACAATCAGATCTGGCCCACAAGCCTTTTGCCTTTCCTAGCTTTTTGAAGCTGGCAATAAGGGGCTGGAAGACACTTTAAAGCCCTCCCGCAGGAAGGGGCTTCTCTTCCTACTTTGGTATTACATAGCCCTGATTGGTTGGTATATGCTATGGCTGTCAGCCCTATGCTGGAAACCCACCAAAGCCTATCACCTAGTGTGCTCTGCTGGTACACCAAAGTAGGGCATTTATAATGCACCACTGAGGCCTGGAATATAATCTTGGATCCTGGCTTCTGAGCACTGCATCTTACTATGGCTTTTCTTTTAAGCAGTTAGTACTTGTATCCACCTAACACTTGGGCTAGGAAGGTGGCAACAGTTCTAGCCCATTTGTTGAATGCATTTGTTCGGTAACAATGTTTTCCCCTTTATTTTTCCTGTTTTACACTCACAGTCTTGCCTGCCTAAGATCCCCTTCCTTTGTTGTGCTTGACACTACATTTGAAAATGTATTTGCAGGGATAACGTTAGACTTAAGATTAGAGTGTCTATGCTGGAAGAGGCTGTTCATATGTTCCTGTCAGGTAACCTGAGACCTCCTAAATTCAAGTTCAAAGTTTAAGTTGTCTTGTGCCCTGGGCTAGCTGATACATCTCCCACATGGTTGGTTTGGAGGGTGCAGAGGCTTATCAGTGCTCCTACCTTAGGTGGCTGACTTGAGCCCTCCCCTGACCCTGAACAGCTCCATGGCTCTCCCCCAGTGGCGCAGATGCCCTCCAGACAAAAGCAGACTTTAGTGGAGGCATACGTGAGTGCTCGCCTCCTGTGCTCTGTTCAGTAATCTTCCATGGTACAGATAACTGCTTGCTGCCCAGCTGTCTTCAGGAGGGTTAAGATTCTGAAAGACTCAGCTAAACTAGCTTTTCTTTGTTCTTAGGCTCATATGCCTGGTTGTCAAGGTACATTTCTGTTATAGTCACAAAACAAGTTAGGGGAGAAGATAACTTATCTGGTTTACATTTTAGGATGGTCCATTATTGGTGGAAGGCAAGGCAAGTATCAAGCAAGAACTTGAAGGCAAGCCTGCTTGCTGCTCTATACAGCATGACTTCCAATGAAGAACTCACAGCGAGAAAGTCTAGGAACCAGAGAGCATGCTGTCTGCTGGCTCAGAGAGTAGCCTGTGCTCCCCTACCTCCTTTATAGCCCAGGACAAACCACCTAGAAATAATGCTGCTAACTGCCTAGTAAAGGTGTGTGTGAGTGTGTGTGTGTGTGTGTGTGTGCGCGCGCGCGCACTCGCGCACGCGCATGTTATAAAAGCTGAGCTCTTATCTCTAGTTCTACCCCTAACTTCAGCACATGACTTACTTATCATTTGCTTAAAGTTTAGATTTATTTTTTTTAAATATAAAGAATATTCATCTCCAAAGGAAATTATGTGGATATCTGGGAAAATACCTAAAACCTTACACAACAACAGTTAGATGCTAAGCAAGCCTGATTTCTTATTAGTTTTTATTGGCTTGTTCATTGCCTGCTTTGTGTGGCTTAGTCCATCTAAGTATTTCGTTGGCAAGTTAACCACAATGCTTCCAATTCCAACAAGCCATAGTACTTTTTGTTTCTCACTGCTGTTTCCGAACAACACAGACATTTGCAGCACCAACAGCCAGAAATTTTTAACAAGTCTAGATTTAAAACTTTTAAAAACGTTTTCACTAACTTTTTTACAGAGCTATTTGTTTGCACTGTGCTGGACAGTGTTGTCAGGCACATGTTCAACACCAGCAGACTAGATATACTCCAGATTCCTGCAGCTTGCATTTCAATTTTTCCAAGGAAATTGCAGAAGAATCTTAAGCATTGATGTGTGCTAACAAGAGGGGGAAGGGACCAATTACTACTGTAGGTTTGTGAGGAGCTTCCACTTGGGTGTTCAAGGGAAGTGCACATTACTATCTGAAAGAACATGTGGATTTCCTTCATGTTGTCATTTTGTCATTAATTAGAGCACAACTGGAAATGCTAGATGGCTCAATGTATTAAAATACATCAATGCCAGAGAACGGGAAATCTTTAGCATCAGCCACCAGATGCAGGAGCCATCTCAATTTTCTTCGGGTTTTGCATTAGCCTATTGCCTTTATCATGTTGGTACCCTCTTCTGTCAGAGCAAGCTTGCTCAAGACTAGGAAAATGAGTACATTAAGACTCCCAGACAACCACAGTGAAGAAAAGAGGGGACACTCAACCACAGCGAGGAAGAGAGAAAAAAGACAACCACAGTGAGGACAGGAGATATTCAAACCTTTTGAACTGAGTTTCCTAGGAACTAGCCACATTCATAAACACCAGGTTGATAGCAGCTTTTTTTTTTTTTTTTTTTTTTTTTTTTGCTTATCCTTCAAATCAAATCCAAGTTAGCAGACTACAAAGACAGCGGCTGGCACAATTATTCGCGTAAATATTTTGAAACAGCGAGCTGTTACTTCACTGTTACTTCTGGACCATGACAAGCATCACCAGGAAGGAGCATGGACAGAGCAACAGAGAAAAGAAGCAGAGAGGGAGAGCTGACTTTCCAAAGCTTAAGTACACAACTAGCGGTGGCTCACAGGGAAGTAACAGGCATCAAACATGACATCATTTCTCACATGCCATGCTAAGCACATTGATGTATGGTTTCAGAGTAATCCAGGGACCCCAACATACAGCCCAGTTCATGCCATTGTTTAATATAATCTAGTATATAATGTTTAATACCATATTAACATTGGAAGGATGTCCACGCTAGTAATAAAGCCACCAGTCACTCTCAAAAGTCTGAAAGACGTATGCAGCAATTTGTGGAAAGAATGTCCTCTCTGAGAGAGCCTTCCACATCTACGGCAATGCAAAACAACATCCGCACTTCAGCAAGAAGTAAGATATTTTAGTAGTAACTTTAACTATTGTAAGGATTTTTCACAATTTTTTAGCAGCTAGTCTAGAATATTTTTAAATGTAATTAAAGGTTTTAAGCATATAATATTGTGTGTAGAGGTATAAATTATTGATTTACATGTATTTCAGTATTCATGGTCACCATGGTATGTTGACTATATAATAGCACCATACATTTTTACCTTACATATTACAGAGTAATTTTTGTACCTTTATGCAAGTCAAAGTGTTCTGAAATTTAGAGTAAATAGACACTTTTGAGTCTTCCAAAATCTTTCATTACCATATGAAGCACAGCATCTCAGACTTGAAATCTCACTTCTCCCTGGAAGCAGCAGCTTCTGCTCCCTGAGTCTTGATGTGTTCAATGAGGACTTCTGTGGAAGTAGAGGTCTTTTGTACCTCATGAGGCAGCCTGTTATAGGTTTATTTACTGGAGATGTGCTTTTTATTTTGACCTCAAAATTTCCATTTGTCTTCATTTTTTTTTCCTTCCTTCCTTCCTTCCTTCCTTTTTTGTAAATAATGGCTTTTAAAACCATGATAAGAGACATGTTCCCCTTAGGATTCTATTTTCCAATCTGGGCACTCTTCATGACCACCACGCCCCTAAAGGCCCTACTAGTAGAGCTGGAGAGATGGCTCTCAGGTCAAGAGTACTGGATGCTCCTGCAAAGGACACAGGCTCCAGTCTTGGCACCACGTGGCAGCTCAAAACCATCTGCAGCTCCAGTTCCAGAGGATCCGACAGCTTCTGGCCTCCATGCGCACTGTGTGCTCAACACAGTGCACAGACATACATGCACACCCATCACCAATGCACATCCGTCACCCAGACACGTGAAGGTTTTTGGTTTTGTTTTTAAATAAATTCATCCTGATTTTTAGGGCAAGTGTTTTTGTTTTGTTTAGTTTTGTTTGGGACTGATGTTCGTTATCATAAACAGCATAACCCAGAGTTTAACTCTCCACACCAGATCTATGAATCCGAGGAATTTTATTTCCCAAGGTATTTCTATTGTTCAAGTCATTTTGTATACACAAGAATGTGTGATCTACTGGAAGGAGCACACGTACTGATGTCATGTTCTAGAATTTCATTTTGTTTCTTCTACAATTTAACAATTTAGCCCAAAACAGGGATAGCCTTTTAGTTTTTGTTGCGTGTGTGTGTGTGTGTGTGTGTGTGTGTGTGTGTAAAATCACACATATGAACAATGCTATTATCTAGTATTTTATCTCTTTGATGAGGGATCAAGGTATGCTTTCTGAAAACACTGTGACAAAAAGTATAGGACTGGAGTCTGTGGATTTGGAACATAAGGCCCTTCACTTACCCTTTGCACAAATGTAACCACAGTATCAATTTACTCAACAGACCACCAGACATTTCTTTGAAGAAACTCATGCCTTTGAAAGAAATGACTGTGAAACTGGCACTCGAGCACCTCTACGGTAAAGTGTTTGCTGGTGTCCAGTCCTTGTGGTGCTCTGAATGAGAATGGCCCATAGGCTTGTATGTTTGAATGCTTGGGGAAGCATAAGAGGTGTAGCCTAGTTTGAGGAGGCATCGCTGCAGGTCAGCTTTGAACTTTCAAAAGTCCACACCATTTCCTGTCCCTCTCCCCCCCTTCTTTCTCCTCTCTCTCTCTCTCTTTCTCTCTCTCTCTCTCTCTCTCTCTCCTCCCTCTCTCTTTATATATAAAGGGAATTTATTAGAATCACTTACAACTTACAGGCTGTAGTCCAGCTATTTTAACAATGGCTAGCTATGGACAGAAAGTCCAAGAATCAGTAGTTGCTCATTCAACAAGGCTAGATGTCTCACCTGGTCTTCAGTATATGCTGGAACACTGAATTAGAAGGCTATAACAGCAGTGAAGGAATGGACTTGCTAGCAACGTGAGAGCAAGCAGGCAAAGAGCAAATGCTTCCTTCTTCGATGTCCTTTTATAGACTTCCAAAGGAAGGTGTGGCCCAGATTAAAGGTGTGTCTTCCCTCCTCAAAATCCTCATAACAGGTGTGTATCTTCCTGTCTCAAAGTAGGACTAGAAATGGATTCACCCACTTCAAACAAAGCAAAAAATATCTCATGGGTGTGCTCTCCATTTCTGGATTGTAGTTCATTCCAGATGTAGTCAGTTGACAACAGTAACATCCATCACACATGGCTACACTCTACTGACTTAGCCTTGTCCCTAGCCCTAATGATCTGATTAAAAAACAAAAAACCAACCAACCAAACAAACAAACCAACTTCTGGAGGATGCTTAGAGCATATGCTCTAATGAAGCTTGACCTCTGAACACAAATTATTATGCTTTTTGGTTGTATTTTTCCTGTCAAACACACATTCCTTTGGAATTAATTTTCTTCTCCTTCAGTGTGGGCTCTGAAGAAATTGAGAGAAAACTTAAAGCTTTCAGAGTACAGTGACTTGCAATAGCTGCCCTCTGCAAAGGCAGCTGAGGTCAGAGGCAGGGAGGGGACTTCCAGCTTCAGAGTGCCCCACATGTGCTGCTGCTTCTGATTAGCTCCTAACCCAGCCCTGCCAACATCCTCTTGCCACTGGACTCAGCACCACAGCATCCCTTGCTGATGTCTGTGCCTGTTGCATCTCTGTAACCCACCCTTCCACGTCACTGCAGTCAAGACACCTCACATAGATCGTGCTTTAGGCCAAGACAAGCTTCTTCAGATTCTGGTAGAAATGTGATGTATTTTAGTAATATGAACAAAATTGTATATATATATATATATATATATATATATATAAAGGAAATGTTCAAAAATTCTAGGAACATTTCATGTCAGGAGAAAAGAAATAGAGAAATCTCTCAAAAAAGCAGAATAGAAGAAAAATGTCCCGGGGATAAGGAGAAGGCAATACAATCAAACAGAACTAATAACTGAACTCTGGAAGTGCAATGCCCAATGAGTAAGCACACATGAAAGACAGAAGAAAAGTGGAACTAAGGGAACTAGCATAAGAATAAGTCACTATTGCAGAACTGAGGGGTTCTGAAAACACTCAAGGTAAATTACTCATAAAGTAAAAACTTCAGAGGTAGAGAAATGACGGAACACCCTGTAATGACCATAAAACTATTCCCCTGGAACCACTAACAGTTTGATCACTATGATCACACACCCCTCAATCCATTTCTAACAAGTAAAGGTTGACGGGAGGTTTGGTCCACTCTGGCGATGTCTGACTCCTCCACAGAATGAACTGGACATCAGAATAACCCATCCACTAGTTCCCACTCTGTTGGAATGGCACTTCTGTCCCGCCCTTTTCTCTGTCACTTCCTCCCATAGTTCATTATGTGGGCATTGGTTCTAGATTCTGGAACGAAGCTTTCCTTCACTTCCTCTCGTTTATACCTATTTCATGCATGACACTGGCTAATGCAAAGTACAAAAGCAGTGGTCCACATGCTGGGTGCTTCAGAAAACCACAAAGAACTGTGTTTCAAATGATAAAACCTAATTGATAAGTAGACAACAGCTTAAGATCATTGAAGTACAGCGGCAGAACTATGTAATTCTGACCCACACATACTGAACACAACAGCAGTGTTCTTTTTCAAGGGGGGGGTTCATATTTTAAGTTTCTTGTTTGATAATTTTATATAAGCACATAATGCATTCTGACGGCTCTGCCTCACCCTCTGTGCCTGCTCTAATCCTTGTAACCCTCTCTCTCACATACTATCTTTGTGGGTTTCTGTGATGTGCTGAGTCCCCAGCTCGGCTCAACCGTGGGTGTGCACCTCATGATCAGGACCACTCTTCCCCAAGAATCTGCCACAGTGAATAGGTTGGCAGGAAGGTCAAATGCCATTTTTCTTAACTATCACCTTCAAACTTTGTTGATTTATCTAATAAGAACAAAAACACATGTCCACACAAAATCTTATACAAAACAGTCACCACACCATTATTCATTAATAGCTAAAAAAAAAAAAAAAATGAAGAAACAACTAGAAGTCCATCATCAGATTAGTGAGAAAGATACTGCAGCTTCTCCAAGGAGTATTTGGCAATAGGAAAGGATATACACTATAACATACAGTATTGCACGCATGAACTTTAAACACAGCATACTAACAGATATGATGAAGGCTCTTTCTTACAATGTTCAATTTATATAAAATGTCTAGTATAGCAAATCTGCAGAGATAGACAGTACATTCACGGCTGTGTAGAGCTGAAGGGTGGAGAAGAGAACATCAGTGTCACAGAGAACAGTTTTTATGCAGGGTGAGGACACTGTTTAAACTGACTCTGTAGTGATGCTTCAGAACTGTGACTATGTGAACAAATCACAAAGCAGCAACCTTAAAATGAGTATATGAGAATTTTGTATTAAGAAAGCCAGCACAATAAAAACAAAATATGTCTTTAAAAATGTCCTGATATATTGAAGTAGAAAGTCTAATATCATCTAAAAAAAAATTCTTTTTCACCAAATCACACTGTACAAGATTAATATGCTGAGAAACTAATTTGTTTGATGACTGACGAATTAACATTCAGAACAGATACTACTGGGAGACATTAACAACCAGTAATGCCATCCCTGCGTTCAACTTGGAAGAATGCATTATTTTAAGCTCAAAATTCTGTCAAAATATCTTAAAACAGCCAGATTTTTGTACTTCAAGCTAATAATGTTTTATTAATACCAATTTTAAATTTCATTATATAATTTCATTATTCATAACCTGGGGCAGCTTTTACATCTCAGGCTAGAGGTTACAAAGGAGCATGTCTACCAAGTGCAAATTCAGCCCTACATTAGTCAGGTCCATTTATCTTTGTAATGGTTCCACTCTCAGTTAAGAAAATATATCCTTGAATATTTATTACATATTTTTATTATTAACTATAGAATATATCAACTATTCCTTTACAAAAAGAATGTTAAATCCAATGTTATTTGGTGTCCTACAGACCTCAAAATCAAGGCACTTTTTTGTAAACTAATTTACTATCTTTTTTCTCTAAATGATATAATATTGCCTAAAGACAAAAGGCTATATTAGATCTTTTACATACTCTTCAAAAACCAGACATATATTTAAATGATTACTGGTATAAGTAATTAGCATGAATCATAATTGCTTTCAGATAATACTAAAATTTGAAATCTAATAATAAAAATGCCATTAAACTATAGTCCTAAGTATGTATAAAAAGTAACTTTCACACTAGGCAAAATGGTTAAAATCAATAGCTCTAGTTGTTGAGTGCAGAATTGGTCCACGATTGCCTGCAATAATGACATTCTGGAATTCAGTCCTTTGTGTCACATTTTTCTGTTTATTATGGGATGGACCCAGTTTCCTGTTTCAATGAATACAATGGAAGTGATGACGTGCCTCTTCAGGTATGAGGTTATAGCTGTGGTTTCCATCTTGGATGCTGTCTTGATCTACTGAGTTCTTGCTCAGAGGCAGAAATTTTCCGTGTTATAAATTGCTTTTTGCAAAAGGCCATGGAACAAGAAACTAAGGGACATCACTGACTAACTAGCAAAGGAATTATGGCCTTCCTCCTGTAAATGAGCTTTCATATAGACAACAGCCTCAGATGTCAGCCTGACTGCAGCCTCCTGGGAGAACTGAAACAACTCTAAGACTCTAGAGATTCCTCCCTTTTGAAAACTGTGAGGCAATGCATGTGACTGATTTAAACTGCCTTGGGTAGACATTGTTACACAGCAGAGGGAAACTGAACTGAGTTATGGTCCAAATGGTTGTAACTTTAAAATATAATTTTAAAAACTCTAAATGCATGTTTGTATGTTCTTCTATGAGAAGAAAAATACTGTCTCAAAAAAGAAAAAAGAAAAAAAGAAACAGAAACTAAAAGACGTTAGAATATGTATTCAAAATACAAGTCTATCTCTGCCTCCTCAAGCCAAGTTCTAGACCTGCAGCCTGTTTGGGAATCCTCCTGCTTCTCAGACACCTTTTCTGAGTAAGTCATTCTTTATTTATATGTTAACATTATGATCCTGGTCCCTTGTATAGCCTCCTTTGACTGGCAAGAAGCCCCTTTTCCTGTCCCATGCTCCCCTCCACTCATTGTCATCTCTGTACACAGCTTAAGACCTGAGGATTGGTTGCCATTTTTACCTGATCCAATTAAACAACTGATCCACCAACTTTATGTGGCTGAGCCCAGCTCATGCGTCTCTGTCACTGCCCTGACCTCCAAAGGGCTAGATTACTGTGCCAGACACACAACCATAACCAGAAGTCCACACGCCCAGGTCAAATCACAGAACAAACAAACATACAAATACCAAGAATGGCTAAATGGCATGTCTCCCATCAAACACCCTATTCTATAGAAGAGCACGCTGATGAGAGCTACCCAGATGAGCCTGAGGGCACAGAATTTAAAAGGACAATAATGAACTGTACCAAGGAATTCCACAAAAATCAGAGAGTGTGATCAAACACTACATTGAACTCCAAGAAGATGGCAAGAAGTGCTTGAGTGATATCCAAGACAACAAATACATGAGCGAATAAAATGATGAAGGTAGTTCAGAAATTCACAACTGAATTCAATCAAAACAGAAATATTGAAGAGAAAACAAGCTGAAATGAAGATAGAATTAACAAACTCAATATCCCAATTAGAAAACTGTGGTGGAAGCATTAAGAATAGAATGAGTCAAGAAGAATATAGAATATCAGAACTCAATGATAAAGTAGAGGATCTAATTCAAATAAGCAAAGAATATGAAAAATTAAAGTACAGGGACAAACATGCAGGAAATGTGTGACACTATCAAAAAACCATAATAAATCATATAAGTGGACTTTAAACAAAAAAATCAAGATTATATCAATACATGAAAAAATGCATTTGACAAAATCCAACACATGTACATAATAAACATCTAGAGAGAGCAAGACTGGAAGAAACATCCCCAACATAAGAAAGGCCGTCTATAACAAGCCCGTAGCCATGCTGGTCATCATTGGGGTTCATGAGGGTCACAGCAGGAAGGAGGCTTTCAGGTTAGATTTGGCCCAAACACTCCAGGTCTTACATCCTAAGTATGTGTTGTCTAGAGCGATAGACATGGTCTTCAACATTCAGGTGGCAACCAAGGGTAACAGCCATAGCCTGATCAACTACTCAAAAATAGGTGCCTCATGCTTGATATTTCAGATTTTATTAATCTGTGGTTCTTATGAGAAACATTTACGTTGTTAGTCCAAGTTGCATACCTTCATCACTTATTATGTGTTCTTATATGCATTTTGTACAATTTTTTGTAAATATGAAATGGTATGATTCCTTGAGGCATTATCAACCTTGGTGTTATTTTGTTCCTCCTCCTCTTTCTCTTCTTCACTGACTTCCCTCCGTCTCTCCAGCTAGCCCCCCTCATCTTTTTTCTGTTTTCTGCTTCACACCACCTGGATCCTTCTATTCCCCTGTTAAGCACCCCTCACATGACCCCTTTATGTTTTCCTCAGTTCTAAGGTTATTCCATATTGAAACAAGTGGCCCTCACATGTCCCATCAACAGGGGGGGCATCATGCTTGGTATTTGGAGCTAGTGAGATCATGCATCTTAGAAGACACTGACTAACACCAGTTTAGCAGGAAAGATAATTCCACCTCCATCCTAAATTTTGTCCTTTGGCACACAGATAAGTGTGCCTACCAATCCTTATCAAAGAAAATCCCGTTACAGAAAATGGAGACCATGACAGAAAATCACAATAGGATACAATGCAGAAATCAATGGATTATGGGGAGCCCAGCCCCAACTGATACATCTGCATCACAGTTCCTGTCTCTACGATTCAGGAAACATTGTAGAAAAGCAGATGAAAGGCTGTAAGACCAGAATACCAGAAGTCACTGTGAAACAGTCCCTCGCTGAAATGGCCACAGAAAAAAAGACGAGAACAATGACAATAACAATGGACATGCTAAGGACAGCAGGGGGAGCCTTCCCAAGTCCACCTCTAGACAAACAACTACAGGAGCCAATAACTGCCAGGAGATGGGCAAGTAGCCTCTCCCAGGGATGATCCCCTTAGGGGTTGTCCAGTGTAGACATAGACTTGTCCAGTGTAGACATAGACTTGTCCAGTGTAGACATAGACTTGTCCAGTGTAGACATAGACTTGTCCAGTGTAGACATAGACTTGTCCAGTGTAGACATAGACTTGTCCAGTGTAGACATAGACTTGTCCAGTGTAGACATAGACTTGTCCAGTGTAGACATAGACTTGTCCAGTGTAGACATAGACTTGTCCAGTGTAGACATAGACTTGTCCATGTTGAAATCATACACATACAACCAACAAAACTCTGAGCAGGATTTAGTTATATTTATTTGGACGGACACGCGCGCACACACACACACACACACACATACACACACACACAAAGAAAACTGTTTTGGAGGGCATTTAGGGAGGGTAGGTAAGAAGATCTGAATGGAGGCAAGAGAGGGTTAAAAGTGAAATATAGTGTAAAAATTGTGACGTTTATGTATACATAGATGTTGGAAGTACAATTCCACACAGAGAAGTAATCAATAGACAATGTTCATTCTAAGACATATTACAGTAATGTTGCAGATAGCCCCTTCCCCCTGCACACACAAATACAAGAGACAGAAGAGGTCAATTAGGTACCAGGGAAGAACAGTCAAATTAAACAGAAAACATGGAACTCATATATTCAAAGTGCTCAGAAGAAAATGCTGTTGAGTTAGAAACATGCATGCTGAAAGTAGCTTTCCAGAATTCAAATTAAACTATAATTTTATTTTTAAAATTTGATGATATCATCTTTTATCATGCCTAGTGATTTATACACAAAATGCATCAGGAAGAAAAGAAGAATCCTAGTACTGAGATTGTGTGTGAGAAGGAATCAAATGTAGAACTGGCATTTTCCTATGAAGGAGAAAAAAACAATTCCTAATTTATAGCATTGCAAGAGATGGAACTGAAATACTGAACTATAAGGGCATGGAAATTAAAATGTTTACCAGTCCCTTCCAATAATATTTGTGTTATTTGAAAGAGGAGCATTGATTAAATTTAGAGTTTGTTAAGAATGAAATTTCGAAGTTAATCACATAAGAAATGAAAGCAGAAAGCTTATTTCCTAAGTCTATGGAGTGGAAAGACATGGAGTAAAAAAGAAATCAATACAAAAGACAAGAAAGAAGGCGAAATCACAGAAAAGAAAAGAATATAAAAGAGTAACAAATAAAAATCGCTAGGAGAGATAACAGGAAGGAAGGGGCTGATCCACGCACTGAGGGTTGGTATAAGTTATGTGCAGCTTACTGTGATTCCACAGCACACTGAAAAAATAAAAACCAAACCAACCAACCAACCAAACAAACAAACAAACAAAAAATCCAAACCTACTGTGAAGAATTACATTAGCAAGTAATACAAAACAATTTAAAGTTTTGGTAATACAATATAAATGAATACAGTCTTCTTATTGGTGGAGTTCAGACAACTGCAGTTTATTATAAAAATCCAAATTAGGGGTGTTGTGGAATGTGCATGTCATCCTAGCCCTCGGGAGACTGTGCTGGGAGGTTTGCTATGAGCTAGAGGCCAACTTCACCTGCATAGCAAGACCCTTTCTAAAAACCAAATCAATAATGAAATAAAGACATTTTAAAATAGAGAATTAAAATATAAATAAAAATATACTAATTAGTGTTGTGTGTGACGGCACATGCCTTTAATCCCAGAACTCAGGAGGCAAACACAATTTAATCTCAGTGAATTTGAGCCAGCCTGGTCTACACAGTGAGTTCTAAGCTAGCCAGGTATATGTAGAGAGACTTTATCTTAAACAGACAAATATAAAATCCAAATTATATGCTTTGAATAAAAGGTATATGTAAAATATCAGAATATAGAAGAGTACAGAATATAAAATAGTATGAGGGACAGTTTAAAAAGGGATATTAGTATAGCTAATACCAAATCATAAAGGACACAGAGAATCATCAGAGAGAATAAATGCAAATGGCTTGATCATTCATCAAAGTTAAACACAACCTTTAATATTTTAGGAACTGACCCAAAACAAAACTTCGTAGAGCAAACACCTGTAGAACTAACATTTGCAATCCTGACCAACATGGAAAGAGATTTCCTCTCACCTATTAGTATAAAAACAATATACTCTGCATGCTTAAATTATAAAATGACTTAAAATTAGCTATTTTAAGTAAAACAAAATTAGCAATCATAATAAATGCAGGAAAAGCAGTTGAAAAGCATCCAAAGTACTTGCTGGTCATCTGAAATGTTTGTTAAATTTATGAAGTTATTTTATCTGCAAACTGACAAATTTCAGAAACCATTGTTTGTTTTGGTAAAACACCATGTTTTCCCTTCCAAATGAAGACAATCACGATATGCTCAACCTTATAGTTAACAATGTATTAAGGCCCTACCTAATTCTATGAATCATGGAAAATAATAAGATTGGAAGGAAGAAAAAATAGCTTGATGATTTTAAATGGCATACAATTTATATAGGAAGGGCCCAAATCAATAGACTATTAAATTCATTAATATTTTAGCAGGACACTTGGATATAGTAGTAAGGCAAAACTGAAACAACACTTCTTTTCATACAGATTCGCTTTGTTGTGAGTGTGTGTGTGCGCGTGCGTGCACACGCATGAGAATGGCGCCCACGCCAAAAGACAGCCAAGTGCAGCTCCGTCTCTCCTTCTGCCTTCATGGGGCTTCCGGATATCGAGCTCAGGCCGTCAGGGTTCAGAGTAGGCACTTTTACCCATTACCTCTACAAATGACATTTCTATATCTGAATTATAGTTAAAAATGGAAACTCAAGAAGTTGTCTCAGTAAGCTGGCAGACTGCTCAGCATAGAAACGCAGCTGCAACGAAAGCTCAGGGACCTGAGTTCCAACATGCAGAGCCCACAACCGTGGAACAAGGCTACTGCCTATTTATCATGATGTGTGTGAGGCCCTCAAGCCCACCTCCTGCATTGCTCTCCCTATTAATAAATAAGATGGTATAACAATTTTTAAAAATTATTTTACAAAGACGAAAAAATTGTTGCTTTTTAGCAGACGATTAGTGTTTAACCAGTTTACTCAAATATTAATAAATTAAGTGAAGGCCAAACGAGAGGTTCATTTAATGACAAATGCTATACAGTGCCGATTACATATATATGTATGTATATATATTCTGATACATACATATTATTAACATACCAATCGGCCAAATTCCTTTTAGAAGTGTTTGAAGAACTTGACAACTAGATACCCTAATGTTTCTATCTGGGACAAAAGGACAAAGGGAAACCAAGACACATCCAAGGATATCTTCTATAGCTCTATCTTTATAATAGAAAAATTTTGTCTGTCACAGAGGTTCCATTGAAAAAGTTATAAATTGGGCTGAAGAGGTGGCTCAGAGGTTTAGAGCACTGACTGCTCTTCCAAAGGTTCTGGGTTCAGTTCCCAGCAACCACATGGTGGCTCCTAACCATCTATAATGAGATCTGGTGCCCTCTTCTGGCCTGCAGTATACATGCAGGCAGAGCACTGTATATATAACAAATCTCTGAAAAAATGAAGGTTATGAATTATAACACATTGTCAAACAGCCATAATTAGCACAACACCCCTTCAGTATGGAATAACACTCAAAGTGCAAAAATCAAGTTGAAGATTATTCTCCATGACGTAACTTTATTTTCAAAAGCTATAGACATACGCATAAATGTTTATATGAGTTGATTCCTCTCGAGTGAAACGTATTAACTAGACAGAGTGTTTCATCAGAGGTACCTAGAGGGCTAGGGGACGGAGGGAGGAAGGATCTGCGCACTTCAGGTGGGATTTTAAGCATGTGCATATTGCTTTGCATTTTGGACAGTGTCAGTAATCATCACTCAGAGCTAATGTTCTGTGGTTTAAGAAAATATGTTAAGAGCCTTTTAGCTAAGGAAACCCCAGACAAGAAGGCATACATATACCACCACAAAAACAAATCATTTATGTAAAGAACCCAGGAGGAAAAAGGGAAACCTGGAAACAGGAAGAAATGTGATATAAAGCTGGAAGAATTGAAAAAAAAAAAAAAAAAAAAGAGTGGAGGGAGCAAGAAAGAGAAATTGTGAAAAGCAGTAACCTGCAAGGTCTTAAAGAGCAAAGTGTTTGGGGGAGTGGGTTACTCACTGTCTGTATTATGTTAATAGTGCCAAAATTAATCTGCCATCATTTTATCCCACTAACCCATTACTGTAACAGAGACTCCAAGGATTAAAATTTCCTCTGGAGATTTCCTGTGAGAATGTGGATGGCCCACCCTCAGATGCCTGGGCTCCAGAGGGAGTCACATCCCAGGAAAGTGTGAGCTCCCAATTAGGGTAACCTGGTGCACAGCTAAACACACACACACACACCCTGGTCTTTGTTTTATCCTTTCTAAATATACAAACATTTAAACACTGAACTAGGCAAGGAGAGATGGAGAATTTCTCTTTCACCAGTACTTACCCAAAACTATAAATACGTGAACCCAGACTTTACAATGGCTTCCTATCTCCCTTCTTCTGTAAAATGAAGTCACTCCCATGCTCCATTGTGATGGAGACAAGGAGGCAGGAGCAAGCCTTGCGCAAAGCAGAAGGCAGTTAGGAAACTACACCAGAGCAAGGTGCTGAAGGGCAGTCTTCAGGAAGATATGGTTATCTCAGAAAGTCGGATTTTTAGGACATTGTGTTATAAAACTCTGTAATAATTCTGAGAATGTAGCATATTTCTTGGGCATGAAAACACAAATGTTTTCTGCTTTTGTTTCTATATATTTTTGTGGTGTCTTCCTATAGTCTGCGTGTACATGAAGGGAGACAAGAGTTTTCATTTAAATGCATTTAGAATTCTCACTCTAGTCCCAACATCACACCTACTACTAGGGCTATAAAGAAGTTAATAGATATTTAGTGACTGGAATTGGTAATAGTTAAGATTAAAAAAAATATTCTCAAAATTGCCTTACCTGACAAACTTGAAAAAAATACCCTGTGGTTTCACTATTCCACGCTCTGCTAGAAATGTAGCCACCTTGTATTACTTCCAAACTGTATTGGTCTCCAAGGTTACAAGGACACCAAGGGCAGCAATGCTGGCATCTTTCCCCTAGTTGATTTCACAAAACAAAGGCAAAGCAAACATGCAAGACAACACAAAGCCAAGGGGGAGAAGGCATCAGCAGCTTTTCAAGAAAGTTTAGGTGCACTTGACTAAGGAGAACCCTAACGCTGTGTTTAAAACGTGGCAAACTGGGGGCAGAAAGACTGCCCAATGGTTAAGAGTGCTTGGTACTCTTGTGGAACTGAGTTCATGCCCAACACCCAAACCATGCAGCTGGCAACTGTTACTCTAGTTCCAGGGCATCTGACACCTCTGGCCTTTGCAAGTGCCTGGACACATGTGTACAAACGCACACACACACACACACACACACACACACACACACACACACACACACACGCATGCAAGCACCCATGCACACAGAAAGAATAAAATAAATGCTTTAAAAATGGCAACCCAAAGAGTAGAAAAACATCTTAAGTGAGAAATTTATACAGTTTAAAGAAAAATTCAGATAAACAAACACTAGTTTATATATTTACACATTAAGTATATTTATATTATATTAAATATATTTATATATTTCCTTTATAGATTAAAGGAAACAGAAAAAGCAGAAACATGATATGACATGATGAAACGATATGATATGGAAGAATATAATATTTAGGAACCAAATGAAATAAGATATAAAAATGATATAAAATATGAAAATGATATAAGAGAACATAATATTTAAGATGCCAAATATAATTAATTGTTTATTATACAATTAAAATACAGCTTAGCACATATCGATAACCAAAATCCAGTTACTTGCCTTTTCCGAGTATATAAAAGAAAATAATTGATGTAAGTTGAAGAGCAATGAATTACCCTAAAGCAACATTTATGACAAATATATATCGTGACTGTAATGTTATAAACTTAGAAGTCAATTTGTTTTTTATTGTTTGTTTGTTTTTGTTTTTGTTTTTTCAAGACAGGGTTTCTCTGTGTAGCCTTGGCTCTCCTGGACTAGCTTTGTAGAGCAGGCTGGCCTCGAACTCACAGAGATCCACCTAAGTGCCTCCCCAAGTAATGGGGTTACAAGTGTGTGAGACCATGCCCAGTTAGAAATTTGTTTAAAAGAAACATTAGGTATTGAGAAATAAATCCCAAAGAAGAAATTAAAAATGCAATATTTAGTATCACAAATACAAATAAGCAGTGCTCAAATTATTTTACATTTCTATACCCATGTATGTGTTGTTTGTACACGTTTGCAGATGTATTATGTGTGTACACATCAGAGTGAACATCAGGTTTCTTCCTGACCATTCTCCACCTTGTTTTCTGGAACTCACCATTGGCACTTCAGAGGCCAGCTTGCCTCCATCTCCCTCTGCAGAGCAGGGGCTACAGACACTCATCATGGTGCCTGGACTTCAGCAGCCTCTGGGGGGTCTCAACTCTGGTCTTGAAGCTTATATAGTGGGAATTTACTGACTGTGCTATGCCCCGAGTCATTTTCATTTTTAAAAATCGTACAAGCAAGAAGCATATATTTATAAAGAACTAAAGGAAACCCACATTAATACCAGAGCTCAGTCCATTACCTGTACGTAGTGCTTCCTTGACCCTTGATATTTAGCCTGCCTTGTTCTCTATTGTGCATGTTATATGGTACCCACATGTACATTTGTTTATACACAAACATATAGCATACATATCTGACATATAGCTCCCTTTAAAAGGGAGAATGCAATTTTTCTACTTTCTGAGTAAGGAATTATATTCCAAAAAAGGTGCTATGAGAAATGGCATGGTCAGCTACTGGTGAGGAGGGCAGACACACTGATATTGCCAGAAGGCCTGAGGAGGCCTGGGAACTTTTAGGGACCTCCACTTAGGCCACTGGGGCTTTGGCCACACTAGGGAAAGTAATTTTAGGATTCCAGCATTGGAATCTGTTTTAAACATTTGTTGTTGTTGTTGTTATTGTTTTGTTTTTTGTTTTTTTTTCTGAGACAGGGTTTCTCTATGTCACCTTGACTGTCCTGGACTCTGTAGACCATGATGGCCTGAAACTCAGTGATCTACCTGATTCTGCCTCCCAAGTGCTGGGATTAAAGGCATACACCACCAGGCTCGGCTTTGTTTAAAACATTAACAAAATAAAAACCTAGATTAGTAAAAAGAGAGGCCCTCAGGCACCCAAGAGCAAGAACTTTACAAACAAATAATTGCTTGTTAATCTTGGTCCAAAAATATTTAATAAAAATTAGATGAAATAATAATTATGGAAGAAGCAAAAAATTGCAAGTAAAGAGAACCTTGGTCCAAAAATATTTAAGAGTAAAACAAAATAATGATTGTGAAAGAAACAAGATTTTGCAAGTAAAGACTGTCTAGATACCACATAATCATCACTGACCATTCCACCCTCATTTATATGTCCTATAGGTGTGGGAATTGTGGGGTGTGTCACAGAGGGAGACTGCTTTTAAAGCACAGCAATACGAACCACATAGCACTGTGACACCACACTTCATAGCTATTTACAGATATCCTGTTCCTTAAAGCCAGGTCTCATCTTACTAGATGTGTAAAAATATTGTTTGCTGTCAGACTGCTCCCCTTAATATGTTCCATGATATTTTCTTCCTTCAGAAAGAAATTTTCAGTATTTTGCATGTTTCTCAAAGTACATGTGAGGCTTATTGAAGACTTCATCTGCAGAATTATTTTACAGATAAATCTAACTCATTATGTGATATTTTTATAAAAAGCAAACTCTTATCTGGGCCATTCACTACACATATAAATAATCATATAATTTGAAGTAAATAACACATGATATTTTTCACATATGGATAGTAACTGTTTAAGGTAAATAGAATCTTGTAGCTATATCTTGCCAATTCAATATCACTAAGTCTCAAGGGCATTCTCTCCCCTCTCTCCCCTCTCTCCCCTCTCTCCCCTCTCTCCCCTCTCTCCCCTCTCTCCCCTCTGCCCCTTCTGCCTCCCTCTCTCTCCTCTTCTCTCCTCTCCTCCTCCTCTTCTTCTTCTCTCTCCCTTTCTCCTCTCTCTCCTCTCTCTCTTTATCTCTTTATCTCTCTCTCTCTCTCTCTCTCTCTCTCTCTCTCTCTCTCCCTTCTCTCTCTCTCTCTCTCTCTCTCTCTCTTTTTCCAAACAGGGATTTTCTATGTAATAGCCCTTGCTGTCCTGAAACTCACTTTGTAGACCAGGTTGGCCTCAAACTCATTTTGTAGACCACCTGTCTCTGCCTCCCAAGTGGTGGGAGTAAAGGCGTGCATTACCACCACCTGGCACTGGAGGGCTTTTTAAAGTGTAATAACAGTAAGTATCTACTAAGTAGTCCATGTAAACTCTCACTAGTACATGAGTATATTACTTACCTAACTGCATCATTGGTCTCTGAAACAGCTCTTAAATATTCTTTCAAATAATAATAATTAAAGCAATATTTTCGGATCCTATATCCACGCCATCGCTTCTGGATCTATTGTAAATAAAAAGATAAAAATCCACAATTGAACATTTTTCACAAAAACGTACTTCTTAAAACTCAGGGTGATTGCATCTAATAACTTCTATCAAATAAAGGCTTGGGCAATGCCCCAGCTAGGCCTCTTATGCCACCAAGTAAAGCCTCTAGTGCTAGGAATGGGTTACATCCTGTTGAGTCACTCTCAGACATCACAGGGTGTTGCCAAGGCTATCTGGTTGTTTCCCACAACCTGTTGCTGAAGAAGACACAGTATTCATGTAACTGGCCATGAAGAAGCCTGGCTGGTGCCCAGCTAGAAGCTTCAGCCCTCCTGACTAGCACTCATGGTGCTGGAACGTCCTCTGCATGCTACTGTAGGAGACAAAGCATCGTCAGTATCACCCAGCTACAAGCCTTGCCACTTACAACAGAGACAAGTCTGCAGGATATGCTGGGATGAGAGTAGTGCAATGTAATAAGAGTCCGGCTACCTTGTTTAGATTTAAGGCTCACTTCATGACACGGAACCTACACTGGACATTGCTAAACGGACAAAGAATCTGAGACTAGATAGGTCATGAGCCCTAAGGGAAAACCTGTTACTATTACTCTGCTAAAAAAGCCTGACAATACAACAGTTATTAGTGACCCCGCTATACCCACAGATCACTGCCTCACTCAACTCTCATCAGAGGAGCCTCTTGTAGCAGATGGAAATTAGTGCAGAGACCCATAACTGGACAATGTGTAGAAAGTGACAGACTTTGGAGCATTAGACCTCTAAACGAATGTCTTTCATCAAACCCCTTTCTTCAAGGCTCAGAAGTCTAGGTGCAAGAGGAGGTAAAAAAGATTCTGGGAGGCAGAGGTGGTAAATTACTTCAAAGAAACAGCAGATTCTAGACACAATATGACTAATATACCTATGAACTCACAGAACTGTGACAGCATGTGTAAAATCTGAACAGGGTCAAAGCAGACAAAAACCAGCACTGCAAATGGGAAGTGGACACCAAGTCCCAGCCCTAATTGTCCATAATTGACAACTGCTGGCAGAGGCGAGCTCAGTTTCTCCAATGGAGTGCCACAGGTTATATCAGCCATTCTCCAGGGCAGGCCCTATGCCTGCCAATACAAAATGGACTGAGTGGTTTTTTGTGTGCTTTCTGTTTACTTTGGTATTTTCTTATTTGACTTATTGATTTTCTTTTTTAAAATTTGTCTTTGTTTTTTGTTTGTTTTTTAAATAAGGAGGATCTGTGAGGACCTGAGGGAAGGAAAAGCATATGATCAAAATATATTGTAAAAGTTAAATATATATATGTATTTGTTACAAGATAGCACAAAGATAGAAACTAACTATCTGCTGTGGTAATTTGTGTACGGTGGTTGTATGTGTGTGGTGTATATGCACATGTGTTAGCATCCTCTCATATGTGGGGTGCATGTGTGGTAAACACATGAGAAAGGCCAAAGGTTGAAGTCAGTTATTTTCTTGGTCACTGTCCCCAGTACCATCTCTAGCTGCAGCCAGGTCTTGCTTGGCACGTCCCACCAGCCAGCTCTCCTTATCCCTAGTCTCTCTCCAGCTCTGGGTTCTAAGCACAGGCCACCATCTCACTGCTTTTGTACAGACCCTGGGACCCACAGCCTCATCCTCAAGCATGTATGGAAGCTCTTTATCCCCTGAACCATCCTCCATCTCTCCACCGGCCACAGAGCTATGGTCTCAGGTTTTGGTCAGGTCAGAGCAGCTCCTAACTGCATCACAGATTGTATTGGGTCTAATTGAAGTAAATTGTTAAATGAGCCTGTGGAAATAAAATGTTATTTTTGTTCTTTTACTTATTTTTAACTCTAATTTTTTAATTTTTAGTATTATAATTATGTTATTTCCCCTTTCCCTTTCCTCCCTCCAAATCCTGTTCTCTTTCAAATTTATGGTGTCTTTTTCTTAAATTGTTGTTATATATATTCACAAGGCCTTGGGTTCAATTCTCTGGTATCATCAAAGAGGGCAAAACACTGAGAGCCAATGTTGTTTTTACTTGTTTTTAACTTTGAATAGTGCCTCCGTAGTAGCCCAGGCTGGCCTGGGACTCACTATGGAAGCCAGGCTATCTTTATATTTATAGTCTTGCCTTGGCTTCCCAAGTGCTGAGCTGACAAGCTCTGGCAACTATGCATGGTACTGCACTGTATCTTGACCATGACTTTTAATGCTATTTTAACAATAGCTGCTATTTGTTGACTTCTCATATGTCAGATGGGATCCTAAGCATTTGACTTCTGTGCTTCATCTTTAGAACATCTCTATGTGTAAAATATCTTTATCTCATCATATAAAACAGCTTAAGTAATTTTTGTATAATTATTCAGCTATCAGATGTATCTAGTCCTTAAGCTGGAACATTGACAGATCTATTCGTCTAGTCATTGCAAACAAAATTGGAAAATAAATGAATTAGAATTTTCAACCAATGAAGCTATCTTCTCATAACACCCACAGAAATCCAAATAGTTCTATTTTTACCAAAAGACATAACTACACTTTTCTGAGCTGAGAAGGGTGCAGGGGTTGTGTGTAACACACGTAAGTAACATCCAAGCTCTCTCATAAACCCCCAGACATCATGAGAATTTATCTCCTTTGGTCCTATATTCACCAGTTCTCATGACAGTTCAGACTAAAATGAAAAATATGGTACCAACTTTGTGGGCACAAAAGTCTGAACTTATTTAAAAGAATAGAAGAAGACATTGCAAATCACTGCTAGTCTCCTATAGGTTTAACTAAGCTCACTCCACGTATCTCTAGGAATGACTCGGGTATGAGCCGTTTTACTGCAGGGTACAGTCTTTACAAATTAAGCAGTTTCGAGGCTGCAAGGGTGTCTGTCTTCTCTGAATGAAGCTTAATATTCAATTGGGAGTCTAGACCCTAGTTCACGGAGGTTTATCCCCAACACTGTTTTTGTTTTGTTTTGCTTTTAGCTAAAGGATATTTAGCTTAACATACATATAAGTGAAATGTTGAATCGATACTGAATAAACAGCAATGCTGTCTGAAAGCATTTTTCTTTGTTATTTAAAGTCATTTAAAAGCATTCCACAATCATTTTAAAGTCTGATATATGTTGGGATTTTAATATTTTAGTCAGTCCTTCAGGATGGAAAAAATGACTAAAACAAAACAAAAACAGCCATAACAACTGTGAGTATATTGAGCTAGAGACATCAGCTCTAGCAAGCGGATGACGTAACACAGCAATGGGATGCAACTACGTCGAGAGTTGGCCAATAAGATGTTTTTCAAGTTATCTTAATTTACTGTGTTGATGTAGTTAATTATGTTAACAATGGGAGGGCGGCAACTGAGTGCAGTGCTCGTAGAAGCCGAAGGTCTCAAATCCCTTGGAGCTGGAGTTACACGCAGGCCGGAGCCCTCTGGTGTGGTGGGTGCTCAGAGCCTAGCTTCCTACAGAAGACAGCAACAGCTCTTAGCCACTGAATGGCCTCGCAAGCTCCTCAAACAATCTCATTTTAGAGATCAGTTCTTTAAAGTAAAAAATATTATTATAAAATTATATGAGATCTAATTTAGAAATTCTCCATAATTTAACCCAAATCATGTCTTAAAATATCGAAGAATTGGCACAAGCCACTTTCTAATGAAACAGAGAAGCAAATGAGAGTACATATATATATAATACATGCAAACAAGAGAGCATTTTCTTGTTTCACTTAATTTAATGTTCTAACTTCATGCTGAAGTATAGATTATTAGCCTTATTTGAAGGAAGAGAAAATTGATGCTTAGTGAGGTCAAATAATTGCCGAAGGTCACATGGGTGGCTGGATGGCTTCCAATGTTTCAGCGCTTCTGTCTGTTTACACAGCAACAGTCTGATAAGAGGACACTTGTAGATATGCTCGCAGAAAACGCATGCTCAGCAGTGTGAGCCACTCATGATGGTGCTGAGGATAGCTCATGGCTGAAGAGACTACTAAATTTGAATTTCAGCAGACATCGAGATGTGTGAGAGGAGTGGCTGTGGTAGCTGAGAGCCGGTGTATGACAGAGCAAAGACTAAGTCCGTTTCTGAGAAAAGCAGCCTGTTGAGGACAAAGACAAACTGGCCTAGTCACCTTTCCTAACACTGGCAGGGATTCCTGAAATGGGGGGATGGGAGGTGGATGGGGGTGGGGGTGGAGGAGTGCGGGTGGAACACAACACCAATGGCCTGGGCTCCTTCCTTTGCCAACTCTGGCCAAGTACTGGAAGCAGTAGCAACCTCATCCACACAGGCTCTTCTGAGATCCCGATTTTCTTGGCACATATCCCATTTGTCAAATCCTTTATTCAGTAAAGGATATAGTAAGTGAGTGATAGTTAAGATAAAAATTAAAATTCATTCACACTAAAGTATAGTTAGGGTTACTATTGCTGTGGTGAAACACTACCATCAAAAGCAAGTTGGGGAGAAAAGGGTTTACTTGACTTACACTTCCACATTGTAGTCATCATTGAAGGAAATCAGGTCAGAAACACAAATAAGGCAGGAACCTGGAGGCAGGAGCTGAGGTAGAGGCTGGGAAGGGGTGCTGCTTCCTGGCTTGCTCACTATGGCTTGTTTGGCCTCTTTCTTATATAATCCAGGACCACCAGCCGAGGGGTGGCCCCACCCACAATGGGCTGGGCCTTCCACCATCAATCACTAATTAAGAAAATGCTCTTCAGGTTTGCCTGCAGCCTGGTCTTACGTCGGCATTTTCTCAATTGAGGACCCCCCTTCTCTGATGACTCTAGCTTGTGTCAAGTTAACTTTAAAGCAGCCATCACAATAACTTAAGCGGCTTTGTGTAAAATGGGTATATGGAAGAGCTGGAAGGAACTGAGCTTTGGGTGAGCAAAGAGAACAGCTGTCAGAAAGCGAAGGGGCTGAAATTTACTGGGCTTCCTGTGTTTCCAAGTGTAACCCTAGCAGATTCCACTCTCACAGCTTGTGCACAGACTCGGTCTCATGTTGAACATGAAGAAACTGAGTGGAGTCACTTACTCAGGCTCACCTACCCGTTACAGAAGCAAACGGCGGCAGCAGCAGGACACACACCCATTCTGTCCTGCTCTCAAGCACACAGTTTTTGCACTGTTGTCTTATGTGTACATTACAAGAAGAGTATCTTTAATTTTAAAGACATATTTCTCACAGTGTAGGCAGGCCAAGTAGGTAAGGGTGCTGCGATCCTTCCTACAAGAGCACACCTGATATTGGGGGGAGGGGAGGATATATTTCCTGTTGATGGGAATTTTTTTAAAGTCCATTCAAGAACCAGAATAAATTTACAACATTGTTTTTCTTAGTTTCAAGGTGAATTGGTGACAACTTCAAAAAAAAAAAAAATTAACAAAAAATGGCTAGTATTCATGCCCTTCAGAGTAATTAGCAACTTTTAGAAGTGATTGGAATAGAACAATTATTGCCATTGATCAACTCAGAATAGATCATTTAAAACAAAGTCATTGTGTGCTCAGCAGATTCCAGCTTGTTAACCAGCGAGTTCTAAACGACCTCTTAAGCTAGTCAGATCAGTGATGCATACCCCTCATTAGGTAACACCACACTGTAAGTGTCTTATAAATAATGTTTATTTTAAGCACTGAAATAAATGGCAAAACCTTGGTATATCAAAAGCCATCTGCTCACATAGAAGATTTTCCTCCACTGCGTTTATCTTTATTCCCCCAAATCCATAGTAATCTGAATGTCAATAGGGGAGAAACAAAAGTCTTTTTTTTTTTTTTTTTTTTTTTTTTTCTTAAAATAAAAGTGAAGAAAGCCTGGAAAGCCAGTCCCTGGAAAGTAAGCCCTGCTGATGTCCTCCCCAGTTTCGATGCCCTGATGCACATAATGAGAACACAGCAGCACTCGTTATCCTCAGCTCTACTTGCCTCTGCTTTCTCTGTGAACTGATTTGAGGGCTTCGCATAGATAATGGTAGTAACGTGGTAATAACATGGAAGTATGATGAGGCATACACTTGACATTGTCTACATGGTCCCTTCCAACCTTTACACCAGCACTGAAGTTTGGGAGAATCTTTCTTTGTGTGACTAAGACCAGTGCTCTCCATTCTGTAGCCACAAAACCCCA
This sequence comes from Acomys russatus, assembly GCF_903995435.1. Lineage (NCBI taxonomy): Eukaryota > Metazoa > Chordata > Mammalia > Rodentia > Muridae > Acomys > Acomys russatus. Next base: position 81,264,253 of record NC_067142.1, read on the forward strand.
TCCACAGCCTATGAGACCTTCAGTATCCTCTTTCTAAAAATAGTTACCAATGTGTCTTTCAAATCACCAAAGCTGTTATTGTAAATCATGCTCACTGCATAGCACAATAAATGTAAACAGAATTACAAGTAGTCTACAGGACAACTATATGACATATTTAGCTACTTTTAAGTAGAGTCACTATATAAATTTTTCTTACACTCTTCATGTTTTAAACATGAAAGAAACAAAAGAAATGATAATTTGATAGTGTGATTTATATTAATCCATAGATGGCAGAGTGAGTCACTAAGGGCATAGCGCTTTCTAAATTTGTTTTCAGTCATTTTTAGTGCTCATCTTGCTGTTAGGGTTTTTAATTTCCCATAACGCACACACTTCAATCTGAGCTGAAGTGATTGGGGTGCTAAAATCAAGACAAATCACTCAAAACAAGAGTCTGTAGGCCTCTTCCCAGCCCCGGAGGTTTTATTAAGTAAGGACAGTGATTGAGAAATCACTGCGTGTGGTCCAGGACAAAGGGGGTTCTCCAGGGAACAACCAGTCACATCTACAGTCCAGCCCATCCCTAGTGCCCACTGGGGAATTTAAACATCTTAAACATCCCCAGCAAAAGCAAAAATAATTTCTTCTAACAAGGGCGCTCAGTCCTTAGTGATGTAGGGAAAAATTACTCAAGCCAAAGGCGTCCCATACATAGGGAAGAATAAGAGGGAGGGAGAGCTCTGGTCAATTACCCTGAGATAGTTATTTAACGCCTTCCATAAGTCAAGTACTGCAAACTGAAGAATGAACACTCCGTCTCTAGGCCCCAAGGGATGTCCAACATAGCTACGGTGGGGGCTGGCATGCAAATTAGTAATAAGAATAAAATGTTACTAATTTTAATAGAAAAAATATGTCTATGGTGAAGTAGAGAAATGAAAAGTGAGAGAGTGAACAGCTACAGGGAAAGGGATCATAAATCCTGCAGAGAAAAGGGGACCCATTAAAAACTACAGCAAGTTAGCGTGTTAATATCTATTATAAAAACAAAAGCGCACTCATGTGCCGTGTTCTTCATTAGAAGAGTATGAACATGGTCTTTGTACTGGTTGCACATGTGTCTATACAACTGCTGTGCTCCACTAGCTTCTGACTGTTGAATAACGTTTATCATGTTAGCAAAGTTTTTAACGTTCCACCTAATAGGAAAACCACTTAGAAGTAAATTCAGTTCTGGTCACTGCTCACTGTGATCAGTTAATCTTAAAAATCAATCTTTGTTAAAGGATCATTTACAGCGCTACACAAGTCAGCCTTGTTTCTACTCTTTGACTCATCGCAAGCCTCTGAAGGGAGTCTTTAAACTTTTTATAGAGATTCCTGTGTGAGTGTGAGAATGTGTGTGTGTGTGTGTGTGTGTATGTGTGTGTGCATGCATGTGCGTGTGTGTCTATTAACAGAGGTGTGTCCAGACGTGCACTCACATGGTGGTGAGAAATAGATGTTGGATATTTATGAATCTTTCTCCAGTCCTCTTTTCCTCCTCCCTCTCCTCTTCCTCCTCCTCCTCTTCCTCCTATTTTTTTAGACAAAAGCAGTGAACCCGAAGCTCATTAATGTGGCTATGCTGGTCTAATGGGCTTTAGGGACCAGCCTGCCTCCACCCTGCTAGTCCTGGGAAAGTACCACCACCATCTCCACGATTAGCTTTTTACAAGAGTTCTGGGGATCAGAACTCAGTTCCTCATGCTTGTAAGTGAAACATTTTACCATTGAAGCCATTATCATCAGCCCTAAAGTCACCTTTCTATTAGAAGATTAGAATATGAAAATGAACACAGAGCCAGGCATGGTAGCACATGCCTTTAATCCCAGCACTCAGGAGGCAGAGGCAGGCAGATCACTGCGACTTCAAGGCCAGCCTGGTCTACAAAGCGAGTCCAGGACAGCCAAGGCTACACAGAGAAACCCTATCTCGAAAAATTTTAAAAAAAAAAAAGAAAATTAAAGAAAAAGAAAAGAAATGATAGAAAAAATTCTATGCTGGAAATAAATGTAATTATTGTTAAGTCATAAGAATAATTTTAATTGCATTATATGAGGTAGAGTTCTTAGACCTCAGAGACATGTTCATCCATTTATCACGGTATGTCCATATCATGATGCACGCACACCGAGGCATTACGTCGTTAATACTTGCCGTCTTTCTTTGGCGATGGCTTGGGGAGCCCTGATGCAGCTCAGCATAGGCATTTGTAACTGTGTGCTTCACAGTTTACGCTAAGGTTCTGGGCTGCTGCCAGGTGTTTAGCATGGCTAACTTTTTAACTAGTGTTCTTTACCCTCTCTTCATTAGCATATCAATCAGATTTGCATTACTCTGCTTTGCTCCTCTTATTAAAAAGGGAACCCAGGGCACAATTGACTTTTCATCTGTTTAACAAGTGAAGAAATATTTACCCTGACAGCCATTTCATTGTAGAGATTCATCTTCATGGTGTAATACGCTGCCTGCGAATCAAGGAAAAAGAAAAGATGGCATAGATTTCAGTTACACAAAGGCAGCGAAGCCTACTTTTACATAGAAAGGGTAAGAATCTTTATACATAATACATAATAAGAGTTCTGGGCTTAGAAAATGAAATCAAACTTTGTATTGAAGAGATAGGCTTCCTAATACATAATGCAAGCTTAACCAGAAAAATCTATGGTAGTCAAACCCAGAGCTAATGGAGATATATGATCATAAAATGCTCTCCGCTGAGTTTGATAATCAATGACGCTCTACTGAGAACAGAATAACAAAGCAGAAATATTCACAAGTGCTGGCGACACGTCGTATTGTATGATTTATTCACTGGGGTTCTTTTAGCCAAAACTCACAGGAACATAAAAGGAATTCATATTTCAAGACGTCGGGTTTAATGAAAAATTCAAAGAAATGCTGTCTTCAGTCGAAACCATTCAAGGATACGGATGCAGTGATGGGGCAAAATTGTGCCTTCCAACCATCTATGTGAGATGCTGTGTGCTTAGCTGCCTCCTGAGTCAGCCTTGGGAATTTTGTTTCATTTAGTATTCATTTTACCTCCATAAAATCACAAATATAATGATATCACGTTACAGCAAATCCCTTGGTAGAGTGAAGGTTTCCTAAACTCTTAGTTTCTAAGAAAGAAGCTCTATTACTACTCAAATCTATGTATAGTAAAGGAGCATTCAGCAATGTTTCTTGTTCTAATCAAAGTACTGTCTTGAATTAAATTTCCCTATCTGCTCTGTTTTTTCATTAAAAATAAAAAAGTCACAGGGCTCGCCACAGTAAAATAATCAGTAAAACCATTCACACATATATTGTTTTTCAACTTGATATTGTTAACACAAAAATACAACTCTCGCCTCAAAGAAAAGAGATAGTTTATTCTTGAGCCAAATATGATTGACCACAGTTCAGGAGTACAGATTCAGGTTACCTCAAATTTCATGTTCCAACGTGACAACATGGTCATTGAAGTTTTAGTAGTTACAGAATAAAGAAAGTGACAAATCAAGGCACTTTTGGAATGCACTGGTGGACCACCAGGTAGGTAGATCACAGCAAAGCAGGGGATAGTAAACAGGCCTCGAAGCTTCTGATGTACCCTTAGCCAGGTTTGTTTGTTTGTTTGTTTGTTTCTTTGTTTGTTTGTTTTAACATACTCTGAAAGGTTTTCCATGCTAATCACAAGGATGTTAGCTTAGACACAGAGACGGGCAAAGGATGATTATTAAGGAATCTGAAGATGCCAAGACAAATTGTAACTCTGGTCTGGACCTGTGATGCTCCAGCCACTCCGCTGGCACTGACACTCTGATCAGCTCGTCAGCCTTCAGAGCAGCCAGTGTAAGATGGGATGGGAGATTCCCAAAAGCGTTCCTTTATTATATAAAACCTCATGCATCTTTATCCAATCAATAGTCATGCAACTAGCAGAACTTCACCCTAGCTTATGAGTGCTAAGTTTTCTGGGGAAAAGAAGAGAAAAATAAACTCAACCCTCTATCATGGGCACTTCTTCCTCAAGACACACAGGAATCCATACAAAGGGCTTTCCCTCTCATTAACCTGTTCCAGTTGCCTAGTCTGATCCAGAGCAAATGGTGGAGAGCCGCAGGGATGTGTGATTCATCAACAATCTGGGCAATTAAAAAGCAGCCGGCTGCAATATGTTATTTACATTTCTGCCTTACACATGTGTGCCTTCCTTAAAGCAAATGCGGCATAATCCCTGTCACTGAGGAGAACTGAATCCTTCCCTGCATATTGCACTGGCCATGTTGAAGCTGACATTGCCAGGATGATAGCTCAGCTGTTGGGAGCCCCATACTGCTCTTCCAGAAGACCTGAGTTCCACAGTTCCCAGCCCCATAACTGCTGTCATTCCAGGTCAAGGTGATCAAACACCCTCTTCTGTCCTGTGCAGGCATCCATGTGCGCACGTCCACATATGCACATGGACACATAATTAAAAATAAGACATTTTAAACAAGGTGAATGGCTCTGTTAAGTTAAAATGATAAAATGGTACAATTTATTATATATGTTTTATAATCTTAAAAAAAATACTACAAAAACCCCAGTTGTGTTTGAACTGTGAACATCTATATCCAATCTCAGACGTGTAGGTACCTGCTTCACATTTTCATAAAATTTCAGTTTAGTCTTTGATTTTCTAGTCTGAACAATGATTTTTTTTGTTGTTGTTACATTAATGACCCATGTAGCTGGGTAAGCAGAGGCTGTGGTAGCAACTCATATAACACAAGCTAAACTAAAAACTAAATTTTTGTTCTCCTTACTGTTTACCAATCTAATATCCTTTGTTATTGAGGCACAAGCTCATTTTAAGTAGGAAGGTGGCATCTGTTGTAATGATTAGAATAGGGAGAAATGCTGTTTCACTGTGATGTAAATACAGTGCCCACTCACTGATGCTCAGTCATTTTGGGTAAATGCCAGAAGGAAATGGAGGGAGGCAGGAGGGAAGTGGGGAGAGGAAGGTTAAAAAGGTTGACACCTCACCTGAAGGACAGAGTAAGAATCCCCGGGCTTAAAGGCTAGCTTTTGGTATGCCCACCTCCTATGCCCTTTGCCACATCTCTTGGGCCAATTTTCACAATATTTTCAGATCTGCCTGTGGGATGCATATTCCTTTTGAGAATGCACTTATTTGTCTGCATAGCTGATACTGAAGTGGAGTTCCTATTTGGCAAAATTTGACCAAAATGTTTATGTTTGTGATATAGAAGTCATTTAAATCTTCCTGGGAGTCATTTCCACTGGAGCTGGGAAAGTGCTCACTTTGAGCTCCAGCTGGTGGTGCTTGGAATAGGGAGAGAGGGCAGACTCCCTAAGTATACATGCAGGAAACAGCAAAGAGTGACTTCAGGCAGAGGAGCAGCCACAGCTCAGAACAACAGAGGAGTCAGACTGAGGGAAAGGAGACAATGGGAAAGGCATCCTGATGTTTGGCTGTGGTAAACTTTGATTATTTATTATACTTTGCCCAATATGAGAGCAGTTCTCATCTATCTGCCTCCTCAGTATGAACTACTTCATAGACAGAGAAGGAGGGTGTAAGAAAGCGATGCGGAGAGATGAAGAAAGCCATGGAGCACACTCTCACCAGCAGTATTTACTCTATGGGAGAAATGAAACAGCTGTGTGTTACCTGTTTCAACTTAGAACTCCATCACACCCACTCCTGGAGATAAACCATTCAAGCATGTTCATTATAGTTAAAATATTTTATATTACACAACTAGGAATTTGTGAAGGTCTTTTTTTTTTTTTTTTTTTTTTTTTTTTTTTAACAACAATGGACTCAATGAAAGCATTAACTTGTAAAAGTCAGGTGCTAGTTGGAGTCAATGAAGAAGTGGGTGTGAACACTTCCAGTCAAAGAAGAAGGCCTGACCATGCTCTGGAAATAACCGGAAGGGTGGATGGAGTGAGTCTTCAAAGTGGAGCCTCACAGCGCCCACAGCAGGGTCCTTCCCTGAGCAGAACCAGGGGCCGGCAAAGCAGACAGGATGAGTGCTACCCATCAGCCTTCACTTCTGCAGCACCCCGGAGCTCATGCTGCCAGGCTGCCTCAGTCCAGCTGCTGCAGGTCCCTACCATGCTCAGTCCTGAGCAGCTGGAAACACTCCATGCCCGGCTGAAATCTGTATTTCAGTTTCCGCTAACTAACCTCTTGAAGAATAAACTTCACCTGAGCTTGTCAGACTTCTGCTCTTCTTCAGTTTTGGCTTTCCTCTTTTATGCACAGTACACAAGGTGCAGGAACACCCCACATTAGCTAATCTTTCCTGGGTTGTTAAGCATTTTGAGAAGAGATGAATTTGAAGGAAAAAATGGCTAAGTCCCTCAGAAGCACACATTTAATGTAAGCCATGCTCTCCCAATCACTGCATGATGTGTAGCCAGCGTTTACAAACGCAGTGAGAATGAAGACTGAAGTCCTGCACACACAGAGGGCAGCTAAGAGGAGCTCTGCTGTTCGCTGCTTTACTGCTGCTCTGAGTTCCTGATTACTCATTAGAATGACCTGCTGTTAAGAAATCATGAAGGTTAAAAAAAAAAAAGAAAGAAAGAAATCATGAGGGTATATGCTTTTTCTTCTTGTCAGCAACTGATAACAATGTGGTTGGTACCACTGATTTCTAAAATAGCAATTTTTGCCATAAAAACTAAAACCAAGAAGGGCGTGGTGGCGCATGCCTTTAATCTCAACACTCAGGAGGCAGAGGCAGGCAGATCGCTGAGAGTTCGAGGCCAGCCTGGTCTACAAAGCAAGTCCAGGACAGCCAAGGCTACACTGAAGAAACCCTGTCTCGAAAAAGCAAAAACAAAGCAAAACAAAACAAAACAAACAAACAAACAAAAACCTAAAACCACCTCTATTCTTTCTCATAGTTACCTTTAGTACAATCAATGTGTAGAAGCAGGTGAACCAATCTGAATTTATTTCATGATTATGATGAAAATCAACAAAAAATATATGCCAATAGCTCAGAGCTTTAAGTCGCCCATGTTTGCTGTTTATTTCAAGTTTAAGACTCTGAAAAGAAAGCATTCATACCTCTCACTCTTTCCCCTGACACTGAAGGTAAAGAACCCTACCTGTATTGCAATTGACTTGGAAATCTCGCCAAGAGAAATACCAAAACAGAGGGATATTTTCCCATCTATAGAAGAAGCACTGTCTAATGCAAAGTAAAAAATTTGCAGAAACAGTTATGCCAATCTATTATTAGGTTAAAAATAGTGGCATATTTTATATAGTTTTTCCTTCGATAATAAGAATAATCGGCATTTATCATAACAACACACAATGGACTCTGACAGGTTTCTTTTTTACCCCATTTACAGTCATATAAAGTTCTTTCCTTACTGTTCAGTCAAATGTTCTATCAAGCTTTAATCCCTTGTAAGAAATGTAGACTGGCTTGCTATATATTAATACTGTGTACCCTGACTCTCCAGCAATGTAATAAACAACATTTATAATTTCAACAATAATGGTTTAAAACACAATTATCTTTATCAGTTAAACTGTTCTACCATAAAGCAATCAATACATGTCACTGACTGGATGATCACAACTTTAAAAATTGAAACTAAGCTACATACATTTCTTTTACAATATATCAAATTAATCATGTATTACAATATTTTTTATAGTATCAAACTGCCCTCAGGCTGGACTAAAAACAGGATTTGCTATAGAGCATAATACTAATTATATAGTGGCAAAGTCAAGAACAATAAACCCTCTTAAAGTGCCAGCTGGAATGTGACCTACGTCCCATCAGCTCACAGCGTATGGCCCAGCCACAGCCAATAGAAGCAGGAAGAGGTAAAGTATGAACCGTCTAAAATATGACGGAATATATGATCTGTATATTTCACTTCACAAACACTATTAGGAGCAAATAAATTCAATAGATTACTTTAAATCGCCCTTTAAAGCGCAGAGAAATTTATTCTGAAAGTCACATCCAGTCCTCACCAGCCTTCTGCTGTTCTGCACACTCCCTGAAGCCTGTCATCAGCAAGCTCACTCTTCCATTGCTTCCAGTGCCAAGCTTATCCCCAGAACTTCTTTCACATGTGAGGCTAAGTTCAAGAGCATTGCCTTGACCTCCAGAGACTGCATTCCCTGTTACCCATGGGATGTTATCTATGGATATCTCAAGAAAAGGTGGATGGCATACAAGAAATGAGACCAGGTTGTCCTCCGGCCTCTAAATGCATGCACACATGCATTCCTACACACATAAGAACATACAGACAAATGCACATACACAAAACAATACGTATATAATGATAAATAGTTTGAGAGACCTGAAAGCAGTAATGTGAACTCCTTTCTCTGGATGCAGAACCTGAGTGACCATTGTATGGAAGTTTTTGTATGCATTTGCAACTTTTTTATACACCTAAAATTGCTACAACATTACTTTTTAAATGGCCTTAAATATCAATAAAGGTACAGTGAATTTTTAAAAAGAAAACTGGATGTCAAAGCTGGAAGGAACAAGAAGAAAGCAAACTTCAGTCTAAAAAACAGCACTAAAGGCACCAAAAGAAAGATTTTTGACAGAAACACTAATAGAATGTTGACACTTTTTCCACTGTGAAGGACAAAATGAGTTCAAGTGTAAAATTAAGTTTTCTATTAAAATAGCAAAATTAAGTTCAGATAGAATGAAAAATTTTGCATCTATGCACATTTAAGTCAACAATAAGGGCAATTTAAATATATTCTAAACAAAGGTAATTACCAAAATGCTTGACATTCTATTTGAAAAATAAAAGAAAATCCCCAGCCTGGCAGGTGAGACACCCAGGGAATTATGGACTTGTAAATATCCTTCCCAAAGTTTCCTCTCCAAAACTGTTAGATGCAAACAAAAACAGACATTTGATTGCTTAATTTAAAGGACTGTATTTCAAATGGTGCATTAATCAAAATCAAGTAATGAAAGAAGTTAGACACACTGTAATCAGACCAATGACCAGTCAGGTGCAGTTTATCTCTGGCTCTTAATACAGGGAGCAGTTATTCAGCCTAGTCCTTAACGGTTAACAAGTAGTTTTCACTCTCTATCCATTTTCAAAAAGGTTCATAAGAGAACATGTGCTAAAGCACCTTGGTGGGAGAATCCAGCAGTAGCGAGGCACATTGTGTGTCCTTGCAGAAGTTTAAAGCAGGATGCTATCAATGATCAGAGTTGCACACCATGGAGCCATGTGAACTATAGCTCCTGGCACACAAGGGAATGCCTATGCCTTGCGTGCACAACCTGCCAAATGGGTATCATAAAAGCTAAGTCTTTAAAAGCGTCTTGATAGACAAAGTTACAAAATGCCTGGCAAATGACATGTACTTGTTAAATGCCAACCAGCTTAAAGACACCATGTAATCATTTGCTGTGCATCAAAACTAATTGCAAATACATAGTGATATAGTTACAAATGGGTAAATATTCAATGAAGCCCATATTGGGACTATTACTTATCGATTTAAGAATAATTTCTTAAAATTTTTGAAAACTACATTTATTTGTTTAATTGTATGTGTGTGTGCATGCATATGTGTTCCATGGCAGGTGTGTGAAGGTCAGTGAAAAGCTTGCAGGAATCAGTTCTCTCTTTCCAGCATGTGGGTTGTAGAGATTGAACTTAGGTCATCAGGCTTGGGGACAAAAGCACTTATCCACTGAGCCATCTCACTAGCCTTATTTACTGATTTTTTGAAATCTCATTTACCTATAAAACAAAATTTGTAGAATGTACTAAGGAGAGAATGGAGAGATGCCATGTCTGTGTTGACATAGTGAACGTCCTTATGAGCTTGTTGAGTGACTCTAGAGAGACATTCATTGAAAGTGGGGGAGATCCTAGGATAAGCTACGTACCTGCTTGCAAAGACCTCACTAGAACATACAGACATCCATCAATTCATAAGTCTACTAGATGCAGAGTGAAAGGTATTAAAATTGAAGTACCTAATGCAGTTTAGGCTTAATGAAGTTAGTCACCCAGAAAAAAAAAAAAAAAACACTTCTCAGAAAAGTCTCCCTCCAAAATTCAGCTCAGACTTGTGTGTCCTCTATGCACCAGTGCAGCCAGAGGAGCCGGCTTACAAGGCAGGCAGGGCTCACTCTGGCCCATGGCTTTGAGGTTTCAGTCCATGGACAGTGGGCACCATTGTTTCTAGGCCATGATCAGGTAGAACTGTACAGTGGCGAGGCCAAACCAGGTCACCTGATGAGGCCAGGAAGGGAAGGGAAAGGGAGGCAGGAGGAATAGAGGTGAGGGCCGGAACAAGACAGGCCCCAAAGGCATACTCCAAGTGACCTTTTTCTTTGATCTAGACCCTGCTTCCTAAAAGTTCCAGAATTTCCCAAACTAGCACCACCATAAGTGTTCAGTACAGAGACTTCTGGGGGACATTTTAAGCAGAGGCACAGTTCATTTATAACTAAATACATCTTACAGCATGCTGTATAACTCAAATGTTGGCATGATACAAAGGTTATACTTACCTCAACAATAAGTTGGTAACGTTTTTTGCCTAAGTAACTTCTCCACCACTTTTGCATAACTGTCACAATTCTGTTCAAGTGCCTAGAATGAAAACACAGTGTCAGTATGTGTCCATTGAAAGAGAGATGTCTCTATACTTCACAAAATCACAGTCAAATTTAAGGCTCTATGCATCCGCATTCTATTTTTATTTTATTATTTGTATTTCATCTTGTTTAATTTTTCTCTTTGATACAAAGTCTTGATGCCTGGCCTGGAACTCATGATGTAGACCTGGCTTGCTGTGGTCTTGCCTCTATCTCCCAAGGACTCAGATCACAGACATATATGTACCCCAAGCCTGACTCTATGTGAATTGCTTTCTTGACCATAAATGTTTTGTTTTTCACCTTAGATGAGTTCTCAGCAAGAAAAGGCTGTTGTCTGCAAGAGTTGGCAAAAAGAGCCTGACATTTCACACTTGGAGAAACCGAGGCTCACGGTCACTCCACATTCCTAATGGCAGACCCTATGGGTGACGGATCTGGGATCCCCTCTGTCCCTCTGTGGCTAGGCTGGGGCAAATAGTTGCTTCATCAGATGCTCTTGGGTCTCCTGAGCATGCTGTGCCCACATCCTCCAAAATGCCTTCACTGCAACAAGGTGCAGGGCTCAGATGTCAGCCACACCAACAGCCACACATCCGGGAAGGTGCTGTCATATCTGCCCTCAGCACTGGCTTACCATTTTCCCGCTGCATGGGGCTGCTCTCCCTGACTTCCTGTGAGTGAAGCTCAGCAATTAGTGAGCTCTGGTGGTTTTTTTTTTTTTTTAATACTTTTTATTTTTTACGTATGTTTATATTATCATACATATGTAAAATAAGCTACATAGAGCAAGAAGAACCACAAAACAATCAGGGATTATATTATAAAGAACTCAGAGGGATTATTAATCTCGTACAGAAGAAGCAGCACTAGATAACGTTTATTATTACTCTTGGGCTTATAACTAAATACTATTTTCCTCCACTATTATTTATTTTCATACCGCTCCCCCATGTGTGAATTGACTCTAGGGTTTCCCATATGCCAGGCAAGTGTTCCACCGCAGACCCAGCTCCCCAACACTCTTACCACTTACGTTGAGTCAGGTATACACTAAGATACCCAGGCTTTCCTTGAACTCACTCTAGCCCAGGTTAGCCTTGAACTTGCAGTACTCCTGGCTCAGAGAAAACACATTACAAATGTGTTCTATGCACACTTCACAGCTGGTATGCTGAGAAATAACCTAGGAGTGACTAATGAAATCATGCTTAGGGAGCTCAGGGAAATGGTTCTTAATGTCAACAAACATGGGCCCTTCTATTTCTCATATTTCCAGAGTATATGATGCATTGCAGACTTGTGTCTAGAGTGCACAGTGATGAAAGAAAGCAGAGCCTCACGTTACAACTTGGAACTTACAGCTCTGGCTTCCTTTGGGTAATAAGGAAGTGTTGTAAGTGTACCCCTCAGCCAGTTCTCAGGGTTATTAGAGCCAGGCGTGTTCTTCCTCTGCCTTATGTAGGAAATACCTGTTCACATGTTACATACACATGTGAGCTCTATACTGTCTATCTGTTCTCAGAATCCATGATAATATATTTTTTTTTAATTCTCTGAGCACTCAAGAAAATCATGAGAGCAATTAAGATAGGAGGAGATCCATCATATGTGATTATAGTAGCACCATTTCAACTCATTGCTTTCATCAACCCGTGTGTTGGGAAATCTCAAGATTCCTCTTCCCCAGGCCCTTTCCGGGACCACCAGTTAAGTCATCCCTATAAATGTACTCATAAGGAATTTTTTGGGGAGAGGGGATATTCAACCAAATGTTCTTACAATGTTGAGAATTATAAAAGGTCTACATATGGCAGATACATTTGACATATCAGTAAGAAATAATCAGAAGTGTTCTGTGTCTCCTTTATGGGGACACCATGAAGTTAATAATTTCACTATTGAGGAAAACTAGAGGTATCTGACATAAGTGCTACACACACACCGTGTGCTTCTCTCAGGCCTGTACGTCAGGTTGCAAGCGAGGCCTCTGTGGTAAAATGCATGTACCTGATGTATGCGCGGACTTGGCACCCTCGGAACCAGCTCTGAATCCTCACAGCGGCCTCGTTCTCTCTTTTCCTCAATGTGTCAACAACACTAAAAGACATTTTAAAAGTATTTCATTAGTAACTAATGTAATTCTAAGGCAAATCAACCTGTTAACCTTAACTTTTAATTTCTTCTGAGATAGTAATTACAATTCAAATGTCATTTTAAAGAAATTAAAATACTAAATTAAGAAAAACACATTTCAAAAAAATGAGCAGTGTTTTAAAAATTAACCTTTCTCTGAGAAGCCATGAGCTTTCAACAGCTTTGCCTATTTTATTTTTATAATCATCTGTTATGCTACTAATTAATTTGGTAGCAATTTTTATTAGGGAATGAAAAACAATGTGCTACTTTGTCAGTATTTTAAAAACATAATTATTTGAACTTATGGTTTAAATGCCACTACACATGTATCATGGGAAGTAAAATGCCTGCATATTTAACTCACTCATCAGTTAAATGAACTGCCTCTAATTCAAATGAATCCATCATAAATTGCCTACTCTGGGAAGGGACTGCTTATATTAAAGAATTCAGTGAGTGGGTCACAGGCTTACAAAAGACAAGAAACTTAATTCTTAGGTTTTGCTGACTTACAACAAAGCAAAAAGTTGAGACAAGACATCTTTATTTATGTATCTATCCAAATCAATGCCATTATTAGCTTGCCTTTCCACTGCCAATTAATAAAGTAATAGCCCAATGGACTGCAGAATATTCCTTTTACAAGCTGGCTGCCATACAGTTAACCCACTCAGTAAGAGGGAATTCATGCCTGACTATAAATCTAGCCAACTACCTGTGGCAGGTGAGGTCATGGAGGCAGATGCTTTGTAAAGAAGAACCTACCACTTACGGATTCCCAAACCAGCATAATCTATAGCTACATTCCTAAACGTATCCTTATACCACAGACAAGTGTAGATCTCACTGCTCATCAAAGATCAGCCAGAAAACCAGGATGTCTGTGGTGAGACAATGTCTTCCTTATAGGACATAAGGGCTGCACACAGGAAACTCCAACAATATGTCACCTAAACAAGAGCTGAACAATTACAACATCAGTTGACATGCCAACACGAAAGGGAGGAAGAGCCCCATCTCCAGAAGAATATCTACAAGCAGTGAATGGCTGCTAAGAGAGAAAGAATCAGTCTTCCACAGGGATGAACTCCTTAATTAGGTATCCAATAGCAAGCGGTCAGTCCTAAAAACATACACAAATGGACAACACTAAGTGGATTCAGCAATTGTAGTTACATGTTCATTTATGTGTGTATAAAACAAAAATAAAGAAAAACGACCATGAATTTGAGGAGTGGGGAGACATGGGAGGAGTTGGAGGGATGGGATATAAACATACTACACACACTATAATCATTTTAAAAGACACACTCTATGTATTATCTTCAATTAAAGTGGTAATCAATCAAGGATCTTGAGCTGATAGGCATACAAAGCACACTTTCCATTTGTCAATGACCCCCCCATAGCTTTTCAATGCAGTTAGAATGCACGTTTGTGAACAGAAGCTCATCTACAAAGACACATCAAAGGTGCCCAGCAGTCACATGTATCTAAGCTCTGGTGACTTCATGACAGGTGACACAGTACATACATATGTAAAACACAGCCTTGTCACTAAGGTCAAACAACAGGACAGCAATTATATTTGAATTTGATGGATTAGAAACAAAGTAACCTTAGAATTAACCATTTGTAACCTTACATTAACAAGTTGTAACCTTAGAATTAACCATTTGTAACCTTACATTAACAAGTTGTAACCTCACATTAACAATTTGTAAAGCTCCCACAGTATTAGCACAGCCACAAATCTGGTAAGGTATTTCTTTTTTTTAATTTAATTTTATTTATTTGTTTTAATTTTATTGAATGTCTATAATTTACATGCTATGCACCAAAAAATCCCTCTTCTCCCTCAAGTAAAATAAAACAAACAGACAAACAAAAAATTTTGTCACAGAAGCTGTAGCCTTTTGTCCACATATGCTTACTTTCAAATGTTCATTACTATGAGTCATGGGTCTGGTTGGAGGCCTACACTATCGTTACTGGATCCTCACTGGGACTGCTGTCGAATATCCCATTGTTGCCGTGTCTAGGAGATTCTTAATTTTTGAATCTGCAGGTCTGGCCCGTTCCTGTGTTCCAGCAGGTCATACATTGGGTAGATGTTGAGGTGAGGTTCACTCAGAGCCCTGGATCAGTGCCTGTTCCTTTGTCATGATGACAGGGCCTGTTCTCCTGCTCCCATGTCCCCAGGGTAGGACCCACTCATCATGGCTGGGCTGGCTCAGGCACTCCTGTGTCTTCAGGGCAGGGCTGGTTCACCTGCTCCCTTGTAATCAGGGCAGGGATGGCTCACCCACTCCCATATCCCCAGGGCAGGATCTGGTAAGGTATTTCAAGACAGGAATCAAACATATTTTTTTAAATTAAATATAATACTTAAATGAATGGATCAGTAGGTATAAATTATGTATTCTTTTAGGATAGTTTTTTATTTTCTAAAGTAAAGAATTTTATAAAAATAAATCATAGACTGGAAATAACAGTAAACAGTAGTCTGCATTTTTATGTGGCCTTGTGTGCTCATCTGCGCATGTATGTGTTTTCATGGAGGTGCAGATACAAGTGAGTGCAAGTGTGTATTTATGAAGAGGTCAGTGGTCAGCCTCTGGTGTCATTCCTCAGGTGCCAGCTTTTTTGAAACAGTGTTTCTCTTTGACTAGAAGTCCATGAGTAGGCTAGGATGGTGGCCAGCACACCCCAAGAATCCTTGCCTGCTGCTGCCCCATGCTGAGCCACCAATCATGGCACTGAGGCAAGAGGCCCTGTGAGGTGTTAAGGAAGCACTCCTGCTGTGCACTGAGTCTGATGTGGCTTCCAGAACCTTCCTTAATGAAAAGGCAATGATGAGTGTGTAGTTCCTGCATCCCCAGCGGGTCCACCCTTGGCCACTCTTCCTAAGGGCCCACCAATCCAAACTCACAACACTGGAAGAATCTTAATGATGCTTCTGAAGAAATACAAGATAGAGAAAGTTGTAAAGAAACTCAAGCGCCCCAGCATCTGCCCCAGGGAAGGCTGGGGCAGTGCAACTGCACATGGCTAGCTGAGCCCACGCCAGCGGTCTCACCAGTTTTCTAACTATACCAAATGACTGCTAGTAGAGTTTTGTTTCAATAATATAGCATTGTACTATAAACATTGAAACAGGAGGATCGACCTAGTGACAGATGCACTAGTACAGAAACAATATAGAATGTAATGTTCTTCTTGCAGAAAATTAAGAATATCAACACATCTGAAATGGAAAAAGCATAATGATGAAAGATATACAGCACAGTATCTTGTGTTCTATTTGTAAGAGGCAGTTTTGCTGAGTGCACATGACACTGCACATGCAGAATTGTAGTTCTGTGCAGAATCCAGAACTCAGGGAATGAAACTTGAGAGGGGAATTATATTAACTTGGTTCATTATATAATAGCTGCATGGTGCTTTTGTAATTAAAAAGTGGGCAAATGAGAGAATCCAATAAAAGCTTAGGAAATTATGAGTCATTTTTTAAGTTTAAGAAAGTTACTGGTCAAGCCAGGCGTGGTGGTGCACATCTTTAATCCCAGCAGAGGCAGAGGCAGGCAGATCTCTGAGTTCAAGACCAGCCTGGTCTACAAAGTGAGTCCAGGACAGTCAGGGCACGCAGAGAAACCCTGTCTCGAAAAACAAAACAAACAACAAAAATCAACAAAACAAAAAATGTCACTAGTCAAATTTCTTAATCCTAAATTGTTTCTCCTTTAAAACTTCAGTAATATTAACTGCAGAGGCACATTTGATAGCCCACCACAGAGAACCTAGTGGGAAGAGGGATGAACAGCATCAACTCAAAGCCAGACCATGGTATGCCAGCACAAACTCCAGTTCCTGTAGTCCTAGAATTCAGCAGGCCAGGGAAGGAGATCTGAATGACGCATTCCAGGACTCTGAAGTCTTCCTAAAGAACACAGCCATACCCCAACTCAAAAACAATTAAATAGACATGTTTAAATATTTCCTTTTAAAATAAATTTGTGCTGCATGTGTATAATTCTGAGTGTATACACACTATGTAGGCACCCATGGAGGCCAGCTGGAACTGGAGTTACAGGTAGTTGTGAACTGCCCTATGTGGGTGTTGGGAACCAAATTTGGTCCTTTGTAAGAGTAGCAAATTGTCTTAACCACTCACCCATCTTTCCAAGTCCACAAATAAATATTACCTACTTAGTTATTATTGTATTATTTTTAAAATGCTATCTCTGAAACTTATGGGAAAACGTATACTGGTTGGGCAATAAATTATTCATTAATTCAAAGCTATTTACCACATAAAACTGTGTGAAGCTAGTATGCTTCTCAAAGACATACACATGCAATTTCTATGTACACGAGCTTCCAAGCTAATATTCCTGAAGATAGCATTAAATAAAATGAGTGAAGAATTAAATACTATATTAAATAATACATTTTAAAAACATTCACAAGTGGAAGAGATTGTTTCTAGGAAAGAACAAGGGAAGAGAGACTTAAAAAATCAGTTGACTGGTTCGTTTATCTTTTTCTTTTTCTTTTTTTCCTTTGTTTTTGTTTTGTTTTGTTTTGTTTTGTTTTTTGAGACAGAGTTTCTCTGTGTAGACTTGGCTGTCCTGGCTTTCTCTGTAGAATAGGCTGGCCTTAAACTTACAGCGATCTGCATGCCTCTGCTGGCATTAAAGGCATGTGCCACCATGCCCAGCTAGTTGACAGATTCTTAGAGGATGAGCACTTCTAAGCAGTGTAGCTCGAATGCCAGGCATGAGATACTCCTTAGGTACCTTGGATTAACATAGCAAAGAAACATGTCTCAGCTCTCTTCTCCATATGCTCATTGCTAGTGCTCTGACAAGAATGGCAGGGCTATCAAGCCAATGGCTCATAGCAGAGACTTAGACTCACTAGTCAGCATTATTTCAGCCTTCATCTTTTAAAAAAGAATCCATTGCAAAAGTCTTATTTCTCAAATATTCTTTTCCCATGGTAATTTATCATCCATTCTACTCATTACATTTTATCTTTTGGAACAAAGTCTCCTTGTGTAGCCTTGGCCTAGAACTATGGATCGTCTTGCCCAATGCCCCTAGTCATGGGAGTGGAGAGAGATGCATCACCACACCTGGGATGAGCGGTCTTTACAACATTTGATAACATCACTTACTTATTTTATTGTGGTGCCGGGCAGCATGTGCACGTCTGGAGGCAATCTGAAGGAGTAGGTTCTCTCCTTGCAACGTGTGGATGCTGACGATGGAACTCAGGTCTTCAGCCTTGGCAGCAGGGTTACTACCCGTTGAGCCCTTATTGGTCCCTTAAATTATCTTTTGAAAATCTAATCATGCCATTGTCTCCTTGGGTGCTTTTAATACCCAACCCCAAAAGACATCTCAAAACCTCCAAATGAAGTCATAGGCCTTAGAATACCAAACAAATCCTCCTTGATCTGTCCCAGAAACAGTTCCCTTACCTTCATCGTTCCACCCTCCCTCATAGTGCTCACAGCCTTCCACACACTAATGATAGCATTCCCATGCTTCAAGGCTGGGCTTACATTTCACTCGCACCTATTGTTCCACACACAGTAAAGTGTCGGATACATTTGAGGAGCAGATGAAATCTGTCAGAGAGATAGAGTGGGAGAAAAAACATGTAAGACTGGAAAATGAAGGCAAAAGACTGTGCTTTCGAGTAGGATACGTACTATCAAGAGATACGGAATTCCTTGAAATCAGCATCATCACTCTGACAAGTGGAAGCACACATCCCCATAGGTTTAGTCTTTGGTTTGTAAAAGTTTTGAATGAAACTAAGTAAGGAAAAAACTGATCCAAGCATAAGATAAAAATATAATGTCATAGAAGTGAATGGAAAGACATCAGAAAGGAAGCCCATGATTCACAGATACCAAATGCTATGAGATGCCATGGCAACTGTGGAAGGGGCTACAGGGTAAAAGGTAAAAGGAAGTCTTTCATTTTTCTTTTAATATCCTATGAGTTAATAACATGATGTGATTAAGGAAGCATATAAAAATGTCATTTATGAGCCGGGCGTGGTGGCGCACGCCTTTAATCCCAGCACTCGGGAGGCAGAGGCAGGCGGATCGCTGTGAGTTCGAGGCCAGCCTGGTCTACAAAGTGAGTCCAGGATGGCCAAGGCTACACAGAGAAACCCTGCCTCGAAAAAACAAAAAAAAAAAAAAAAAAACCAAAAAAAAAAAAATGTCATTTATGACCCACACAACTACAGTGTCCATTAGAGCAGTAAGCTCAAAGGCGGCGGAGGATAATTCCATTCAATAAGGTAGCTATGAGATAACCCCCAAGATATAGGAAAAGGCCAACTCTTCTTATTAGCCATTGACCATCAACTTCTAACGTGACTCTACTAGGTTTTCTTCATACTTAAATACAGTCCATTTAAATGACTGAAAACATTTCCCCTTCCTTATCAAGTTAGCAGATGTCTGCCTCTGCAACAAAGAGAAACGGGGATAAGGTACACAGCCTCACCAAGTGCTTGTTTAGAGTTTACACATTAGTTACCATGCTCAACTGTTTGTGTACTACACATTGAATTCATGAGTCCCTTCTGTCACCAGACATGCAGAAGATAAGCAGCCAAGTTCACAGCGTTTTGAGTTTGTTCTAAAAATCTCTCCTGGTGACACCAGTCAAGTGTCAAATTAATCTGTTTCTTGAGTATTAACAATAATCTATATAAACAGAATGTATGCTGTATTAACGTATATATCAAAAAATGGAAGGAACACTTTTAAAGTACTAGTAGCTAACATAGCACTAAGTTTTAACTTATGCACTGAAATTTTATTTCCATGCATATTTTTTCTGTTGTCCTTTTAAAACACTGCTTCAAATGACATTTACATATACTTTGGTTAGCAGTGGGATGCTGAGTGCTACCACAATATGTCATGAACCACTAGACGTTTTATGTTGAAAATGAAAAACTGTGGGTAACACTTTATTTTAATGGTAAAATAATTAGTTCCAGATTATAATGAAAATCCTATAGCAGTGAATAAATTATGACATCTACATGGATTTGAAATAAATTTATTATGATCAGTGTTATCACAGTGAATACTGAATGAATTAGTAATGATAAAAGATCCAAAGTATTAGCAGCAATGCAATAAAACATCAAGAGAAAGCAGGAAGTTTCTGGTCACTTTGTCATCAAAGTAACTCTGAATAGCATGTGTGCACGTCAGAGTCCAGGAATTAACTGGCAGTGAATAAAAAAAAAATGAAAAGAGTATATGGTTAAGTATCTTTCCAGTAACATGAAAAATTGCTTTTATATATCTACAGACTGGACTCAGTCTGACCCACATATATTAGCTATGAATAAATAAATGTTAGATTAAAAATCCAATACTCCTCCTTCCTCATTACCAGACAATGCATAACTGTATTAGACTGTACAAATACTATTCCAACACTGGCTGGTCTATGTTATCCGATGTTTTGAAAAGTAGAAAGACTGTTTTGCATATGATTTTTCTGGTCCTTAAGGTTTTTAAGCTCCTTAAAGGGATAAATTATACTTAATCGATATTTTATAATTATCACTGTGTATCTGATAAAAGGCACTTGGTGCCAATAAACAGGGCTACTCTTAGGAACTGGGAGCTTCGTCTTTGTTTCTCATTAATAGTCTCATTGCTGCTGCTGCTGCTGCTGTTATTTAACAGGGTTAGAGAGTGTGAGGCTGCAAGGCCCTTAATATTACATCATAAACTAGGAGACATCACAGTTTGCCAAGAGGGTTTATACTATTAGTGTGTGAAGTATCTTTCATTTACGATTGTTCTTCACCCCCCTTCGTTTCCTAAACAAATCTATAGGTAATGGGTGTGCAAAGCAGGGGCACCTGCTGCACTTGTTACAAAGTGGTAATGTCCACTGGGCTGTCAGTCTGCAGGGGAAGAAGAAGACCCACATACTGGGTCTGAATGGGGTAGAATGTCTTAGTGTGAGCCTAGAAAGGAATCTCCTCTGGCAAGCTGAGGAGGACACTACCTGTAAGGGCAGGCAGCATAGCTACTCCGACCCCAAATGTTGGGAAAGGCATCCCAGCTGGCAGGAAGATGACAGTTCAGTGTGGGAGAGAGGGACCACATGAGAAGGGTGTCTAGGTCAGAGAATGGGGTCCCCGCTGTGGTAAGTGGAGTTTGGTTATGCCATCAAGGAAATGAGGGGCAGGCTTCTCAGAGCTGGAAAAATGAAGAGAAGTCAGGTATGGTGGTGCATTCCTGGGGTACCAGCTATTGGGATGTGGACAAGAGGAATGCTGGAGCTCAGGAGTTTAGGAGCCACAGAACACTACAGAATGAAACTTAGGGTGCTGAATAGGAACAGTTTTCAAAATTAACTCATGGCTTTTAACATCCATGCCAACTGACACAGAAGTCAACACAGATGTAAAATGTGTCTTAGTGCCCTAGCTTTATCCATTAAAAATAACCATCCCCTGAGACACCCCCAATGACAAGGTGAATTTACTAAAGGGAACAAGAGTTCCTTGGGAAAATTATGGAGGCCAGGTTACTTTCTTTTCCCAGATAACAGGGATGTTTTGTGTGATCGGGACACAACAGAAAGTATGCCATGCTTCTCTTTGGCCAATGTTAGCATTAAAATATATATAGAGAGACAGGGATGTTAGCTCATTGACCAAACAGGACAGTATGAGCCCACACTGATAACAAGTACATTGACAGTGGGATGAGGAATAGAAAATACAGTTCCCGGGTACCTGCTTTAAAACACACTCTTTAATTAAAAGGGAAAGAACTATTCTAGTGGAGCACAGTCATCTTAGTCACCTCCTTTGTCAGATGGTTGAAATGAATAAATACCACCAGCAACAGGACAACTCAGGAACATTTGGAATCTGGTCAGTACAGTGAGAGGACCACAGTGTCACACTTAAGCCTTTCCTCCCCAAAATATGTGCCCTGCATCCAAGCAGGGAAAGCCCAGACAGATTCTACAGGACAACTTGTAGTCTTCAAAAGTCACAAATACAATACTCCACATTCAAGTTAACTAAGAAAGAAAGACAAATAGGACCCTCTAACATTTTAATTTTTCTTCAACAATTTCATACATGTATACAATTAATTTTGATCACTTTTCATTTCCCATTACCTTCTCTGATTCCTTTCCCTTTCTCGTAGATACCCTTTCTCTTCCCCAAACAGTCCTTTCCCAATTAAAACCAAACCAAACTAAATCAAAACTACATTGAGTTTAGTTAGTGCTGCTTGCAGGGTCATGGGTTGGGTTTACTTACTAGAGTGTGGGTAGCTTCTAAGTGGCTATACCAAGGAAGAAAAGGGTACCACCTCCCAAAGCAACTATTAAAACGAGTGGGCACATAGGATTCTTTAGCTATAATGATTGTGAGGATGTAATCTTGTTTTAGGTTGCATACATCTTCCAAAAATGATTAATAAAGCTGGCAAGGCTTGAAGGGAAATCTAGAAGTATAAGCCAGCACTCACTTTCTGGTGCTGATGCTTGGATTATGGTCCTATAGGGAATGTTCTCATGTGTGAAAAATGTTCATAGTGATGCATCAGTAGGCAGGAGTTGCAAATTTTTACCTTGCAAGTTTGATATTCTTTTGAGTACTCTGTGTGTGTGTGTGTGTGTGTGTGTGTGTGTGTGTGTGTGTGTGTACTTTCAGCAAAATTTAGTTTCAAATATGTTTTTTAATTTCTAAAAGTTTCATTTTTTTCTTTTATTTCTTCTAAAGTTTTGTTATAGTCATGCTTTCCTCTTGATGTGTAAATACATTGGAAAAGCAACTTTAAAAGCTTTATCTAATTGTATCATTTTATATTGCTGGGTTTGTTTCTACTTGTAGAATTTTCTCTCTCCTGATTATAGGTCAGAGTTTGCTACACTTGTGCCCTCTCACCCAACCCCAGGACTTAATGAATAGATACTAGATAATACACATGCTCTACTTTGAAGAGGTTAGAGTTTTTCCATAAATCACCTCCAGGAAAAAACAAACTGTTATAGTTATTTTTTTTTATAACTGTGTTTCTCTTATTTTTCTCTCTTAAGCTGGCTATCAGAGAAATAACTGAGACTCTTTTATATTTGTTTATAAGGCTTTACAACACAATCTTGAGCAGTTTAAGTCTGTTTTTAACCCTCTTGACTTTATCTTTGCTAAAATACCCAAGTTACTTGCTTTTTAGTTTTTTCTTTGCTCCAACTGCATCTTCTCCATCTCTCCTGCACCTCTGCCTGTGGCTGCATCCCCTACTGAATCCTCTACTTTCTCTTCTAACTCTCCTCCCCTACCTGCTATGGAGTCCCGCCCTATTCTCTCCCCTGCTCAGCGACTGGCTGTAAGCTGCTTTATTGAGTACAAGGGGACACCTGGGGAGCAGAGTTTATACAACACTGAGACAGGACATTCTCAGAACAAGGCTTGCAACCAGCTATGGGGAATATAGAAATCAGCATTTGTCTCACACAGTAACTTTATGCCAACAACAAACAAAGAAACAAAAAACAACTAGGCTGCTTGCCTAGCCAAGCTCATTTTTTTTTGCTTCTTTGAAATCAAATCCTACATTAGCTACTGTACTGTGCCTAAAACTCATTGATTTTTTAAAAATGTAATCCAGTTTTTCAAGATTAGGGCCAAAATTTCTACCAGTCATATCTTTATGCACATTTTAATATTGGTTCCAAAACAAAATTTTTGTCTTAAAACATATTTTTCTTATTTGTTCATTTCACAAATAGTTCATGATTATAAAATGCTCAATATGCAAGTAAGGAAAAAACCTATACAAATAACTAAGACTACCTCCCTGATGCTCCAATTTTCAAATTCTAAAATTTTATGGATCATTTTGTTTCTTCCCAGATCCATATTTAGGAATCTATAAATTCCTATATTCTAAAATTGACTTTATTCATTTTTAATCTTACCTTGTCTCAGTTTGTTTCATATCATGATGTGCAGAATTTATTCCTTTGGGTGCTTTTTAAAGCCTACATTTGCATGTACATTTGAGTGTGTGTGTCTCACATGCTTGCATATGTGCACATCATGACAAGGCTGTGGACATCAGAGGACAACTCACACGAGTTGTTTAGTCACTTCTCTTCTTCCACCATTTGGTTCCTGGGGGTCAAACTCAGGCCATGACGTTTGGAAATGGGTGCCTTCACCAGCTGAGACATCTGGTCAGACCAATTTATCCCTTTTCAAAACTGTTGTGCATATACAGTCCTTATAAAGAGATACAAATTAATCTCAGTTTTTTCTTACAGAAATTTTTAATGAATGCTTTTGCATGAGTACATTATACATAAAATTATCTTGTATAAAAGTTGTATACATGAGTTCATTTCTATATGGACAGTAGGAAAGTGAATTTTTTGAGTCAAATTGCATGTATTTTGATACTATAAAAAATGGCAGGTGTATTTTCAAATTATGTTGCCTAACTGTGCATTGTCTGTATTCTGCAATATTATTCATTTATTATTTTTTCTTTTTTGGGGGTGTTGCCATTTAATTCACACTAGCCTCAACTCTATTCCTAGCTGAGGACAGACTTCACTTCCTCATCATCTGCTTCTGCCACACTGGTGCCTGGTTACAGGTGTGGCCTCACACTGCATTTCCAAATCCCTTTCTCTGGGTGCTTTAGGGTATCATCAGTAAGAAGATTATTTCACTACTTCTTTTACAAGTTTTGCTTGTTTGCTTTGTGGCTAGTCTCAAACGCATAAAGATCCTGCCTCATCTTCCTAAGTACAGGCATTCTAGATGTGAACCACGATATCTGCCTTCCCTTACAACTTTTGTGCTTTTATTTTACTATCTTGAAATATTGAATAACTATTAAGGAAAGAATAAACTATTCATTAAATTTTATTGAGACAATCATATTTTGATCCATCTCAAGCAACACATACACATAAATGCATTCATAAAACAAGGCAAAAATGACGTAAAACTTTAATTAGATTAGAAGCAAAAGAGGAGAGTTGTCATTGTTCACTGGGAAAGACTATTCCAAGAAAAACTAAGATCTTGAAAAGCTAGAAGAACATATTCACTATTTGACTACTTAAGACATAAATACCCTACACATACGTAGTAGATGTACAGCTTGGTCAACATATGGGTCTCCTAACAATGGGAATAGGGGCTGTCTCTGACTCCGATTTTCTAAATAGGGTTGCATACCTCTGGATCCCTTTCTCCTAGCTGGGCTGCCTTGTCAGGCCTCAGTGGGTAAGGATGTACTTAGTCTACTGTGACTGGAGGTGCCAGGATGGGTTGGTACTCCTTGAGGGGGATTAGGAGGAAGGATGTATGAAGGTGGGATGGAGGGGGCTAGGATCAGGATGTAAAGTATTTAAATAAAATAAATAAATATTTAAAAAGAAATAAAATAAAAATTTAAAGGCCTGGAGGTTGTAGAGAAACTTTACTCCAGCAACATGGCTTCTCTGATCACATTCAAAGACCTTCTAGAGTCTGTGTGATCGGGCTGGAATGCATACATGCCCTTACTACACGCCTTTAATTCCAAACAATGAAGTAAAATTAGTTTGTAGAAGGGAGCTCACATGTTTGTAAGTGATGTCTAACTGAGAGGCAAAGTGACTAATCAAAGCAAGATGACAGAATAGGATACATCAACTTTCACAAGGACAAAGAGGAAGGAGAGGTGACATAAGAGGGAGAGAGGAGGAAGATGCTTTACTTGGACAGTTTTACAGACAGAGGTTTCAGAGAGAGAACAAACTAGACACACATGAAGACAGATGAGCCAGAGAATCAGAAGGAGCCAGAAAATTAGAACAGGTTACCAAAGTTGGTATTAGGCCAAGCAAAGCAATTCAGTCAGTAGTTGAGAGAAGCCCGTTTGAATCAGTCAGCTTGAAGAGGCGTTTGAACCAGAAAAGCTAAGTCGAACTAGCCAGCCAGAGTTCAGAAAGAACTAGAAAGTGTGAACTTATTCAGAAGTAAGTCTCAGAGACTGAAAATATTCTAGCCCTAAATTAGATTGTATGGAGGCTAGAAGCTTCCAGGAGTAGGCCTAGGTTAGCAGATGGAGGCAGTAAGCCTCAGAGACAATGATTACATCAGGCTAATAAAAGAAACATTTCTAGGCAGTGTAGCATTTGAGTGCTTTCCCATACTCTAAGGGCCCTGGGTTCCATTCCAAGTATAATCCCAAAAGTAAACAGAAAAACTAGTAAGTTAAAAAAGAAAGTAGCAAACTGGTGCAAAACCATATCAAAATCAAAGCATCCAACTTCCTGGTGCTGGTTTAGGACTGGGCAATGAGGCGTTGGGAAGGTTCTAAGAATAGTACATGGAGAGAACATTCATATAGGCTGAAGTAGTCAGAAGGAAACTGATGTTAGAGGCTGCAGGGTTTGAATATGAAGTGTCCTTATTATTCATGGTCTGAATGCTCAGGGTGCTGCTATTTGGGGAGCTCGTGAAAATTTTAGGAGATAGGATATAGCTTAGCGGCTATTGGTCATGGGGATCCCTTCCCAATATATTCCTTGCTTCCTGTCATGCTTTCTGCTTCCTGCACCCATAAAGTGAGGAAACACTTGTGCCACGAGCTCCTGCTGCCCAGGCATAAAAAGCTGCTCTCTCTGAAACCAAGAGGCAAAAAAGTAATTCCTCCATTAACTTGTTTCTCACAGGCAATGGGTCACAGTAATAAAAACTGACCTACATTATGCACTGCATGACAATCATCAAGACCATTGCATTGCCTGAATCTACTCAGGAGACTGAAAAGGAAGGAGAGGTCTAGAGAGAACATACAAAGTGCCATCTTCTGACTAAGTGTAGGAAGATATCTTGTAAGTCCAACACAATGCTCATTAAAGTCAAACAGTTACATGCTACAACTAAGATGCTCATTTTGCTTCTACTCTTTTGTCTTGCCTATCTATTCTTTAGATCTTTTTGCCTGATTTGATTTTTATTTGATTACAGATGCACAAATCCAGTGTATATTTCATTGGATAAGGGTTCGTGGATGTTACGCTCAGAGTGTGTTTATATGGCTGAAATGTCTTTTGTCTCCTCACTAGAACATGAACCTTCGCTATGATTCTGAAATTATGTTATGAATAATCAGCAGTTAGTATTTTTCCTGTCTTCCAAGTTCGCTTGTTGAACACACAAGGTATTCTATGCCAGTCTTTAGCAAATATTTTTTCTCCACTCTTTCTGTCTAGACTAAAAATTGTGAGAATCTTTTTCTTTAGTATTCTTAGAGTTATGTTCAATAATATCTAAAAGAATGTGTGGTGGTTTGAATGAAAAAGTTCCCCATAAAGTCCTATGTTTGTATACTTAATCCCTAGCTGGTAGAACTGCTTGGGAAGGATTAAGGAGGGCAGCCTTGTTGGAAGGGGTATGTCATTAGTGGTAGGCTTTGGGGTTTCAAAAGACTCATGCTCACTCTCCTTCCTGCTTGTGGATGAAAAGTTAAACTCTTAGCTACTGCACCAGCGCCATGCCTGCCTGTGTGCCCAGCTCCCCATTATGATGATCATGCACTGTAACCCTCTGGAACTGTAACTCCCAAATGAACCCTCTCTTCTACAAATTACTTTGGCCATGGTGTTTTCTTACAGCAACAGAAAAGCAGCTAACATCAACTGGTACAAAGAGTGGGCTAGCGATGTGAAAGTGCTGCCTTTTGGAGGAATATGGACCACTTTGGGAATCTGGACTAGAAAATGGATAGACCACTTAGGGTTAGTGCTTAATAGGCCATCCTACTAGAATCCTGGAAGACAAGTGTGCTGAGAGAAATGTGGACTATAGAGGCCCAGCTCAAGAAATTTCAGAGGGGAGTGATATTATCAACTGGGCTGGAGGCCATTCTTCTGGTATTTTGGGAAAGAAGGTGGTTGCCTTTTGCCCTTGTCCTAAGAATCTTCTTGAGCCTAAATTAAAAATAGTATAAATTTCCTTGGCAGAGGAGATTTCAGACAGCCTAATACTGACTCTGTCATGTGGTTATTAATAGTCACTTTTATATAGGTCTACAATAAAAAAAGAGAAACTGGAGCAAAAAGAAGAACAAACTGTACTGTTTGAAGTGAAAAAGAATATCAGAAAGAAAAAAAAAAAGAAAAGAAAAAGAATATCAAGAAATTGTAATGAAAGAGATGGAAAAGAAAAGTCTGTTTTGAAATGGAATAAAGGGGTGGTGTCCTGAGGAAAAGGCTTCACACAGCCAAGCTTCTAAATTGTAAAAGAGGGAGGCCTAAGGAATTTTCTGCTCCTAGGAAGAAACAACAAAGGGAAACTTATGTAAATGGAAAATGTAATTCAAAGGACCAAGCTTCACTCCAAGCAGGCAGTTGAACTTGGGATGTTGTCCATGTGGTTCTGATAGTTGAGTAATGAGGGACAAATATGAAACAGGGTTGTGGAATCTTCCTTTGTTAGTAATGCAATTGAGTAGGGCCATGGCGGCCAGGCATGTGTCAGACAATGCTTGGAAAAGTCACTGTGTGAAGCTGTGAAAGTAAACCTTGCATTGCATTGGAGACCCAAAGACGCCAAAGATGCAAGAAGCATCAAGACATCTACCCTAGGGAGTTGCAGACATGGAGTGGACCCAGCCCCAAGAGACAGACATGTGTTATAGTCAGCAAAGCTGGAAGGCACCATCTGAACCCTTTGACATGCATATGGAACTATAGGGTTTGGGCTTTGCCCTGCTAGGTTTTGGTCTAACTCCAGTATTTCCTCACTAAGTCCCTTTTACTTTCTTTAGAAATGTTAATGCATAGTCTCTTCCTGTATGTTGGATGTAATTTGGTTTTGGTTTTGGTTTTCTAGGGGTATACAGTTGAGAGGTTGCCTTGAGTCTCAGAAGGGACTTGAGAGTTTTAAACTATGCTGAGACTGTGAGAAACCATGGGAGCTTTTGAAGTTGGACTAAATATATTTTGCATTATGATGCAGCCATGCGCCTATGAGGGCCAGGTCATGGAATGTGGTGGCTTCAGTGAGAATAGCCCTCATAAACCCATGTCTTTGAATACTTGAGTTTCCTGCTGGTGGAACTGTTTGGGAGAGATTTCGGGAGTGTGGCCTTGCTAGAGAAGCTCGGTCATGCTCTGCATTGTGCTTTTGAACCAAGATTTAAGTTCTCAGCCACTGCTTCAGCAGCATTCCTGCCCGCCTCCTGCCACGCTCCCCACCCACGATGGTCATGGAGTCACTTTCTTCTATAAAGCGCTTATCAAAACAACAGCAAAGCAGCTGACACATTATGTCTTTAAAAAATATGTAGGACCTATTCAGAGCTACATTCTTCCTCTGGTTTAGTAAATTGTACTTCTAGTTTTTCTTTTCATGAGTAGATATATCTTTTCTATTCACACTTTACATTTTGCAATGACAATAAGTCATTAAGTATACTGATATATCTCACATATAATTCTTATCACGCATTATTTGTGGTCATGTCTATTTATGGATAGTACCTTTATTTGTTTTCTTAAAATATTTACTTTTCAGTAGCACCAATTCATTTTTTAAACCCACCTATTGCTGTTACCAATTGAAGAAAGTTTTTTAAATTGGTTATAGCACTCCTTCCCCCTCTAATTATTATTTCTACAAATGTTACTAGTATACTTTTAGCTTTCTTGCTTTCTTTTTAGATAGAGTGTTTGATCTTTTTGTTCTTTGGAAAATGATTTAGGCTAACTAAACCTGACTTTCCTTAGCTATAATCATGAATAATAAAAGGTATCACATAAGGTAACTAGGATTTCATTACATATGTAGCTCTGGAGGGCCTAGAACTCCAGGCTGGGTTCAAGCTCACCGAGTGCCATCTGTCCCTGCTTTTTAAGTGCTGGGATTAACAGCCACTATGACCAGTGTCTTAAACTTTTTTGTTTTGTTTTGTTTTTGTTTTTAAAGACAGGGTTTCTCGGTGTAGCCTTGGCTATCCTGGACTCGTTTTGAAGACCTGGCTGGCCTCGAACTCAGAGCAATCCGCCTGCCTCTGCCTCCGGAGTGCTGGGATTAAAGTCATATGCCACCATGCCCAGCTTAAATTTTTTTAAGCAGCAAAAATTAAGCCACAACTAGTTAAGCTAATAAAAGGTAAGAGTAGAGAAGGAAAACAGAAGCAAAACTACTTATGCATCCAATTTAAAAATAAGTCAGAGGTATGTTATTATTATTTTTTATAGACAAAAATTATATTGTGCCAGTCCTTCACTGAAAATCCCTATGGCTTCCTTTCTCCATGAGGGTAGAATTACATTTCATTATTATCTTTAAGCACTCCAAACCTGGCCCAGTCTGCCATGGTGAACCTCAGGCATTGTTTTCAGAACATTGTTCTTTGTTCTGCTTTGGTTTCCTGCTGCTGTGATAAACTACTGATGAAAACAACTTAGGGGAGGAAAGGGCTTATTTGGTTTACAGCTAGGAGTCCATCTTCCAGAGTAGTCAAGGCAGGAAATCAAGGCAGTAACCTGAAGGCAGGAACTGAAGCAGAGACCTTGGACAGCAACTGCTTACTGGGTAGCCCCCCCCACCCCACCCCCATACCCCTTCCAGGCTTGCTTAGCTACTTACTTTAGACATGCAAGCCCACTGCCTAGGGACAGCACTGTCCAAAGTGGGCTGGGCCTCCCTACATCAATGAGCAAATAAGAAAATGCCCTGCAGCCATATCTACAGGAAAATAAGTTGGAGCCAGTTCTTCAGTTGATCTTCTCCCTTCTTAGATGTGTCAAGCTGACAATAAAACTAACCAGACTGGCTTTTTTTTTTTTTTTTTTTTTAAGTTTTCGAGACAGGGTTTCTCTGTTTAGCCTTGGCTGTCCTGGACTCGCTTTGTAGACCAGGCTGGCCTTGAACTCACAGCGATCCGTCTGCCTCTGCCTCCCGAGTGCTGGGATTAAAGGCGTGCACCACCACGCCCGGCTCAGATTGGCTTTTAATATCTTCTTGAAGGCTCCTAAGCATAGGGTGTCAGCACTTGGGATTCCAGCTGCTGACGGCTCTTGCCTAACAAATCTACCTAGTATACCCAATCACTCTTTTTGATGGCTTTCAAATATCCCAACCATCTCTCCAGTCTCTCCTATACAAAACAGCATATCCAATGGCAGGTGTTCACCTTGCCTTGCCTTGCTTTGGCTTGTTACACCTATCTCAGGATGACACCGTGTGTGGTTAGGCTCTGTATCCGCATGACTTGTTGTGGCCTGCTGTATTCTCTGTACTGAGAATTGCACAGAATACATGCTCAGAAAGGGTTTTAAGCAGTGACTATTTTAGTCACATCCACAGTAGTGAGAAGCTTATTAGTATTAAGTTCTGATGAGAATGAAAAATTAAGTTCATTAAAAACTCAAAATAAATATGTCACATGTGGGAAGTTATGAAAAATAGGAAATTTAAATTAGCTTAAAACAGTGCAACATGTTAAATGTCTATTAGATAATCCCAGTAGCGCATGGGAAGCTTTTAATTCAACCTGTCATCAACTTCTTCAGGTTTGATTTAAAGCACTCCAAATTTGGCTCAGTAATGAGAAATATAAGAATTATATGATTAATTCTAATGAGATAAAGAAGAATTCTTTTTTTTTTTTTTTTTTTTTTTTTTTTTAAAGCAAAGGACCTTACCCAATAGTTCATGCTGCCTTTGAACACATTACTTAGCCCAGGTGCTAGGGGTTACAAAACTGAGCCAAAATGCCTGGCAGGATCAATATTAATATTACAAATAGAATTTTAAAGGAAAACTAAACACGTGAAAATGATAAGCCTTGTTAGATAGTAATATATTTTCTCACCAAAATAATCTTTCTGCTTCAGCTTAACTCCAGTGTCAGTGATGAGGGCGAGACCCTTCAGTCACTGCCTTGTGGACCTGAAGAACGGCATTCCCTTCTCGCAAGTGGACTTGCAGCAGCACCCAAGCCATTTGGGCCAGCAGAGCTTGGTGCTTGGCCAGCCACAGCACTTCAGTGGAGAGAGAATTCTGCCCAGTGGGAGCATACAGTACTCTGTGACCTTGCACAGAGCACCCACACTAACCGGTTCTCATTTCCCCTTCCGTGTGGGGTTAGGGAATCAGTGTATAACTTAGAAGAGGGCTGAAGACTTGCAGATAAAACACTGCACAGCTTTCCCACTCCTACAGTCTCCTTTTAAAATGCAAAATAGAGCCCCACAGGAATTTCTGTCAGAAATGCAGATTTCCTGGCTCTGAGACACACTGAATCAGAATGGACACAATTAACAAATTTCCCAGATGACTCTAAAGCACATTAGAGTGCATGAAGAACTAATGTGCACAATAACCACTGGGGAATGGCTACAACTTCTCAAGGATTTCCCTCTTTGATTTTCAATATATTAATTAAAATTTGATTACACGTTATTTATTATTTTTAATTTATAGTAGGTATATGTTTGAAGAGGTACCTTGCAGGAATCTGTTTTCTCTTTCCACCATATTTACTTTTTATGATTAAAATGATATAAATAGAAATATTTAAATATATTTTAACATAAGTAAATATTTTAAATAAAATATAAACATATTTTATTTGATTACATTTTGCCTGTGGCCCCTCTAGCCAAGCCTTTGGCCGGTTCTAGTTTCAGGTGTATATTCCTTCTAATTCTCTAACCCAACCAGGAAGTGGTTGATTACCCTCAGAACATCCATGCCACTATTGCACCGCTGGACATATCTTCCCAGGTAGTTCCGTATTTGAGAACACAGGACCTATAGCTGAGTGTGACCCCTGATGACTTTTTCCTTTAACAGCTTGCATAGCGCATCCTGGCACTATGAGCGCCAGCTAGCAGAAAAGAAGCAGACAGCTCAGTTTTGACTTAGAGCGCATCACCATTCCTTTTGAAGCGATTCTGTTCCACAATGTGAAGGATGGGGCTCACTTCAACTATATATCGGTCATAAACAAAAACAAGCCTGCCCCATACTCTAAATGTTAAATAATTTCTGAATGTTAAGTACAAGAATTCCACTGCTTTATGCTTATTTAAATACGATTAACCGGAAGTTTCAGTAATTATTCAAAAAATTATTGTGGCTATTCAGTTTCAGGAAGTATAAAGGACATTGGAGAGTGAAATAATTTTTTTTTTTAAGACAAGAAAGAGCAACACTGTCCTACTTCTAGCATGAAGAAGATCCATACTATTTCACAGAAATTATACTATGAGTTAACACCCTTCCTAGCTGGTAGAGGTACATGACGAAATAACAAATCCGTAGGTGAGAATTGTGTTAGGGTAAGAATAGCTCAGCAGGACTTTTCTTGGGGTGACATGTTCACTACCAGTCTGCTAGATCACTGTCTTTTCTTACACTGTAATGCACTTTTTGTGGTTACTTCTAAATGTGAAAAACTGCTGGGCCACTGCTTCTAGTTTAAATGACCATTTCCCCGAGCAGGTGTAAGTGTGCAGGACTGGAGAATTCCCTTAGCATTTGCCCATCCCTGGTACTAATTATCTTGTCACAATGGTTCAGGCTTTTCACTTTAACAATTGCAGAACAATTAAATTCCATGAGGTCTGACAGAAAGGAAGCTAAAGTTCCTTTTTGGACATTGACATTCTGAGCTCATGAAACTAACTGGGTAGCCCCAAATAACGTCAATTAGGCCACTAAACCTTTAATATGGAAAATAAGTTTCACCAAACCCAATTGCTCAGTGATTATTTAAAAATACCAGGGGGTGGGGGTGGGGGTGGGAAGGTGTTCCCAAACGTAGCCCAGGGCAGCCTTGAATTCTCTATGTAGCCCAGGCTGGACTGAACACACAGCGATCCTTCTGTCAGTTTCCCCAGTGAGGGATTACTTAACCTTGGCTGCATTTTTGTAATCTTATTTAAGGTGGGTTCTCCTTAGAGCACATCAACCTATTAATGAGTTGTCTATGTGTATATAATCCACTCGGCTGGTACATTTTTTAAAAAACTTCTGATCATGTTTGAGTTCCCATCAGGGAGAACAGCTAAATCAACTTCTGCGACCCCTCTCTTTACTACTCACCGGTTCCTAAAGTAGTACTCAGTTTCTAGAAGCTTCGACCGAGCCTGCAGCTTGGCTAAAGTAGCCATGGCCTCCAACCCTGTGGTTTACCAAACTTGTTACTATTAGTCTCCATGGCAACTGGGCTGAACCAAGGCACTTCCGACTCACTCCCCTTCCCTTTCACTCTGTTTCAGTTTCAAGTAACTGGACAGAGAATTCGGAATTTTTCATCTGATAACTGACTTCAGCCGACTCATTCCTTTCTCCTCCTGGAGTGCCAGAGGCGCTGACAGGAAAAGCCCAGCAAACGAAGGGGAGCGAATGGTCGCTTCCGGCTTCCGGTTTCCGCCTCCAGCCAGCTTCCGGAAGTACCCCTCAAAATGCTGAAGTGCTGTGTGCAAGTGGCCGGGGCTGCGGGAGTTGGAGTCGGTCCTCGGGCCTGAGCCTCGAGGCCGCGCTCCCGGGTGTCGTTGATGTTCGGGGCCGCCGGGCGCCCAGCGATCGGAGCCGCCGCCGCCGCCGCCGTCGCCGCCGCTGGGAAGAGCTGGTGAGACCGGCGGGCCGCTGAGGACGGGGCGGGCGCGCTGGCGGGCAGCCCCGCGGGGCTCCGGGATCAGGGACAGCCGAGTACTAAGTTCCTTCAGGCCTCGTTCCCGTCGCCCCTGCTAAACTGATCCCAATGTACCAGAT
Source organism: Acomys russatus (assembly GCF_903995435.1). Taxonomy (NCBI): domain Eukaryota; kingdom Metazoa; phylum Chordata; class Mammalia; order Rodentia; family Muridae; genus Acomys; species Acomys russatus. Next base: position 81,298,879 of record NC_067142.1, read on the forward strand.
TCCACGGCTGATGGGATTACAGAAATCCATCCAGGAAGTTTCTGAGTGGAAGAGACGTCAGGTTCTCACACTCCCTGCGCAGCTCGGTTTGTGTAAAACCTAGAAGTTTCCCACCACCTAGGAGGTTCTGTCCTAGTTCACGCGAGATGGCTCATGTCCCACAGTGTTAAGCATGGGGTGGAATGTGTCTTTAGTGTGTCATGACCTACTGCTGCAAGTTTTCAAACGGCTTTCGCAAATCACACTTGTCCCTTATGACTTCCCTGTGATGTGAGACTACCTCAGGCACAGAGAATTTAAGAGGCCGGTTCCCTGTGCCCGTGAGTGCCAGCGATAGTAGCTAGGTTTTGGATTTTATGGTTGAAAAACCCTCTTTGCCCCATCTCCACCCCCGTTTCTTCCAAAGCTCTTCCCTTTAGACAAACATAGTGAAACAGGAAAGTAGATATATTGCCGACAATCGTGAAACATAAAAAATTGACCAGTAAGTCAAGAAGTGCGATTTTTGAAATCCATGCCGATGGGGTGTGTGATGCTTGATTCTTTTGTATCTCCTACATCGGAAAAGTTGAAAGGACATTTTACGCCAGACGCTTCGTTTGGCTCTTCGCTACAGAGCATTTCTTAACGATTGTCGATTTTCCTGTGACTTTTAATTTTCAGTTAAAAAAACGGGGAGGAGGAGAATGTTTTTTAAGCGAGCCGTTTTTAATAGAGGCACAGTTCTTAGTGGCGTAAGTTTTCATTAGTTTTGGCAGTTGTACACGAGGGAGGAACCACCACACAAAACAAGATAGACTTCCCAACATCCGGGTGTTTCCTCTAAAATGTACTTTTCACAGTGTACCATCTGGTTGTCCTCCTGCCTCAACCTCCTCAGTACTGGAATTACAGGTGCACGCCGCCTTGCCCAGGCTTTGCTGTTTCTTGATGCAGTTTTTGTTTCATTCATTAAATTGTCTTGCATGATTGTTTTACCCAAGTAGTGAAATTCCTGGCTACTGGTGTTGCTACCACTAAGTAGTTAATTGGTGTCTGCTCTATCTGTGTATGTCATCTCATGTAAATCCTTTGAGATAAGCTCCATACATTCTTTACATCTTAGATAAGGTGACAACAAGAGATTGATTAGCAGTATGATTCTAGTGTTCTTAAAATTCTCCACCACCCTATTGTGTCTATAGGCATATATGAATCAGAAAATACATGCCCCGATTTGTAAAGCAACGTGTAATTTCTGAGCTAGTCTGTTTTTTTCAACTGTGTTTTGTGGCTTTGTTTTAACAACAATAAAACGCCATTAAAATGGATTCTGAACCTTTGCTTCTTCAATTTCATTCTTATTTGGTATCTTGGTTTTCTTTACATCTAGGAAACAATATAGTAAAAACTGCTTGTTTTGAGTAGCTGGGTTTTTTTTTTGGCTCCGGGTCTTGAACTTAGTTCCCTAAACTGTTAGCTTGGCTTGATTGAACATACTCCTTCAGATAGAGATTAAAGCAATAGACAGGATGATTTGGAGCAAATAATTGTGGGATAGCTTCTTACCATTCTTTCTGCGTCAAGCTGGAAACCTTTAAACTAACTTTAATAAGTTGCCCCCATTTTACCTTTATGTAAACCGTTAAGAGTGTTTGTCTTGTTCATATAGCAGAAGAGTTAAAATCATTATTCTGTGAAGATTATAATAAGGTCACATTCACCAAGTCAGCCTCTGGTTTGTATATTCTACATGTCCCTATCATCTGGCTCTGTGGCAAGCAGTAGGGTAGGTACTTACATTTAATTCTTAGCTGTTTTCATATTCTTAATCTAGGAATTCAGGGTATATATCAAGTAAACACACTGTAACATTACCATGTATAAGCTAGAATCAAGACATTTCTTACCCTACCAAACAAAGCTTGTTGACAGAATGAATTACTTTTCAAATTCAATTTTTTTGTCTTGTTAGACTTAGATTCTGACTGCATTTCGTTTAGGCATTTAAAAAAATGAGTAACTGACTTGTTGGAAGTGATTAGAGGCAGTTTGAAAAGTTTGGGTGACTCTGCAGTCTGTTATTAAATGAGGTCACAGAAAAAGAAAATTGTCTCCAAGTTTGATAGGTGAGTTATTAAATCACTAGTTGAAAAGTAGAATTAGACTTTGCTTTTTAAATTTTTATTTTTATTTTTTTTAACTTAAAGGTCAGCTGTTTAAGTTCTCAATTTTTTTTTTTCTAGGGTAAACAGGAAAGGAATTAGTTTTCTCAGATGTCTCTGGTGACAAAGTGACAGAGCTGTGGCTTCCAGCAGACCCTGCAACTGAATGCAGTCAGTGGAACTTTAACACATTTGGGGGAATGGATTCTCCTGGTTCTTAGAGAACATTATGATTCTTAAGTAGGGAAGAGAGATTCGATTCTTATTATTCATATCTGTTTTTTGAAGCAGGACTCAGATGCTTTGAAGACAGGGTGTCAGCTGTGTAGCCCAGGGTAGCCTCACCATTTACGAGAATTCTGCCTCTGCCTCTGCCTCCTTAAGTGCTGAGATTCCAGGTGAGATCCACTACACCAAGCCATCAGGAGAGTATTTCTTTTTGTTTTAGACATCGAGTTTGTCATGTACCCATGTACATGCCAAGGTCAGAAGAGGTTATAGGATGCCCCTCCCCCCAGCTCCCCGAAGCTGGATATTTAGGTGGTTGTGAGCTGTGCTACCTGAGTGCTGGACACCAAACTTGGGTCTTCTGGAAGATTAGTATGGATTCTTAACTGCTGCAGAGCCATCCCTCCCTCCCCAGACATAGTCTCTTAATAAATGGCTGGACAAGATCCGTTTCTTTGTTGCGGTGGTTTGGGGAACCCAGATATACTTTTAAACACTCTCTTGTTACACTGGTATTTTTACCAGTATCCAGAACAAAACAAATAAACAAACAAACAAAAATTCCTGAAAAAATTATCTCTGCCTGCCTCTTAGGAAGAGTAGTTGCTGGAAATAGAGGCACCAAAAGCATTAGTCAGTAACAGAATAATTAACTGAGTTAGGGGCGTCTGTTTTCTGGGCTTTCTTTCTTCTTCCTCCTTGTCCATGTCCTCAGCTGGCACATCAGATGCAGGAATGGTAGTTCACACCTATAATTCCAGTGCCCTTAGGAGAAGAGGAAGGAGGAGCAGGAGTTGAAGACTAGCCTGGCTTATGCTTCCTATCAGAGGGACAGGAGGAGGTGGTGTTCTGGGTTATCAGTCAACTTTCAGTCCTTCTGGGAGGATACGAGTAGGAAGGTAGGATAAGACAGCTTTCTGGTTTTTCATAAAACGTCAATCTTTGGGGAGAGGAACGCTGCTTCATGGCATGTTTTGTTCCTGTCGGGCATGCATTCTTGAGGGACATCTTTTCGGAAATGGTGGTAAGGGACTCCAAGATGGCGGCGCATTAATAGCACCTCACAGGCACATTGACGCGAACCTGATTTGAGGCTCGGCGTTTAGAAAAAAACTGGCTCACGAGATCATGGAACAGCCCAGTGCTGCCCGACAGACTCTCACTTCCTTGATGCCATGCCTAGCTCGAGCAGGGCTACAAGACCTTCCCGGAGCTGATGCTCTCGGCATTATACCCAGTGCTGTTTCCCAAGACTGCATTTGTACATGAGGTTCAAATGCAGAGACTTCACATATGAATAAAAACACCAAGCTAAGCAGTATAGTCACTGAGTTTATATGAATTCAGATTAAAACTGGCTGTTTGGTAAGCCTATCTTTGTAAGAAAAGTCTTAATTTTCTTGTTTCTCTTCCATAAGGCAAGGTCTTGTGCAAGAAAATAAATATATTCAGGACAGAGTGTTTTAGTACAGTGATCTAATGATGCTTTAGTACACCGGCCCAAACAAAGGAGGCCCAAGAGCTGTTGGCGACATGGACCTTACGAGTTCATTTCTCTGACCAGTTGATGCCTTTTTACCTGGATTATTGTAGTCAGAGAATATGATATTTATTGACTAATATTTTGGTTCATCCACAGGGATTGGATTGAAATTATATTAATTGTATTTTTCTGTGTTTCTGAAGTTTTGAAAGAATCTTCTAATGTAGATTCTAACTTACCATAGAATTCACTGAATTCTTCCAGTTTAAAGAGTTTATTTTCTTTATAGAAACAATAGCAATTGAGTATATTAAGGAAATTGCTTTCATTTGTAGTCATGTTGTTTATAATTTACTAAACCTTAGTAGTTATAGAAATCCTTTTCCAATAAAAAGTAGTTGATCAGGGGCTGGAGACATGGCTCAGCAGTTAAGAGCACTGCTCACTCTTTCAGAAGACACGGGTTTGATGCCCACACACTCACAGCTCACAACCATTTGTAACTCCAGTCCTGGGGGAATCTCTAATAACTCCTTCTTATACACTGAAGTGCACAGAGATACATGTAAGCAAAATACTAATACATAAAATGAAGATAAATGAGACATTAAAAAAAAAAAAAAAGAGTTGACGGGTGTCATTCCAGTGGACTAAGTGGGTGCATTAGCTTACTCTGACGCTAAGAGCAGAGGCTAACCCAGGTGTGGCAGTGTGAGCCTGTGACCTAGTTGAAGAGGGATCTCAGATGAGGTCCTGGGTGCTACACAGGAAACAGAGAAACAGGCGTCGTGACAACTGCCTTTAAAATAAACTGCCATTCTACTTGAAGACTTACTTGTTAATTTCATGTCCTAGGATGAAAATTTGAGCTATCTGTTCACTCGGTGACAGCAACGTTCTTGTCTTCTAAAAGCCAGCTATTACTGAACCAGTGTTGAACTTTTTAGTGAAAGGATCCCAATGTTAATGCATATAAGAGTGTCTTTAAGTGAAGTTTGTTTGAAGATGCGCTATTATATTCGGAGATTATAGGCTTTCCAGATTACATTTCTTCACAGAGCTGAATTTAAACAGGTCCTTTGTTGTACTAAGAGAAAACATACGGACAATTTTTAACTCATAAGTAATAGATAAATAACCTATCTGGTTATCAAATAGATGTATCACCCCTGTTGGTTGGTAAGCAGTTCAGGTGAGAAGCGTGGGTCTCTCTATGCTGTAGTCTGAAGCCAGCACTTCATATTGAAGCCTTTGAAGGAAGAAAGATTTTGTGTGCGTACGTTCAGGTTGTGAAAGGTGCACACGAGCCAGGGTAAGTGAGCGGCAACAACGTGTTGATTCCGTTGCTCACACTTTAGTTTGCCAGCCTTTGCAGGGTGGTGTCCCTGCCTCATCTCATCTCCAGCCATACTACCCTGCATCTTGTTTGATTTAGGTTTTCTAGACTTTTTTTTTTTCTGTTGAAACGGTGCATCCCATATCTAAGCTGGGGCCTTAGGCATTTGTTGTGCACTAAGCCTGTCTTAACAGTTAAAGCATAGAAACAAACTCTAGGGAGAGGATTCTGAGGTGTGGCACCTGTTCTCAGCTGCCCTTGATAAGCACTGGTGCTGTCCAGTCAGATGCTAGGCCTTGAAACTCACAACTACCACTTAGGTCCCAGGGACAGGTCTCTTGCTGTTCTTGGTTTGCTTGTCACCCCAGGGTTGTTGTGTTAGAATGAAATAAGTAATCTAGTTAGTAAATATTGACAGATAGGAAATACTCAACTGTCAGATGATATGTGGAGCATTGTAAATACTAACCCATTAAATCACCATGTACGTCTTTAGGTTTTATAAATGAAAATAAAAAGTTATAAACTATTATAAGGGACTTGCTAAAGCTCAAAAATATGTAGATGATAAAGATTGTGAGTGTTTTTGTCACTCACAAAGTGATTATATAGACCAAGGGTTGGAAAACTACTTGGATGCCACTTGATTTTATCCTAAATGAAAGAGAACCACATTACGGGATTCATTCATTTATGGCTACTTTTATATTATAATGAGAAGGTGACCAGTAAGAAATTGTCTGGCCTACACAGCCCAAAGTATTTGTAACCCAACCCTCTTATAAACTCTACAGGCTTTGTTGGCCTCTAGAAAACTGTTGGGAGTGCATTGATGCCCAAGGTGCCTATCAAACTTATTTTGAGAAATTATGGGCCAAGAAAGGTATACAACTGAAGTACCTAGAACATTTAAAAATTGTCATATCAAGTAATTTAACATCATTGGCAACTGAATTTGCAAAGAACTACATAATTTATTAAAGCTCCAAAATAACACAGTTGCTGATGCTTGCTGATCAAAAAGACTTAGCAGATTGCTTCAGAATGTGTTAGTGACAGCCCTTCAGACCACTGAGGTGCCAGGGAGGAACTGACCACAGTTTCTACATCCCTTGCTTAGGAGCGTTTAGTGGCCTAAAGGTATGCCCACTGTGTGGTAAAGCTTTCTTTTTATATCTGATACACACTTTGGAAATAACCTGTCTGTCTACCTCTGATATTGTGGCAGTGCTGAGGTAAAGTGTAGGGGAAGTAGAAGGTGCTAGGCCTCCTTCACCTAGGAATTAGTGGGCCGGGAAGGGTAATTGATTTTAGGAAAGGGGTAGGTGTGGACAGGGGAGCAGCCATTTATGTAGAAAAATGTTTTCCATTATTACATAATAACCATGTAAAATACTGGGATCCCGTGTATGTGTGTTTGTATGTGTGCGTGTTGGATGTGTTCACCTATATGGTTACATGTAGATGCCAGAGGTTGACATCTGAAGGTCTTCTTCAATGATTTCTCTACCATACCATTTTTGAGACACTGTCACTGAATGTGGAGCTCACCAGTGAGCTTACAGGATCCTCCTGTCTCTACTCAAGGGCTGGGGTTGTAGGTATGCACCCCCATGTCCATCTTTTACATTTGCAGCAAGACCCAAACCCACTGAGTCCCTGACCATCACCCCCAACTGTACTGTATGTAACTTGTTTTGAAGTGATTCTGGTGCTAGGAATTTATCTTTTGAGATAGTCTGCTTCGTATGCCAGACTGACCTCAAACTTAAACTTAATACTTCTGTCTCAGCTTCCGGAATGCTAGCTAGCATTATAGACAGGTGGGTACCTTCACACCCAGCCATTCCCGTATAAGTAAAAAAAATACTTAGATGAGAAATGTGTTAAGCAATCAGGTAGAAGCTGTCATACTTTGAATAGTGCAGTTATATTCCTTTCAGACATTTGGCTAAGAATATGAACTACAGCCATATTTAGAGTGAATTGCTAGTGTGGAGAACTAGGTTACTACTGACTGACTTTATTTCTTGTTCTCTGAAACCTACAGGCATTTCAGTCGGACAATGGAAGAGCTTGTTCACGATCTCGTCTCTGCACTGGAAGAGAGCTCTGAGCAAGCCCGAGGAGGCTTTGCTGAAACAGGGGAGCACTCTCGAAATCTCTCTTGCCCTCTGAAACGCCAGGCCAGGAAAAGGAGAGGGAGGAAGCGGAGATCCTACAATGTTCATCACCCATGGGAGACTGGCCACTGCCTAAGTGAAGGCTCTGATTCTAGTTTGGAAGAGCCGAGTAAGGACTACAGAGAGAATCATAGCACTAGTAAGAAAGACCACAGTGACTCTGACGACCAAATGTTAGTGGCGAAGCGTAGGCCATCTTCAAACCTGAATAACAGTGTCCGAGGCAAAAGACTGCTGTGGCATGAGCCTGACTTTGCCGTGGACAGCCTTGGGCACAGAGCCCTCCGCCGCAGGAGGAAGGTAAAGCGCATGGCTGTGGGTCTCCCCCAGGACATCGCCAACAGGAGGACACTGAGCCAGCTGCCTGAAGGCTGTAGAGATCAGGACATGGACAGTGACAGAGCTAACCAGTACTCAGAGTTTACCCGGAACAAAGTTAAGAAAAGGAAGTTGAAAGTCATCAGACAAGGACCAAAAACCCAAGAGGAAGGAGGAGCTTTGGAAAGTGAAGAAATGAGCCAGACCAATAAAGACAAAATGGAGCACGAAGAACAGAAAGTCTCAGATGAGCTCATGAGTGAAAGGTGACTTTTCTGTCTTCTGCTGATGAGCTTGTTTGTGTGCATGCTTGGGGCTGAATGTGTTTTATATTTTAATTAATTTTGTTTTAAGATAATTATAAATTGCCACAATGATAGCGATATTACTTTGTAACTAGGTTAGTATTTCTTTATAATTTACAGCCTTTTCACACAAGGCAAAATTGCTTATTTGATTTATGCAAACTGTTGGCTGTGTTATAATTGTCTTGTTTTTCAGCTACAAAGAGCAAAAAATGTTTTTCTTTCAGAAAGAATATGTGTTTGGATGCCAGCGCTTTAGGATGTCTCATTGTTTGTGTAATTATGGAGCTTTGGCCTTTGGAGCATTTTTGGGTACATATTTCTTATTCTGATTCCTGATGTCCAGAGTTCATACCCTATGACGTGTGGCACTTAGTGTGTTGATCTGTAGCTTGCCAGGGAATTCTCATCACCTATGAAATAGAAAGACCTGATTTATTATAGTGTGAAAGCAGCTGATTTCTTCCTTAGGAAGATGGAGATGGTAACATTTCTGTGTAAGCAGGACTGTTTGTCCATCACAGGAAGTAGGCCACCTCTGTTGTGATTGTCACATGGTCCTTGAACGTTAGAAGGGAGTGAGCCTTGCTGTTTATGTAGCTGCTGCGGCTTGTAAGGGCAGCCAGTGCTGCTGCGTGCGCAGCACATGTCCTGAAGGCACAGGAAAAGGGTGCTGGGAAAGGATCTGCGGTTTAATTTGTAGCCTCATTTAACCTGGGTGATTATAGACTTGAGCTGTGTGAGTGTGTTTGTGTGTGTGTGTGTGTGTGTGTGTGTGTGTGTGACTACAGTCATGATGAGAACCTGGTTAGACTTAACAGAATGATATTTTTATTAGTTTATTACTCACATAGTTTTTCCTTAAAAAGTAAAGGAGTTTTAGAAGAAGGTTTTCAAAGTTTATTTCTTTCAAGAAAGTTACTAATTTTGTTTGGAACAGAGTTGATTGTATGGTAGTACTGAGTCATTGTGACTCAGCCAAAAGCAGTGAGCTCTGGTGCTCTTGCTGGGAGAGTTGGCAGTGGTGCAGCAGACTGAGCTCTGGACTGTTCACAGATCACCTGCTTTTCTGGTTGGTTTGGGATTTTCTAAGCCTTCTTTTTATTGATTTATGTTTTGCTTTTTCCACCCTGGAACCACACGGAGGCAAAATCCTCTCGTTTATTTCTCTTCATTGTTCAACAGATAATTAGTGTCTGCAAGTATGTCAGGTTCCCAGTTACTCACACCTCAGGCGCATAGCTTAAATACAGCCTTTTAAATCAAATAAAGCAACTATAGTTCCGCTGAGTTTTAAGCTTTTCTTTATATCAGTTTTCTGCCACTTAAGGGCTCAGTGCAATTTCTTCTGGGGAATGATTGCTACATGGTTAAGGCATCTTCTACTTTCATTTTAAAAAGGTTTATATTTTCTTGAATTTGATTTATAGTTAAGAAAACTGTGGGGTGTGTGTGTGTGTATGTGTGTGTGTGTACAGGTACATGCACATGCTTGTGTGCACGTGACAAACATTTGATTAACTACTGCACTGTGCAGTGATGGCTCAGAGACTGATAACACAGACTCTAACATGCTCGTAGGTTGGACTAGACACATGTGCAGATACTGAGAATGGAATGCTCTCATATGTGAAGGCTTCTCACAGGAGCTGCGTTTCAGAAAAGAGAGGGACAAAGAATCAGGAAAGAAGTGGCATGGTTGTCAGGTCAGGGCAGAGTGAAGTGTCTGTAGCTTATTGCCTCAAGGATATAAAGAGGATCTGAGGCTCCAGCAGCCACATTTCTTGAGGCCTGCATGCTTTGGTAGTTGGAAATTTCACCATCTAGAAAATGGGAGTGTTTGGCAGTGAGGACACAGTGCTTTGTAATCTGGGCAGTAGCGTCCTCAGTCCACACAGTGGAGGGGTGGATGGTGCCTGTGCTGGGAGGAGGAAGAGTACTGGGGGCGCCAAAGAGCTCTCCTTAGAGTAGAAAGCAGTGAGAAGTAGCACTTGGAAGGTGGTGCCCTCTGATGATGCCTGGTTTTTATTCACAGAAAAAAAAAAAAAGAACCAAAAGGAAGAAAGGACGAACTAACATTAATGTGTATATACATTACTCATTACTCATGGGCTCTATTCTCATCGGAGCAAGAGTTAAAAGACCTCCAAAAAGGAGAAGAGAAACTGCATCCTTGCAGATGAGTTGTCATGGCCACTGGCTACTGGAAATGAAAAGCCTTTCTGGTTAAGTTCCTGTGGCCGCTGGCCAGGTATCAGTAACAGAATAGAATTATGTACAGAGCAAGGATCATTGAAGACTCTCCTGCAGGGTCTAGATTTCTGCACATCCTGAGATACATCGTCATGTTGTGGACATAGGTAGCCATGCTTCTGGGAGGAAGGGCATAAGCAAAGTGCCAGGCATAGGAATGCAAAGACTTTATGAGGAACCTCACCCATGGAAAACCCTGAGATTAAATTAATTCTGCAAGTATATATTAATCTTTATAGTTTATAGTCAAAAGCTGTCATCCTAGGTGGGGTATGTATGGAAGAATATGTTTTATGAGCTTTTTAAAGGTAATTTAAGTTTACAAAGACAGTTTACACAGGTCATGCTTTTCACGTTCCCATGCTCCAAGTCTATTTTACCTTCTACTATTAATATTTTATATTACAATGGTACCTCTACCACAGTTAATGAATACGCATGTATTTTTAAGTTGGTATCTTGTTAGAATTACTGTTACTTTTATTTAAAATGGCTTTCTTCTATTTGAGAGTATCATGTTTAAACTTGTAGTTAACCAGTTACATTGAGAAAAGGTGAACCTGGCTCTATGTAGACTAAATTAGAGGATTGTAGATCTGAACTCAGAAGACTGACTGCAGAAAAACAGTGAATAGATTCACTGCTTGCAGGCTGCATAATCTTTCCTCACTGTGATCAAAGCTAACCTTGCTTGTACTTAGTAAGCACTGGTCTGACTGAAAACTATGGCGGATGTGATTCTAGAGTGCTACATTAGGCTTCCAGGGGCTGTGTACAGAGAGTATGCCTCTGTGGAATCAGAGGGATTTGGAATTGTAAATACATTTTTTTTTTCTTGGGGTTTCAGCAAAGGAGTTATGCCTGAGGTGTGTTTAAGGACTGGGTTGCAAGGAAAACCAGAAAAACACTAATATAGTTTGGACCCTTCCTACATAGCAGGGAGGTCAAACTTCTGAGATAGTTATCATTTTCACGCAAGACCATCTGTCTTTGTAAATAGGATGCTGTGGCTGCTGTACCTTTGAAACAGTATTATATATTGCTGTATAGGAAACTTCAGTCATTTGAAGAAAGTTGAAAAAAAAAAGTCCTAATTAGAGCTTTTTGAAAAAATTGTGTCTCCTGACAAATTCTTATACCTGTCATAATTTATTTTTGAAAAGCAACAAAAGCTGATATTTGGTATGTAGACAAATATGTGGATTTAGGTGTTAGCAATGATTTTCATCATAAGATCTTTATAATATTTTAAAGCAGGCTAATGTGCCTGATTTTTAATAAGCTAGGTACATTGTTTTATATATTAGTGAACAGAATATGTTTTACTCAGGGCTGGAGAGTAAAGGTGCTTGGACCAAGCCTGATATCCTGTGTTTGATTTTCAGAACTCACAGGGTAGGAAGGAGAGAACTGGCTCCCGTAAGCTGTCCTCTGACCTCCGTATGCATAGCTTCATATCTTGGTACATGCACACACGCATACACACACACGCTCGCGCACACACACACAGATACACATACACAAAAACTATTTTTAAAGGCAAATTTTCTATTTATTTATTTAATTTTATTTTTTGGTTTTTCGAGATAGGGTTTCTCTGTGTAGCTCTGGCTGTCTTGGACTCATTTTGCAGACCACGCTGGCCTCGACTCACAGCGATCCACCTGCCTCTGCCTCCTGAGTGTTTGGAGTTAAGGCATGTGCCACCGCACGAGAGCGCTTCTTAATTTTGGTTAAGCCTCATCTTGTTGGTAGATGTTGCTGCTAGATTTTGCACTAATAGAGAGGCACCATTGTAAACTCCTTGAGAATTGTCGAGAGCAGCCTGTTTAGAATATTTACAGATGTGGTGATGGAAGTCATTTCAGCCAGGCCCTTGTGTTTCTGTGCTGAAGAAAATCTCAGCCTGTTTCTGCTTGAGACCTTCCTGTCGTAGTGAGCACCAGTGTTTCAGGCTCAAGCGGAATCGCATGAAGCACCAGTGAGCATTTTGATGAACACAGATAACAGAATGCACCCTGCGTCAGCACCTTCTTACAGTCAGTCTGGCTTCTTGCCCAGGTGCCATTCGATTCCTGAGGTTTTTATGTACCAAAAATAATATGTTCTGTAGTTAATGGAACTGGGATATTTGCAGTGTGATTTGAGGGAAAATAACGTCTTATTTCTTTCAGTTCTTTGTCAGGCTTGAGTTCCATGTTTGAGCTGCCGTGTCTTTAAAGTTTCACGTCTGAGGGATCAGTTGGTCTTTTGATCTGTTGCATTTTTCTCTTCCTTGTCACAGTGACTCCAGCAGTCTCAGCAGCACTGATGCCGGCTTGTTCACCAATGATGAGGGAAGACAAGGTACTGAGAC